>NW_027142413.1:4172500-4572500 GCF_026170545.1 Melanerpes formicivorus | reverse complement strand
ATCATTTCATTTCAGAGAGCCCCCTGTCCATTTCATTTCTGGCCAGCATTGCACCATTTGATCATTTCATTTCAGAGAGCCCCCATACCGTTTCATTTCTGGCCAGCATTGCACCATTTGATCATTTCATTTCAGAGAGCCCCCACACTGTTTCGTTTCTGGCCAGCATTGCACCATTTGATCATTTCATTTCACAGAGCCCCCAGTCCATTTCAATTCTGGCCAGCATTGCACCATTTGATCATTTCATTTCAGAGAGCCCCCACACTGTTTCATTTCTGGCCAGCATTGCACCATTTGATCATTTCATTTCAGAGAGCCCCCACACTGTTTCGTTTCTGGCCAGCATTGCACCATTTGATCATTTCATTTCACAGAGCCCCCAGTCCATTTCAATTCTGGCCAGCATTGCACCATTTGATCATTTCATTTCAGAGAGCCCCCATACCGTTTCATTTCTGGCCAGCATTGCACCATTTGATCATTTCATTTCAGAGAGCCCCCATACCGTTTCATTTCAGGCCAGCATTGCACCATTTGATCATTTCATTTCAGAGAGCCCCCATACCGTTTCATTTCTGGCCAGCATTGCACCATTTGATCATTTCATTTCAAAGATCCCCCATACCGTTTCATTTCAGGCCAGCATTGCACCATTTGATCATTTCATTTCAAAGATCCCCCATACCGTTTCATTTCTGGCCAGCATTGCACCATTTGATCATTTCATTTCAAAGATCCCCCATACCGTTTCATTTCAGGCCAGCATTGCACCATTTGATCATTTCATTTCAGAGAGCCCCCACACTGTTTCATTTTTGGCCAGCATTGCACCATTTGATCATTTCATTTCAGAGAGCCCCCACTCCGTTTCATTTCTGGCCAGCATTGCACCATTTCACCTGGTCTCATTTCAGAGAGCCCCTACACCGTTTCACTTCAGGCCAGCATTGCACCATTTCACATGGTCTCATTTCAGAGAGCCCCTACACCGTTTCATTTCAGGCCAGCATTGCACCATTTCACCTGGTCTCATTTCAGAGAGCCCCCACACCATTTCAATTCTGGCCAGCATTGCACCATTTGATCATTTCATTTCAGAGAGCCCCCACTCCGTTTCATTTCAGGCCAGCATTGCACCATTTCACCTGGTCTCATTTCAGAGAGCCCCCACACCATTTCAATTCTGGCCAGCATTGCACCATTTGATCATTTCATTTCAGAGAGCCCCCAGTCCATTTCAATTCTGGCCAGCATTGCACCATTTCACCTGGTCTCATTTCAGAGAGCCCCCATACTGTTTCATTTCAGGCCAGCATTGCACCATTTCACCTGGTCTCATTTCAGAGAGCCCCCACTCCGTTTCATTTCTGGCCAGCATTGCACCATTTCACCTGGTCTCATTTCAGAGAGCCCCCAGTCCATTTCAATTCTGGCCAGCATTGCACCATTTGATCATTTCATTTCACAGAGCCCCCATACCGTTTCAATTCTGGCCAACATTGCACCATTTCATCATTTCATTTCAGAGAGCCCCCAGTCCATTTCATTTCTGGCCAGCATTGCACCATTTCATCATTTCATTTCACAGAGCCCCCAGTCCATTTCATTTCTGGCCAGCATTGCACCATTTGATCATTTCATTTCAGAGAGCCCCCATACCGTTTCATTTCAGGCCAGCATTGCACCATTTGATCATTTCATTTCAGAGAGCCCCCAGTCCATTTCAATTCTGGCCAGCATTGCACCATTTGATCATTTCATTTCAGAGAGCCCCCAGTCCATTTCAATTCTGGCCAGCATTGCACCATTTGATCATTTCATTTCAGAGAGCCCCCATACCGTTTCATTTCTGGCCAGCATTGCACCATTTGATCATTTCATTTCAAAGATCCCCCATACCGTTTCATTTCAGGCCAGCATTGCACCATTTGATCATTTCATTTCACAGAGCCCCCATACCGTTTCATTTCTGGCCAGCATTGCACCATTTGATCATTTCATTTCACAGAGCCCCCACACTGTTTCATTTCTGGCCAGCATTGCACCATTTGATCATTTCATTTCAGAGAGCCCCCATACTGTTTCATTTCTGGCCAGCATTGCACCATTTCACCTGGTCTCATTTCAGAGAGCCCCTACACCGTTTCATTTCAGGCCAGCATTGCACCATTTCACCTGGTCTCATTTCAGAGAGCCCCCACACCATTTCAATTCTGGCCAGCATTGCACCATTTGATCATTTCATTTCAGAGAGCCCCCACTCCGTTTCATTTCAGGCCAGCATTGCACCATTTCACCTGGTCTCATTTCAGAGAGCCCCCATACCGTTTCATTTCTGGCCAGCATTGCACCATTTGATCATTTCATTTCACAGAGCCCCCATACCGTTTCATTTCTGGCCAGCATTGCACCATTTGATCATTTCATTTCAGAGAGCCCCCACACTGTTTCGTTTCTGGCCAGCATTGCACCATTTGATCATTTCATTTCAGAGAGCCCCCAGTCCATTTCATTTCTGGCCAGCATTGCACCATTTGATCATTTCATTTCAGAGAGCCCCCACTCCGTTTCATTTCAGGCCAGCATTGCACCATTTCACCTGGTCTCATTTCAGAGAGCCCCCATACCGTTTCATTTCTGGCCAGCATTGCACCATTTGATCATTTCATTTCACAGAGCCCCCATACCGTTTCATTTCTGGCCAGCATTGCACCATTTGATCATTTCATTTCAGAGAGCCCCCACACTGTTTCGTTTCTGGCCAGCATTGCACCATTTGATCATTTCATTTCAGAGAGCCCCCATACCGTTTCATTTCAGGCCAGCATTGCACCATTTGATCATTTCATTTCAGAGAGCCCCCAGTCCATTTCATTTCTGGCCAGCATTGCACCATTTCACCTGGTCTCATTTCAGAGAGCCCCTACACCGTTTCATTTCAGGCCAGCATTGCACCATTTCACCTGGTCTCATTTCAGAGAGCCCCCAGTCCATTTCAATTCTGGCCAGCATTGCACCATTTGATCATTTCATTTCAGAGAGCCCCCAGTCTATTTCAATTCTGGCCAGCATTGCACCATTTCACGTGGTCTCATTTCAGAGAGCCCCCATACTGTTTCATTTCAGGCCAGCATTGCACCATTTCACCTGGTCTCATTTCAGAGAGCCCCCACATAGTTTCATTTCAGGCCAGCATTGCACCATTTCACCTCTTGTCAGTCCAGAGAGCCCCCACAACCAGTTCATTTCAGGCCAGCATTGCTCCATTTCACCTGGTCTCATTTCAGAGAGCCCCACACCACTTCATTTCAGGCCAGCATTGCAACGTTTCGTCTTTTCGTTTCAGAGAGCCCCGTGTCGTTTCGTCAACAGAAAATCCTGCTAAAAATACCTGCTTTTTCTGTGGATAGTCAAGAGTATTACCAATTGCTACATAAGAAGCTTTGCAATTGCCCCCGTTGGATCTGTCCTGTTAAATACCAAGGTTTCCGTAATGTAAAAACGAATTCCAAATACGGTAACGCACGGCTTGAAAACATCTATGAAATGTGTAACGATTGCTCAGGAACGGGGGGTCTTCCTTTGTGCCGCGAGGGTCGTCGCTTTGCTTTGGGCTTTTTTACGTCATCTGGGATTTTTTGGCTCCTTAGTTTACATGCCGATAGGAACCGTTTTCCCCCTCGCCCGCCGATTGCGCAACACATACCCTACGACTGAAAAAATAAAACAACTGTTTACATCGACAGGAAAGAATGGGATCGATTGCTAAGTAGATACTTCGCAGCCGCCGAGCCGCGCCGAGCCGAGCCGCCGAGCCGAGCCGCGCCGAGCCGCCGAGCCGAGCCGCGCCGAGCCGAGCCGCCGAGCCGAGCCGCGCCGAGCCGCGCCGAGCCGAGCCGCGCCGAGCCGAGCCGCGCCGCCGAGCCGCGCCGAGCCGCCGAGCCGAGCCGCGCCGAGCCGAGCCGCCGAGCCGAGCCGCGCCGAGCCGAGCCGCCGAGCCGAGCCGAGCCGCGCCGAGCCGCCGAGCCGAGCCGCGCCGCCGAGCCGAGCCGCCGAGCCGCCGAGCCGAGCCGAGCCGCGCCGAGCCGCCGAGCCGCGCCGCCGAGCCGCGCCGAGCCGCGCCGCCGAGCCGCGCCGCCGAGCCGCGCCGAGCCGCGCCGCCGAGCCGAGCCGAGCCGAGCCGCCGAGCCGAGCCGCGCCGAGCCGAGCCGCCGAGCCGAGCCGCGCCGAGCCGAGCCGCCGAGCCGCCCCGAGCCGCGCCGCCGCGCCGAGCCGCCGAGCCGAGCCGCCCTTTTAGGGGAAGAAAACCCTCTCGTTTGCCTGAGAGCGCCGAGGCGACTCGCCCCGAGACTATAAATCCAACTACAATCCTCTCCTCTCTATAGAGATATTCAGGAATGGTATTCATTGCGACGGTAAAGAGGCTCTGAAGTTACCCCCCCCCCCCACCGGATCTCCTCTCTGAGATGCAAGTGATGCCGGAACGGAAAAGCGATTTGCGTGTAGAGCAAAGCCAATTTTGGCAACGTACCTACCAAAGGGGAATCGATTGAAAGCGGCGGACTTACGCTGAGCGGTCGAGGGGGCGTCTCTTGCCGCCGCGCGTGGGAAGCGCCCCGCCGGCCTCCGCTCGGCAGGTTTTCCGTTCCGAGAAAAACCAACCCAACGCCGAAACCGGTGAGTGTTCAAAAACCCTACAACGCAAAGGAAAATCCGTGAGCTGTTGTGTACTAGAGATACGCACTGTAAGTTTACGTCTTTCAGAACCCCATGCAGCGCATTTCAAAGCCTCTTTTCAGACAAGTTAATACCAGACTGCTGCGCCTAGTTAAACAGCAGAGCTATGAAGTTGCAAGAGAGGGGTGTCAGGGTTAGCTGGCCTCTTAGGGATTTTAATCCCCTCCGAGAACGTGCAAGCGTTTCAAACGAGCTGCTACGTAAGAACCCCCGAGAGCGGCAGAGGCTGGCGCTTACCTGGAAGGGAGCCCGAGGAAACCGGGAAGAATCTGAGCGAGGAGCTGAGCCCCGCCAAGCCCCCAACGTGCCGGTTCCTTCCGCCTCGCCTCGGGGAGCCCCGCGCTGGTTCCGTCCGGTTCCGTTCGCCTCGGTTCGCCTCTCCTCGTCTCGGGGGGCCCCGCGGGTGAGCTGCCGCGGGGAGTTTGAGTCGCCGCCGGCTGAGGCGAGGAAAAATCTTTTCCTTCGCTGAAAGCGCTATGCCGACTCACCCTAAAACTGAAACTTTCCTGTTTACATGGATAGTAAAGAATAGGGTCAATTGCTATATGAAAACCTTTGCAGTCTCCCCCATTGGAATGCTTAGTGGAACCCCCTGGTTCCACCCCGAGGGCTCTTACCTGTGGCAGCGATTTGCCTTTCTCCCTTGTGGGACTCCCCCTTAGGGCTTACACGTTACCCCTTTCCCTTGCCAGCAGTCCTTTTCCTGCCTGAAGGCTCTTGTCTCTTCCTGGGGTGATCTGACTGAGTTAAAAGAGCTCTGCCTGAGAAGCCTCTAAGGGGGCGCCCGGAGAGGTCCTGCGCCTCGGCGGGCCCCGCGGCCCGACGGAGAGGGGTCCCGCCGCGGTCCTCGGAAACCGATCTGGGGGAAAAGACGAACGCCACGGCTCGGGTAACTGCCGGAGTTCTATAGGGCTCGCTACAGCCCTGGACGGCTGTGGGATCTCTCCTAAAGGTCTCGGAGCCGAGCGGTTTCACAAACTCACCTTACTTCTGTGAAAGAGGAGGTTGGACTATTCCCCAGAAGTCTGCTGCACGTTTTCCTGGTTTCTGCAGATAGTTTTCCTCCTTTTCTTACCAGCGACTTATGTGAAGTCTTAGGGCTTTTAATCCCCTCCTAGAACATTCAGGCGTATCGAACCTTCAGAGCACCTACACGGGAACCGCGGACAGCGACAGAGGCTGGCACTAACCTGGTGCGGAGCTCAGCCGGACGAAGGGAACCCACGGAAGCTAAAGGAAGACGAGCTGAGAGCAGACCTCGGCGGAGCCGGCTGGCGCCCGGGGGAGCCGAGCCCCGGCGCGCCTGGTGAGAGGCAGCCCGGCTGGGCGGAGCCGCCGTCTGTTCGGGGGAAGGAAATCCTCCGGCTTCACAGAGAGCCGAGCCGACTCGCCCTAAGACTGCCAATCTCTCCTGTTCATATAGGTAGTCAGGACTGGCACTAAGTGCCAGGTAACAAGGCTCTGAACTCACCCCCGCTGCGTCTCTTCCGTTACACACAAAGGCTGCTAGCAGGTAGAAGCCGATTGCAAGCAGAGCAAAGCAGTTTGAAAACAGAACTACGAAATGGGTCTCAAGGAATTAAAGAGGGGGAACCCTCCTCAGTGTGTGTTGGGGGGGGGGATCCTTTGTTTCTTTTGCCTTTATTCTTTGTCCTGAGGTTTCTTTGGGTTTTGGTCTCTTTAATTTGAATGGAAGTAACCTCTGAGGAGAGCCCAGCGAAGCCTCCCCCCACACACAGGGGTGAGAATCCCCTACCTGGTCAGTGCTGCCCCCGCTCTTAAGGGGCCTGCTAGCATCTAAGGTGGATCTGGGGGTATCAAAGGGGAATTCGGGCACACAGAGAGGTATATGGGGAGGCTCTGGAGGGGCTCCAAAAGGACCTTTCAGTTGGATCCAACTGAGGCCACCGCCACCAAGCCACGCCCCCCAAACTGAGGCCGCCGCCAAGCCAGCCCCCCCACCCACCCAAACACATAGGCCGCTGGCAAGACAAGCAACCCCCCCACCCCCCCCCCCAGCAACAGAAGCTGCCGCCAAGCCAGCCAAACCCCCACCCCAGCAACAGAAGCTGCTGCCGCCAAGCCGGCCACCCCCCAACCCCCCCCAAACCACAGAGGGCGCCACCACCAAGCCAGCCACCCCCAACCCCCACCCAATAACAGAGGCCGCCGCCAAACCAGCCACGCATCCCACCCACCCCAGTCACAACAGAGGCCGCTGCCACCAAGCCAGCCCCCCCCCCCAACCACAGAGGCCACCGCCGCCAAGCCAGCCCCCCCCCAACCACAGAGGCCACCGCCGCCAAGCCAGCCCCCCCCCAACCACAGAGGCCACCGCCGCCAAGCCAAGCCAGCCCCCCCCCACGGCCCACCCAGTAACAGAGGCCGCTGCCAAAAAGCCAGCCACCCCCCACACACCCAAAAACATGGGCTGCCGCCAAATCAGCCACCACCCCTATCCCCCACCCAACAACAGAGGCCGCTGCCAAAGCAGCCACGCATCCCACTCCCCGCCCAACAGAGGCCGCTGCTGCCAAGCCAGCCAAACCCCCACCCACCCAACGCCAACAGAGGCCGCCACCAAAAAGCCAGCCACCACCCCCAACCACATAGGCCGCCGCCGCCAAGACAGCCACCCCCCCACTCCCCCACCCAATACCAGAGGCTGCCGCCAAACCAGCCACGCATCCCACCCCTCCCACCCAATAACAGAGGCCACCACCGCCAAGCCAGCCACCCCCCCACTCCACCACCCAATAACAAGGGCCGCCGCCAAGCCAAGCCAGCCCCCACCCCACGGCCCACCCAGTAACAGAGGCCACTGCCAAAAAGCCAGCCACCCCCCTACCCACCCACAACCAACAGAGGCCACCGCCAAAAAGCCAGCCACCCCCCCAACCAACCACAGAGGCTGCTGCCGCCAAGCCAGCCAACCCCCCCCCACCCCAGCAACAGAAGCTGCCACTGCCGCACCAGCCACCCCTCAACCCCCCCAAACCACAGAGGGCACCGCCACCACGCCAGCCACCCCCCCAACCCCCACCCAATAACAGATGCTGACACCAAACCAGCCACGCATCCCACCCACCCCCAGTCACAACAGAGGCCGCCGCCGCGCCAGCCACAGCCCCCCCACCCAGCCACATAGGCCGCCGCCAAGACAAGCAACCACCCCATACCCCCCAGCAACAGAAGCTGCCGCCAAGCCAGCGACGCATCCCACCCCAGCAACAGAAGCTGCCGCCACCAAGCCGGCCATCCCCTAATCCCCCCAAAAAACAGAGGCCGCTGCCACCAAGCCAGCAAATTGCCCCACACCCCCCAGCAACAGAAGCTGCCGCCGCCAAGCCGGCCATCCACTAACCCCCCCCAAAAACCAGAGGGCGCCACCACCACACCAGCCACCCCCCCCAACCCCCACCCAATAACAGAGGCCGCCGCCAAACCAGCCACGCATCCCACCCACCCCAGTCACAGAGGCCGCCGCCACCAAGCCAGTCCCCCCACACCCAACACAGGCCACCACCGCCAAGCCAGCCCCCCCCCCAACCACAGAGGGCACAGCCACCAAGCCAAGCCAGCACCCCCCCACGGCCCACCCAGTAACAGAGGCCGCCGCCAAAAAGCCAGCCACCCCACACACACCCAAAAACATGGGCTGCCACCAAACCAGCCAACACCCCTACCCCGTACCCAACAACAGAGGCCGCTGCCAAGGCAGCCACGCATCCCACCCCCCCGCCCAACAGAGGCCGCGGCTGCCAAGCCAGCCAAACCCCCAACCAACAACAGACACTGCCGCCGCCAAGGCAGCCGGCCCACCACCCCATAACAGAGGCCGTCGCTGCAAAGCCAGCCACCCCCCCACCCACCCAACACCAACAGAGGCTGCCGCCAAAAAGCCAGCCACCCCCCCCAACCACAGAGGACGCTGCCGCCAAGCCAGCAAATCCCCTCATGCCCCCCAGCAACAGAAGCTGCCGCCAAGCCAGCCAACCCCCCCACCCCAGCAACAGAAGCGGACGCTGCCAAGCCAGGCAGCCCCCAAGCCTCCCAAAACACAGAGGCCGCCGCCACCAAGTCAGCCACAGCCCCCCCACCCAACCACATAGGCCGCCGCCGCCAAGAATAACACCCCCCCACTCCCCCCACACCCCCCACCCAATAACAGGGGCCGCCGCCAAGCCAAGCCAGCCCCCCCCCACGGCCCACCCAGTAACAGAGGCCACTGCCAAAAAGCCAGCCACCCCCCTACCCACCCACAACCAACAGAGGCCGCCGCCAAAAAGCCAGCCACCCCCCCAACCAACCACATAGGCCGCTGCCGCCAAGCCAGCCAACCCCCACACCACCCCAGCAACAGAAGCTGCCGCTGCTGCACCAGCCACCCCTCAACCCCCCCAAACCACAGAGGGCGCTGCCACCACGCCAGCCACCCCCCCAACCCCCACCCAATAACAGAGGCCACCACCAAACCAGCCACGCATCCCACCCACCCCAGTCACAGCAGAGGCCGCCGCCACCAAGCCAGACACAGCCCCCCCACCCAGCCACACAGGCCGCCGCCAAGACAAGCAACCACCCCATGCCCCCCAGCAACAGAAGCTGCCGTCGCCAAGCTGGCCACCCCCCACCCCCCCCAAAAAACAGAGGCCACTGACAAGCCAGCCACGCATCCCACCCACCCCAGTCACAACAGAGGCCGCTGCTGCCAAGCCAGCCACCCCCCAGCCCCGCAACAGAAGCTGCCGCCACCAAGCCGGCCATCCCCTAACCCCCCCAAAAAACAGAGGCCGCTGCCACCAAGCCAGCAAATTGCCCCACACCCCCCAGGAACAGAAGCTGCCGCCGCCAAGCCGGCCACCCACTAACCCCCCCAAAAAACAGAGGGCGCTGCCACCAAGCCTGCCCCCCAAACTCCCACCCAATAACAATGGACGCCGCCAAACCAGCCACGCATCCCACCCACCCACCCCAGTCACAACAGAGGCCACCGCCACCAAGCCAAGCCAGCACCCCCCCACGGCCCACCCAGTAACAGAGGCAACCGCCAAAAAGCCAGCCACCCCACACACACCCAAAAACATGGGCTGCCACCAAACCAGCCAACACCCCTACCCCCCACCCAACAACAGAGGCCGCTGCCAAGGCAGCCACGCATCCCACCCCCCACCCAACAGAGGCCGCCGCTGCCAAGCCAGCCAAACCCCCAACCAACAACAGACGCTGCCGCCGCCAAGGCAGCCTGCCCACCACCCCATAACAGAGGCCGTCGCTGCAAAGCCAGCCACCCCCCCCACCCACCCAACGCCAACAGAGGCCGCCGCCAAAAAGCCAGCCACCCCCCCCAACCACAGAGGACGCTGCCGCCAAGCCAGCAAATCCCCTCATGCCCCCCAGCAACAGAAGCTGCCGCCGCCGCGCCAGCCACCCCCCAACCCCCCCAAACCACAGAGGGCGCCGCCACCATGCCAGCCACCCCCCCAACCCCCACCCAATAACAGAGGCCGCCGCCAAACCAGCCACGCATCCCACCCACCCTAGTCACAACAGAGGCCGCTGCCACCAAGCCAGTCCCCCCCCCGTCCCAACACAGGCCACAGCCGCCAAGCCAGCCCCCCCCCCCCAACCACAAAGGCCACAGCCACCAAGCCAAGCCAGCCCCCCCCCACAGCCCACCCAGTAACAGAGGCTGCCGCCAAAAAGCCAGCCACCCCACACACACCCAAACACATGGGCTGCCACCAAACCAGCCAACACTCCTACCCCCCCACCCAACAACAGAGGCCGCTGCCAAGGCAGCCACGCATCCCACCCCCCGCCCAACAGAGGCCGCCGCTGCCAAGCCAGCCAAACCCCCAACCAACAAGACACTGCCGCCGCCAAGGCAGCCTGCCCACCACCCCATAACAGAGGCCGTCGCTGCAAAGCCAGCCACCCCCCCACCCACCCAACGCCAACAGAGGCCGCCGCCAAAAAGCCAGCCACCCCCCCAACCACAGAGGACGCTGCTGCCAAGCCAGCAAATCCCCTCATGCCCCCCAGCAACAGAAGCTGCCGCCGCCGCGCCAGCCACCCCTCAACCCCCCCAAACTACAGAGGCCGCCACCAAGCCAGCCACAGCCCCCCCCACCTAGCCACATAGGCCGCCGCCAAGACAAGCAACCACCCCATGCCCCCCAGCAACAGAAGCTGCCGCCAAGCCAGCGACGCATCCCACCCCAGCAACAGAAGCTGCCTTCGCCAAGCTGGCCACCCCCCACACCCCCCAAAACACAGAGGCGGCTGACAAGCCAGCCACGCATCCCACCCACCCCAGTCACAACAGAGGCCGCCGCTGCCAAGCCAGCCACCCCCCAGCCCTGCAACAGAAGCTGCCGCCACCAAGCCGGCCACCCCCTAACCCCCCCAAAAACCAGAGGGCGCTGCCACCAAGCCTACCCCCACCCAATAACAGAGGCCACCGCCAAAAAGCCAGCCACACCCCCACACCCAAAAACATGGGCTGCCGCCAAACCAGCCAACACCCCTACCCCACACACACAACAGAGGCCGCTGCGGAGGCAGCCACACATACCACCCCCCACCCAACAGAGGCTGCCACTGCCATGCCAGCCAACCCCCCAAACAACAACAGACACTGCCACCACCAAGCCAGCCACCCCCCCACCCACCCAACACCAACAGAGACCGCCGCCAAAAAGCCAGCCACCCTCCCCAACCAACCACATAAGCCGCTGCCGCCAAGCCAGTCAACCCCCCCACCCCAGCAAGAGAAGTTGCCGCCCCCAAGCCAGGCGCCCCCAAAGCCCCCAAAAAAACAGAGGCCGCCGCCGCACCAGCGAATCCCCCCATACCCCCCAGCAACAGAAGCTGCTGCAGCCAGCCACCCCCCAACCCCCCCCAAAAAATGGAGGGTGACGCCGCCAAGCCAGCGACCCCCCCCATCCCCACCCAATAACAGAGGCCACTGCCAAACCAGCCACGCATCCCACCCCCCCCAACCAATAACAGAGGCCACCGCCAGGCCAAGGCCCCCCCCCCCCCACCCCACCCAATAACAGAAGCTGCCGCCAAAAAGCCAGCCACCCCCCCACACACACCCAAAAACATGGGCTGCCACCAAACCAGCCAATACCCCCCACCCAACAACAAAGGCTGTGGCCAAGCCAGCCACGCATCCCGCCCCCCACCCAACAGAAGCCGCCGCTGCCAAGCCGGCCAACCCCCCAACCAACAACAGACGCTGCTGCCGCCGCCAAGCCAGCCAACCCCCCCACCCAATAACAGAGGCCGCCGCTGCCAAGCTGGCCAACCCCCCACACACACAAGAGGCTGCCAGCAAGCCAGCCCCCACTCCCCCCCCCCCAACTAACCCTAACCATCCAACTGAAGTGCCCCCAGGTGACCCTCCATTGGCTCCCACATGTCCCTGAATTCCTCTTTGATACCCCCCACACCCACCATAGATGCCCACAAACCCCCTGAAGTGGGGGGGGACGCTGACCAGTCAGGGGGGGCATCTCCTCCGGGTGCGTGGGGAGCGACTCACCTGGCCTCTCTTCAGAGGCCTTTCCATTCAAATTAAACAACTGAATATAAAACCAGTGGGGTCTCCTTTGTGTGTGTTGTGCGGTTTTAATTTGCCGCTCAGGGCCATTGGAAACCTTTTGGCGTACACGTTACTACTGCTCTGCAACCTCTGGAGGAACAGCATGGCTTTTCCTCCGCTACAATACCTCACGCTAATACTTACGTTTTGTCATGGGTTTCCGTCCCCTCTGGGAACGTTCAGGCAAGCAGTCCACCGGCAGCGTTTGGGAGAGGCTGCCCCCGCCCCTCACTCGCCCGTTCCTCGGCTGTGTCGTCGCTGCAGCGATTTGACCCTTACCTGGGAGCTCAGAGCTTGGATGGTGTCGAGGCTGAGAATCTCTCTCCTGCTCCCCCCCTCCTCCCTCCCAACAGAGGGGGGAAAAAAAAAAAGGAAAGGACCAAATCCAGCAAGAAATAATTTGGAGTCAGCTGGGAAGCAGAGAGTTTAGTAGAACACTCGCAAGCCCTCCACCCTGTCTTCAGAATGGGCGTTCACCCGCCACAAGCCACCCCTCCGTTCCCCTCCCGCTCCCCTGTCACAGCCCTGTCATCCACTCTTGGCACGTGGTATTCGACTCCTCGAGGCGAGTCCCTGGTTATCCCGGCTCGTTCTCTCTCAGGGCAGTCTCTCTGGTGCTGGAACTGGGCAGGGATGTGGAGAAGAATCAGGAATCAGTCTGACTTTGAAAGGAAAAGAGGAAAAAAAAAATCAGGAACAGTCCATTGCTGCAGGGACAGCAGGAACAAGTACAGGTGGGATGACCCAGGAGCTCTGTGGGTTGCTGTGCAGTGCGTATGTTGAGTCCTGGACGCCAGGCTGGTGTTAAGCCAGGAGGGAAAGAGGTTAGACCGACTTCTAACTATTCGCACAGTGACTATAATGCATTGATGTGTGTTGCCCCCTCTGAGTTCATCCTCTCTCAGCCGGAGTCACATTCTGCTGCGGGATACGCTGAATGTCCCCAGTTTCCAACATGCTCCGCTAGGTGTGACCAGGCCTCTTGGCAGCAGCCGCCCCTGGGGTTGGTTTGCCCGGCGCTGGCAAGCCCTCCGCCCTGTTTTTTGCAATGGTCTGTAACCCCCCCACAATCGCCCACCCCCACGTGGCATCGCGGTAGGAAAGACAGAGACAGCTGAGGGGCTGCCCTGCTTCTGATAGCCCCGACCCACGGACGCCCTTCTTGGTAGGGTTTGCGCCTTCGGGACGCAGCTGAGTTTTTGCTGCGCCTCTCTGTGAGAGCTGTTGCGTGGCTCTGCGTCTCCAAGCGTGTTCCCTGTTCCCCAGGATTTACTACGCCCCCATTGCCTTGCAGTCGGTGCATTTCTCCCTGGCCATCAACCAACCTCTAATGCCTGTTGCTCTCTAATTAAATCTTTCGATGGTTTCAGCTTTCTGAGCCTGTGTTGGTACGACTCCTGCTCAGGGCACCGCGAGAGAGACAAACCCTCCTTCTGTCCTGTGGTTCCGGGAAGGGTCCTGGCACTCGCAGGCAGGCACCAACGGGGTAGCGACTGTGAAGTGACATCAGCCTTGCTTGGTCGACCAAGTGGAATTCAAAGAGTCAAACGGTAAGGAGTGGAGCAAAAAGCAAAGCTTAGCTCTCAGTTACTCACGTTGTAAAGCTGTGAGTAGGTTTCCCTGCACCCTAGAAAAACACTGCACAGGCATCTCATTTTTCTCTGGCATTCATTTAACTCGCAGAGCTGTGGGGGAGTTACTGGGAGACTTGGAAAGGCAGTGAGAGCACTAGGAAGGGAATTTGGAGTTACGGGGAGGAACACAAAGACGACAGGTGCCACGCTAGAAGAGCACTTACTGTTACCGGGAGAAGACCCCTCCTGACTCTTCCTGACTGCTGCTCGCCCCGGCCCTCCCGCTCGCTCGCTCGCCCCGGCCCGCCCGCTCGCTCGCCCCGGCCGGCCCGGCCCGCCCGCCCGCCCGCTCGCTCGCCCCGGCCGGCCCGGCCCGCCCGTCCGCCCGCCCGCTCGCTCGCCCCGGCCGGCCCGGCCCGCCCGCCCGCCCGCCCGCTCGCTCGCCCCGGCCGGCCCGCCCGCCCCGGCCCGCCCGCTCGCCCGCCCCGGCCCCAGCCCCGGCCGGTAGTGCGCGAGTCCCCTGCCCCGTCGCGGCTCCCAAACGGTCCCGGCTCGGCTCCGGGAACCCCCCTGCAAGCAAAGCCAGAGTGCGGTCCTGCAGCTGCCAGAGGAAAGCCCCGGAGAGCTGTGGAGGCAGGCACTCACCTAGCACGGAGCGAGCAGGAACCCGATAGCCCCGGCGGGCCAGTGAGCGCCGTTTTAAAGCCGCCAGCCCCGTGCGCGCGAACAACCCTCGCTGCGACGCATGCGCTGAACCCATGGCAACGATCGCGACGCTATCGCCCTGGCGGGACTGGAGCCTCGCTGCGGCGCAGGAGTTGTACCCATGTCAGCGATCGAGTCAGGCTCTCTCTCCCTTTTCCCTTCTCCCCCTAACAACTTTCCAGCATTTCAAGCGTTCAGCGCGGTTCGCTGCAGCGCTGAGCGCCCTCGGGGCGGCACGCGCTGCGGCACGGCGGCGGTGCCGCCCGTGACGCACGCGGGGGCGGCCCTGAGCACTGCCCTGGGCGTGGGCAGCAGCTCGGCCCGGCCCCGTTCGGGATGTTTTGGCATTTAAATCGAAACCCTACACCGCGCGCAGGTAAAAGCCTCTGTTTATGATGGGTACGGCCGCAGGCTGTGCTTATAGCTCAAGCCCCTGTGTGACTTCATTACGACTCTCACAGCCTTTAAAACAGAGAGGGGAGACGGGGGGTCGTTTCCAAAGTTTTGTGACACAGCAGTCGCTCCAACTCCTCCATCTCCAGCTGGAGAGGGTCTGCTCCGCATCGCCTCTCACGGCACTGACGCTGTGAAATGTTCTGTGGTCCCCTCCGAGACTTGTCAGCGGTTTAGGGGGGTGCCCCCAGCCCTCACCTGCTCCTCTGCTGCAGCATCCCCCTGCCCCATGTCCGCCCAGAATCCCCCCGCTCCCTTTGATTCTCCCCCCAAAAGGCAGAATGTGAAGCAAACTGCCCGGCCAGCAGCTCGGTCCTTTCCTAGTCAGTTGTGTACACATCCCCTCTCCCCCCGAAGGGGAGCTCTGCTGCAGCAATGAAGGGGGGCAGGGAAGGGTCCCCCACAAACAGCTGCAGCTACTCCAGCCCCCGTGCTGCCGGCTGGTGGCTGCCCCACAGTGGGGAATGTGCCAGAGGTCGATGTCTCTCACACCCAGTTTGGGTTGGACCCCTGGGCAGCGATGCTCCACCCGAGGCCTCCATCGGAGGCCGCAGGCAGGTTCCTCGCTGCTGCCTTTGTGCCTCAGACGCAGCCGCCCTTGGATCCTCCTGAAGCCATGCGGCCTGCTGCGGTGCTCCGGTGCCCCACAGGCTACCCCGAAAGCTACTTCCTAGACTGACATGGAGCAGAAAGAGAGCAGAGTTTTCTCCTGCTAGGCACAGGAGACTCCCGTGTGGGAATGCATGCAGGGACCCCCCTGGTGCAGCAGGAATCATTTATTGGTGCAGCAGGAATCACTTACTGGTGCAGCAGGAATCATTTATTGGTGCAGCAGGAATCACTTACTGGTGCAGCAGGAATCATTTACTGGTGCAGCAGGAATCATTTATTGGTGCAACAGGAATCACTTACTAGTGCAGCAGGAATCATTTATTGGTGCAGCAGGAATCATTTATTGCTGCAACAGGAATCATTTATTGGTGCAGCAAGAATCATTTATTGGTGCAGCAGGAATCACTTATTGGTGCAGCAGGAATCACTTATTGGTGCAGCAGGAATCACTTACTGGTGCAGCAGGAATCATTTACTGGTGCAGCAGGAATCATTTATTGCTGCAGCAGGAATCACTTACTGGTGCAGCAGGAATCATTTATTGGTGCAGCAGGAATCACTTATTGGTGCAGCAGGAATCACTTACTGGTGCAGCAGGAATCACTGGTGCAGCAAGAATCATTTATTGGTGCAGCAGGAATCATTTATTGGTGCAGCAGGAATCACTTACTGGTGCAGCAGGAATCATTTATTGGTGCAGCAGGAATCATTTATTGGTGCAGCAGGAATCACTTACTGGTGCAGCAAGAATCATTTATTGGTGCAGCAGGAATCATTTATTGCTGCAGCAGGAATCACTTATTGGTGCAGCAGGAATCACTTACTGGTGCAGCAGGAATCATTTACTGGTGCAGCAGGAATCATTTATTGCTGCAGCAGGAATCATTTATTGGTACAGAACAGGCAGTTTACAGAGGGGAAATCCAGCAGCCCGAGCACTTCCCTGGCACTCCTGCACCACTGCTGCTCTCTGAGTTTGCTCCATCGTTATCTTCATCCCGTATCAGGTTGATCTTCTCCAGCAGGGAGGCAAGCGTCCCCCTGCCTCACGCTTCAGGCTGTGTACTGCAGTCCGCTCTTTTTTATCACCAGGCCATCCTTCCAGTATCAGCAGCCTGTTGTTCTCCCTTGTCCTGAAACCCTCCTGGGACCCTTTCTGCTTTCCTACGCTCCCAGTGCCCTTCACCCCTCCCCCGGAGGCACTGCACAGAGCCGGCGCTCGGTCCCAGAGAGACTGTAGAGCACAGCTGGATGGAAGATGCACCGCAACACACCCAGCACTCCTTTCTCTGCAGGAACAAGCAACAACCTCTCGGCAAGACTCAAGATGCTTACACAAGTGGCTCCACGACGTGCCTCAGATCCATCTCACCTCATCACCTGACCTGTGGAGTCCTTGTGTGAGCCAGAAAGAGAACCAGCCTTGGCCAGGGAGAGCGAGAGCGTCTCTTTCCCCCCGGAGCGGACGGTGGCTTGCAGGCATCAGGGCTGCTCAGCAGCCTGCCAGGCGTCCAGGCCTGGGCTCTGAGAAGGAAAGGGGAAGGGAGAGGAGAAGAGGGGAAGGGAGGGGAGGGGAGGGGGCCTCAGGGATCGGCCAGTTCCAACCCCCCTGCCATGGGCAGGGATGCCTCACCCTGGATCGGGCTGCCCAGAGCCACCTCCAGCCTGGCCTCCAAATCGCCCATGGGTGAGGCTACCACCACCTCCCTGGGCAACCTGTGCCAGAGCCTCACCACCCTGATGGGGAAGAGCTTCCTCCTGGCATCCAATCGGAACCTCCCCCCTTCTGGGTTTTGTTCCATGCCCCCCAGCCCTGTCACTCCCTGACACCCTTGAAGTCCCTCACCTGCCCCACTTCCCCTCTTCATCCCCTCAAACCATCGGCACCTGGGCTCAGCTGGAGTCTCCTCCCACCCCAGGTGTGGCCACCTGGCCCCTCCCACCCACTCCCCTATTTAATCCCCTCCCCCAGGAAGAGCAGCTCCCCTAGGATGAGCCTGCCTGGGCTGAGGATCCTCCTTGCATCCCTGGTGAGTGTCTCTGGTGCACGCTGAGTGATGGTGGTGGTGACAGAAGGTTGGGGTCCTGGCAGCCCCCTGGCTGTCAGGTCCAGGGCTGATGACCGCCCCAATCCCATCCAGGGGTGCTGGCTGGGGCTGAGCTCCTCTGGGTGGTGTCCTGGCTGGTGAGGGCCTTGCCCCTAGTGCTGGGCTGGGGGCAGAAGTGGTGGTGGTGGTGATGGAGCAGGAGCTGTGATGTTAACCGCACGGCTCTGACCTGGAGGCCCCTGGAGTCTGCTCTCCTCCCTCCATAGCCCTCTGCTGCTGCTGTGCCTCATCTGCAGAGCCTCTCCTCCCCCTCACTGCCTCCCTCCAGAAAGAAGGGAAGGAGGGAACAGCCGTGAGGCAGATCTGGAACTGCTTCCCCTCACCTGTCAGCTCTGAGCAGGCAGCCCCCAGGAAGGGGCAGGGTGGGCAGGGAGAAGCACAATGCCGGCGAGAACAGCCAGGACAGGACTGCATCTCCCCCCCTGTGCTTCTGTTCAGGGGGGCAAATGCAGAGGGGGAAATAGTTCAGGCTGGCTGGGAAGCCTCTCTCACACCTCTGAAGAGGAGGAATCCCTGAGCAGAGAGACTGAGCAGGGAATCCCTGTCCTGAACACGCAGAAGCAGCACGAACCAGGCTGGGACGGGCCTCGGGGAGCGTCAGGTCCAACCTCCCACCCAGGGGAAGATGAAATAGGATGGGAAGAGAATTAATGAGGTTGGAAAAGGCCTCAGAGGTCCTCGAGTCCAACCTCCCACCCAGCCCCATCTGATCAACTCGACCATGGCACCAAGGGCCCCACCCAGGCCCCTCCTGGACATCTCCAGGGAGGGAGACTCCACCACACCCCCCTGGGCAGCACATCCCCAGGGCCAACCTCTCTTGCTGGGAAGAACTTCCTCCTCACCTCCAGCCTAAACCTCCCCTGGCACAGCTTGAGGCTGTGTCCTCTTGTTCTGGTGCTGGGTGCCTGGGAGGAGAGCCCAACCCCCACCTGGCTACGGCCTCCCTTCAGGTAGGTGTAGAGAGCAAGAAGGTCTCCCCTGAGCCTCCTCTTCTCCAGGCTAAGCAACCCCAGCTCCCTCAGCCTCTCCTCACAGGACTCTGTGCCCCAGCCCCCTGCCCAGGACTCTGTGCCCCAGCCCCCTCCCCAGCCCTGCTGCCCTGCTCTGGACCCCTTCACCTGCACCCTGCTTACCGTGGCACCCCGCAGAAGGCTCTCTGGTGGAAGACTCCTGGGGGGATGGCTCCCAGCTGGTGAAGAGCATCTACAGCCCACACAGCTCCAGGCCTCTCAGGCTGTGCCTCTCTCTCTCCAGGAGTGAGGGCATCCTGTCCCCTAGGCAGGGAAGGAAACACAGCTGTGAAATCAGAGCAGTGGGGTCTGAGATCCCCAGGAGAACCCAAACCGAACCTTGGAGCTGGCCTCAGAGCTCCTCTGGGGGAAGCTGTCGCTGCTAGGAGCGCAGAGCCCCCCCGGCGCGGCTCAGCCCTCGGCCTCCTGGAGGCAGCACTCGCCGCTGCCCATCTGCAGTGCCGACCGTGACGCGCGGGGACAGCACTGAGCCACCGGGCGGCGGCACAGCTGCGCTGCTAACCGCTCGCGATGTGGCTGGGGGGGGCCCAGGGGGAGAGAGGGGTCCCGGGGGGGTCCCGGGGCTGCAGGGACGCCGAAAACCACAGTGAGACCTCCCCGAATCCTGCAGGACCCCAAAACCTCAAACCCCAGAGACCCCTAACCCTCACAGCCCCTCCCCAGCTCCTTTGGGACCCTCCAGAGGGCCCCCCCCAATTCCCCTTTCACGCCCCCGGGACCCCGGCGCCGGCATCCCCGGGAGCAGTGCCCATCCCACCTCCCCCCCTCTGCCCTCTCCCTTTTGGGGGTCCCTAAAGGACCGTGGGGGTCCTGAGGGGTCCCCAGGGGTCTGTCAGGGTCCTTGGCTGTCCGCAGGGTTCTGGGGGGGTCCGCAGGGTTCTGGGGGTGTCTGCAGGGGTCCCCTAGGGTCTGGAGGGATATGTGGGGGTCCCCAAGGGTCTGCAGGGGCCTGTAAGAGACCCCCGCGGACCCCTATGGACTCTTAAGGACCATTCCAGACCCCTGGGGACCCCCATGGAGTCTGGCGGACCCCTGCAGACCCTTACAGACCTCCCAGAGCCCCCCTAGACCCAGCCCCTCCCCCCAATTCCCATCCCACCTTTTTCTGCCCTTCTGGGATCCCCTTCAGACCCTCCTGGGACCCCTCCCCAACCCTTAGGAGCCCCTCCTGGACCCCCTCAAACCCTTTTGACCCTCCCCCGCGGCCCCCCCCCCCAAAAACCATCCTCCTGCCCCTCCCCTCGCTGGGGTCCTCAGGGGTCTGCTGCAGCCAGCGAGCCAATGGGAGAACCCCAGGGGCTGCACCCCTGCCCCACCCCACGGGGACCCTGCCCCACGGATCCCCGCCCCCTAGCTCCTGGCCCTGCCCCCTAGCTCCTGGCCCCTCCCCTTCCTGCCCCCCGCCCCCCTCATTCACTGGCACCAGTTCGAGGCACTGGGAGCCGCTGGGAGGTACAGGGATGGGCTGGGAGGGGGATCAGGGGGACTGGGAGTGCTGGGAGGGGGACTGGGGGGGACTGGGAGCCCCCGGGGGGGGTGGGGAGGGGGGACTGGGAGCACTGGTCCTAACCCCAACCCCCTAACCCCCTAAACCCTAACCCCTAACCCTCGGGTACTAACCCCACCCCCAAGCCCTGCCCCTAACCCCCCACCCTAACTCCCTAACCCCTAAGCCTAACCCCTAACCCCCTAACCCTAACCCCCCCAACCCTACCCTAACCCCCTAACCGTTAACCCCAACCCTAACCCCAACCCCCCCACCCTAACCCAACAGAACAGTTGCTTTTTTCAAAGTTTCATCCTACTTACTCCCTTACTTCAAAGAACTTACTTCTTTGTTAACTGCTTAATCTGTCAACGACTTAGATCTTACTAGTTCAAGTTTTCACACTTCACTCCTCTTACCAACAGAGATGACTTCATCAGGCCCAAATACGTCATACACAAGGATCAAGACACAATGATCTACAAACACAGCAAACCCTATCCTCACCACTGTCTTTTACAATATGCTTTAAAGGTATGTTACATCTTCTCTTGTCTAAGACGCTCAAAAATCCTAAGTTGTTTTATGTTAGCAAGATTCTCCTTGATCTATAAAGATAAAGCTGGCCAGGCTCCATCTCCATAAGTAAAGAAAAATCTTGCACGTAAACAGCAAAAGTGAAAAGGCTTCTTTGCCGGGTCAAAGGTGACATCTTGACTATTCACGGTTCTGCCCGGTATAAAATTGACCGTAACCTAACAATCCATCCTTACTCATCCTAACAATGCTGCTCTTTTGATACTTTGGTTTTGCTAAGGCACCGAGTCCTATAGATACTATCTTTGGCCTAATGTTGTTTGTTCTTCTTTCAAATTTCTCCTAGCTAAAACTTCCAGAATTCTTATATCCTCCATAAACTTTGTTAAATCACGCTTGAAACCGCACATGAAATGAAAGTTTGAGAATGTAGTATACTTTAGCCATTTTTTTGGGGGGGATGTAACACCTGAATTCTCCCTTGTTTTTTATAACCTAAAATGCAAATGTATTTTGTGTTATAATCAGACTAACTATTTAAAATTAATACAAACTGGTGAGTTAACATACAAGTCCATGACAACATATTCTCTAACCACACAACAATTAAGCAATTGTGATATTCAGTCCTAATACACATAGCTTTATGGTACATTCTCCCGATTGATGCTTTTGATCTCAGATTATCGTAACAGACATTGTGACCTGTTAGGTAGGTCTGCTGATTTTCAGCTTCATGTGAAATGCTATTTGTCCCATCCTTGTGATTCTTGTGCTGTTGTTTGTTGAGATGATTGCGGTACTGCGTTGCAGAAGTGATGTTCCCGGGTGTTGACATGGGTTAGCTATTTTTTGCTGGCATTACTAAAACCTTAGTTATAAAATATGCATCCTTTTTGTTTTAATATATAATCCCTCTCTTAAAACGATTTTGAATACAAACAAAAAAAAAAATCTCATTCTATAATATCCCTATATCAAACTCTTATGCTAACACCAAAAATCTCTAAAGAACTGAAAGAACTATGTTAAAATTAAATTATCAAATCAATGTCTAAAAAGAAACTAATAAAAAGTTAGAGCTCTTTCAAAATGCCATGGCACGAAAAAAAAAAAAAAAGGTTTGAACCAAAAGTTAAAATTTGAACTCACAGAAAAACGAAAGTTTGAGCTCATTACTAAATGCTTATACCTTGGTACAATCACTAATTACTTAATACTTATAAATACTAAATACTTACTATTCATTATGCTTACAGGTAAAACAACTATTGAAAACAGAAAAAAAAAAAAATCTCTAAAACACATCACAATCAGAAATAATGAAATAATGAAATAATCATTGTTGCTTTAAATCAGAACACAACTTTCATAGACTAGAGAGGTTATCAGAAGGGGGGGGGAGAAATGGGGGGGGGGGAGGTGGCTGGCTAGCAAAGGCACCATAGGGACAAAGAGAGGGGGGGAAAAGGGGGGTGGGAAGAAAGCCACCGAATTCACACCAGCTGCCCTTCCAGGCAGCCTCCAGGTCAAATGTAGGATTCGCTGAAGGCATGGAGACTTCCATAGGAGGTGATAGCAGCAATTTTGAGCTACATTGATGTTTTTGAGCCTAAAACTCGAGGTGCTTGTAACAGATGCCACTGTCTCTTCTCCACTCCATATTGCTGGATGTCAGTGCATACAACTTACAGCAGCAGTTCCTAAAGTACACAAAAGTATCTGGCAATCAGTGTTTCTTACAGGCTTCTAGGACAGTCATCCTCTCCCAAGTCATGCTTTTTGCCTAAAGTGTCCCTTCTGTCCACAATTGTGGTGGGTTTGGAAGGGTAAGGCCGAGAAGCCTCCTCCCTTCCCCCTTGTAAGGTAAAAGGGGAAAAAAAAATTGAAGGGAAAGGAAAAAAAACATCACAAGCTGAATTAGCAAAGCAGTGGAGCTATATTTACAAAGCAATGTAAGGTATGCAGGGGAATGTTTACAAATTTACAATATCTACAATATATACAAAGATATACAACAGAGTAACACAGAAATGAGAGTAACCCCCCTCGGCAGAGAGGGGGTTCCCCACCTCCGCTCTCCCCTCTCTCCCCCCCCCCTTCCCAGAGTGGGATAGAAAGAGAGAGAAAAGAGAGGAAAAAAAAAATGTTAGAAGCAGTTTGTGTTAATTGGAAAGGAGTTAATACAGGCCTGGTATCTGGACTTCAAGGCCGAGGCCTTGGCAGAAAGCCCAGCACAGAGACAGAGAGCTGCTGCACCGTGGAAAGGCGGAAGCAAGACTGATAGAAAAGTCCTGGAAATGTCCAGTTCACTCCCAGTTCAGAAGGTGCTTCCTCCCACTCTTCCAATGAAATTAGTTTAGACTATTCCTTCCGTTTACCAACTTCCGTCCACCATATTCCCTTTCTTAAGGGGGCAGCGTCAACCGGCCACAGTCCACCCCTTCTAAACAATTTCATTGGCTGTTCACACTGTCCATCCAATCCAAAATGATATTTACAGTTCGTGAGTAAAGTTCATAGTCCATTCCGGCTATGCTCAGATGTAGATGATTCAAAAGTCCAAGAAAATCAGAAAATGAGAAAAATGGAAAACAGTTCATTTCTTCACCGACGAAGCGAAGAAAAGGGAAACGGGGATTCTCAGGGTCTCTTAGTTGACTCAGGGCTCTCAGGGATCTCAGGGTTCGTGCACCGTAGATTCCTCGTTGATTCTTCCTTTGGACGCAATGTAGCTGTACAACAGTTTGAAATTAACCTCTTTCAGCTAAAGTTAAATTTCTTTGTGGAATACACTGAATTTCACCATTCTCTTGCATTACCCAATAAGTGTGACCCGGACCTTCAGCTGAAACCACCCCTCGGACAGGTTTAGCCTCTCCTGAGGGTGAAAATACCCAAACAGTTTTACCTAACAGATTCTTTTCTCTAACAACAGGAACTCTATCACCTTCTACTTTCCGTAGCAAATCTGAATGTGCAGGTCCAGCTCGGTTCACTGAACCTCTACTATTTACCAGCCAGGTTGCTTGTGCTAAATGTTTTTCCCGGTTTTTCAAAGATCCACCCCCCATGGCTTTAAGAGTGGTCTTCAACAAACCGTTGTAGCGTTCAATCTTCCCTGAAGCTGGTGCACAG
The DNA here is from genome assembly GCF_026170545.1 of Melanerpes formicivorus. Lineage (NCBI taxonomy): Eukaryota > Metazoa > Chordata > Aves > Piciformes > Picidae > Melanerpes > Melanerpes formicivorus. The sequence continues at coordinate 4,548,501 of NW_027142413.1, read as the reverse complement.
TAGGGAATGTGGAATATCCACTCAATACTGTGCTCTTTTGCCCAGCTCTTTACAAGGTTGTTCTTGAAATGAGTTCCGTTGTCTGACTCGATCCTCTCCGGAGTTCCGTGTCTCCACAGGATCTGTCTCTCCAGACCGAGAATGGTGTTGCGTGCAGTTGCATGTGGAACTGGATAAGTTTCCAACCATCCAGTGTTTGCCTCTACCATAGTAAGCACGTATTGCTTACCAGAACGAGAATGTGGTAGAGTGATGTAGTCAATCTGCCAAGCTTCACCATACTTGTACTTGGACCATCTGTCACCATACCACAAGGGCTTAAGTCGTTTTGCCTGCTTAATAGCGGCACAAATGTCACAGTCATGGATGACTTGTGTGATAGCATCCATGGAAATGTCTATGGATCTGTCACAAGCCCATTGGTATGTCGCATCTCTGCCTTCATGTCCTGACGAATCGTGAGCCCACCGAGCTAAGAATATCTCACCTCGGTGTTTCCAGTCGAGATCAAGATTAGAGTCCATGTCTACTTGAGAAACTCTTGCAGCTAGATCTGCCTGATGGTTGTGTTGCTGTTCCTCAGTAGCTTTGCTCTTAGGAATGTGAGCATCGATGTGTCTCACTTTCACTGGAATTCTCTCGATTCGATCAGCAATGTCCTGCCATAGGTCGGCTGCCCAAATGGGTTTTCCTTTTCTCTGCCAACCACTCTTCTTCCAGTTCTTTAGCCAAACCCATAGAGCATTGGCTACCATCCATGAGTCGGTGTAGAGATAAAGCTTTGGCCATCTCTCACGTTGACCTACGTCGAGAGCTAGCTGGACAGCTTTTACCTCTGCGAACTGACTGGATTCTCCTTCTCCATCTTTCGCTTCTGCAACTCGGCGTGTTGGACTCCACACTGCAGACTTCCACCTTCGCTTGTTTCCAACAAGACGACAGGAACCGTCTGTGAACAAAGCGTATTTCTTTTCGTCATCAGAGAGGTCATTGTAAGGAGGAGCTTCCTCAGCACGAGTTACTTTCTCCTCCGGAGGTTTAGCACAGTTGATACCTTCAGGCCAACTTGAGATCACCTCCACTAGACCAGGTCTTTCAAGATTTCCCATTCGAGCTCTCTGTGTTATCAGAGCCATCCACTTAGACCATGTTGAGTCTGTGGCATGATGTGGTGTGGAGCCTTTGCCTTTGAACATCCAATTCAAAACTGGTAATCTGGGAGCTAAGAGAAGTTGTGATTCAGTTCCAATCACTTCAGAAGATGCTTTCACTCCTTCATAGGCAGCTAAAATTTCTTTCTCTGTTGGAGTATAGTTAGCCTCTGAACCTCTGTAACCTCGACTCCAGAAACCAAGAGGTCGTCCACGTGTCTCACCTGGAGCTTTTTGCCACAAGCACCAGGTTGGACCATTGTCACTTGCAGCCGTGTACAAAATGTTCTTAATGTCTGGACCATCTCGGACGGGTCCCAGACCCATTGCTTGAATCACCTCTTGCTTTATCTGGTCAAAGGCTGCTTGTTGTTCAGGTCCCCAGTGGAAATGGTTTCTCTTTCGAGTCACATCATACAGAGGTTTCACAATCTGACTGTATCCAGGAATGTGCAGTCTCCAAAATCCCACTATCCCTAAGAAACGTAGGGTCTCTTGCTTGTTTGTGGGACTTGCCATGGTGGAGACTCTATTTACCACATCCACTGGAATGTGTCGACGTCCATCCTGCCAGCGCTCTCCCAGAAACTGAATCTCTGTGGTAGGTCCTTTCACCTTGTCTCGCTTGATGGCAAAACCTGCATTCAGAAGAATGTCAATGATTTTGTTACCTTTCTCGAAGACTTCCTCAGCAGTTTTACCCCAGACGATGATATCATCGATGAACTGGATGTGTTCTGGAGCACCGCCTTTCTCCAGAGCATCGTGGATCACTGCATGACAGATGCTTGAGCTGTGGATCCAGCCCATTGGCAGCCTGTTGAAAGTGTACTGGATTCCTCTCCAGGTGAAAGCAAACTGAGGCCTGCATTCTTCTGCTATGGGAATAGAGAAAAATGCATTAGCAATGTCTATGGTAGCATACCATTTGGCCTCTTTGGATTCCAGCTCATACTGTAGCTCCATCATGTCTGGTACTGCTGCACTCATAGGTGGTGTCACTTCATTCAGGGCTCGGTAGTCTACCGTCAGACGCCAGTCTCCATTCTGCTTCCGCACAGGCCACACTGGACTGTTGAAAGGCGAATGAGTTTTGCTGACAACTTTCTGACTCTCCAACTGACGAATCAGATTCTGAATGGGCAACAAAGAGTCACGGTTGGTTCTGTATTGTCTGTGATGCACAGTCTGAGAAGCAACCGGCAATTTAATGTCCTGTATCTTATGTTGTCCCACAACTGCAGATTCATCAGAAAGTTCAGGTCTGGCAGACAGCTTCAGTTTTTGTCCATCAATTTCTATAGAAGCTACTCCAAAAGCCCATTTGTAACCTCTAGGGTCTTTGAAACGCCCTTCTCTCAGAAAATCAATTCCCAAAATACAAGGTGCGTCAGGTCCGGTCACAACTGTATGCTTCCTCCATTGTTTACCAGTTAAACTTATGTTAACCTCTACCTTACTTAACTCTTGAGATCCACCAGTGACTCCCAGAATAGTTATAGACTCTGATCCCTGATAATTTGATGGTATTATGGTGCACTGAGCTCCTGTGTCAACCAAGGCCCTGTACTTCTGAAATTGTGAAGTGCCAGGCCACTGGATGTACACATCCCAATAGATTCTATTATCTCTGTTATCCCTCTCCTCCCCCTGGCGGGAGGCAGGGCACCCCTAGTTATGGGGAACATGCGCACATGTGCATTGCACAGTTTGCAGGGTTATAACTTTGCATGTTATAACTGGAGCCACTGTTGGAGCCATAAGAGTCGTTCTGGGGAACTGTGGAAGTAACAGCTACCCTTCTGGTATTGCTACCTTGGGTTCTGCCACTTTGCAATTCCCTCAGTCTCCTGAACAGATTAGAAGTTGGTTGGCCATCCCAGCGGTTCATGTTCTCACCAAACTGATCACGCAGAGTTATCCAAATAGTTCTACGTGATTGCCTTGGTGGTCTGTTTTGGAATGACCTGTTTTGGAATAACCTGTTTTGGAATGACCTCCTTGGAGGACGTGTATTCCTCACAGATGAAACTTGTATCCACCTGGAGGAAGAATTGAAATTATCCTTCTGTGCCAATTGGTATATGGAATCTTTCAGATCCTTCATGCAATTCTCAATTTTTCCAGACAGAGTTTCAATGGCTGAAACCAAAGAACCACGTGTCATGCTATCCTCCAATTGTCTCATTTGATCACTGAATTGGCCAACCATAGGAGAAGCTCCACCATAACTTCTTGACACAATTCTGCTTGCCAGAATGTTTGTATAATTAGAAGGAGCAAGTTTGATGATCTTTTTAGCAAGACCAATACCCACAGGAATGTCATCAGGATTCAGAGTTTCATGTTCACCATAGAGTAGCTCTCTAACAGCAAATTCTCTCAAGCGCTTAATTCCCTCATCTATGGTAGTCCAGGGTTTAGGGTTCCATGGAAGGTCATCGCGGGAAGGGTATCTCAGGGCAACCGCCATTAAAAGGCGTATCCACAGATTAACCTTACCGAGAGCTTCGCCTAGATGTCTATCTATTCCATTGTCCCTTGAGAGAGTTCCTAACTGAGCTGCTGACTTGTCTCCAACTGTTAGAGCTGAAGCACCTGTATCATAACACCTACTAAGCCAAGCTAGAACTGGCTCCTTATCTGCCCTGGTGAAATCTTTACGGACATTTCGCAATTCCTCCCATGGTGATGAACAGTCTGTAATATCATCTTGTTCCTCATCTCCTTGAATTCTTTGTCCATATAATCCTGCTGTCATTCTCCTAAGGATCTCTTTAAGCTGAGAACCACCTTTGCCAGCTGCCTTCCTAACTTCATCTCTATCCTGCTTTGATCTCACTAGGTTAGCTAGATCTTTAAAACAAACCTTCTCTTCCTCCTGAGCAGGATCTTTTAGAGTAGAGGGCCCCTCACCAGGATCAGTCTCCTCCTCTTCTTCTCCATCTTTGGCCTTTCCACCTCTAGTCTTTAAAGGAGCCACCTTAACTGGAGCTGTGTTTGAATTTACAGCCACCTTAATAGAAGCTGACAGGTCCTGAGATAAATCAGCTGATGGGGCAGTGACTTCCGGTCCCACCGAGGGAGTGGGCAGAAGTGATGTTGCTCCGTTAATGGCCAACAGAGAAGAAGAAGAAGGAGAAGGAGTAGGTGCCATGTTGATAGCAGCCGATGCCCTTGGCTGCTTGCTAGAATCAGCAAAGTCATTTAGAGCTGCTTTACCAATTAACTTTTTAGCCTTCTTTTTAGCTGACACAGATTCTCCACAGTCCTCGTCACTAGATGACTCTGGGACTGATCGAGAGCCATGGCGTTTTCTTTTTGATCTAGTTTTAATAACAAAACAAGCTCTGGACACCTTTCTCTCCCGACACCAGGAATACAGAGAATACACATTAGTTATCACCAGCAGCAGAATTATACACATGAAATAAATCACCTTTGGATCCCAGGCATCACCTAAAGTTACTCTTTCCTACGGTGGAATCTTAAAACCCTTTATCTCAAGTGGGAGAGTGGTGGAGGTAACATTCCTGTATCTCACTGGCCATAGGAAATTAATACATTTTCCATACCATAATTTAACTCTATGCATAACCCACATATAAATTGTCCGCACCAAATATTTGCCCAGGTAATCCAAAATCAAACCCAAACAATATCTGTAAACCAGAGCCCCAAAAATTGAAAAGAATAATCGCTCCACAAACCACAATACCTTCATGTTTGCTAATTCAGCTAGAAAACACTAAATCAATCAAGTAATTAATTAAACTAATTATCTGCCGCACGTTGGGTACGCCAATAAAAAAATGTAGTGGGTTTGGAAGGGTAAGGCCGAGAAGCCTCCTCCCTTCCCCCTTGTAAGGTAAAAGGGAAAAAAAAATTGAAGGGAAAGGAAAAAAAAAACTCACAAGCTGAATTAGCAAAGCAGTGGAGCTATATTTACAAAGCAATGTAAGGTATGCAGGGGAATGTTTACAAATTTACAATATCTACAATATATACAAAGATATACAACAGAGTAACACAGAAATGAGAGTAACCCCCCTCGGCAGAGAGGGGGTTCCCCACCTCCGCTCTCCCCTCTCTCCCCCCCCCCTTCCCAGAGTGGGATAGAAAGAGAGAGAAAAGAGAGGAGAAAAAAAAATGTTAGAAGCAGTTTGTGTTAATTGGAACGGAGTTAATACAGGCCTGGTATCTGGACTTCAAGGCCTAGGCCTTGGCAGAAAGCCCAGCACAGAGACAGAGAGCTGCTGCACCGTGGAAAGGCGGAAGCAAGACATAGAAAAGTCCTGGAAATGTCCAGTTCACTCCCTGTTCAGAAGGTGCTTCCTCCCACTCTTCCAATGAAATTAGTTTAGACTATTCCTTCCGTTTACCAACTTCCGTCCACCATATTCCCTTTCTTAAGGGGGCAGCGTCAACCGGCCACAACAATTAAAACACATGGAAAAACTTTTAAGAGTTAGTGGGGGGGTGTCCAGCAGCAGGGGGGGAGTGGGCTGCTGTTGCTATTGGCCAGGTGCCAGTGACTGCAGCTCCACGGGAGCAGGTGAGCTTAGTGGCCATGGTGGGGGAGGGGGGCTGGGGGGCGTAGATGTCAAAGAGCTTTGTTCTGGTGAAATGGCATTACTATTGTAACAGCTTTATAATGCTCTGCTAATTGATCTAAAGAATCTTTAATTAGTCCCTGTGTTGTAAGGGAAGATGTAACAATTTTGTTTACTTTTGTTGCTGCCCTGAACGATGCCATCCCTCCCTGCTCCCATGTCTTTTCATTCTACTTTTTTTTTCCCTCCAAGATGTAAGTAAATGACTTCTTTTGTTCTTTGATTACCCATACGTGCTCCTCAACAGGAGGCACCGACCCTCAGTTTCCCCTGTCGCTTACCTCTGTCCGGGGTGACCATTTGTTGTAGTATCGATGTTTTACTTCGAGCAATGCTTTTTGGGCCAGATGTAAGCAGCTGAAGACATTTATTACATTATACAGCAAAGTTATATAGTCTAATCAGAAGGCACACGTGGCACATCTCAATTGGGCATTTTCTACTGGCATACATGTAATTAAGGCATACAGTAGGTCGTAACAACAAAACTATTTTAACACGTCCAACCAAACTCTGCCCAGTTTCTCTCCTTCGGTTCCAAAGTGTTTACATTACTCTCAGAGTCAAAGGCAAAACATAGCTTTCTCTGACTCGAGCAAAGGCAAATCTTCCCCGTAGTCTTCCAAAGCTATCCCAAAACACCTTCCCACATCATACTATTCTTCTACATCCACTTAAACAGGAGAGCTTCTGGAATGTAAAAGCAAATTCTAGGGAGAGCAAAAAGGGTTTCAAAGCATAAATATAACATGTGTACCACATAAAAACAATAGACCTTCCTTTTTGTCTGTCATGGGGGGGGGGGGGTTGCCCTTCTTTGTTCCTTTGGGGTTTTTTTCTTTTTGTTTTTTAGTTTTCAATACAAATGGAAAAACCTTCAAAGAGGGCCGCACTCAGCTGCTCCCCACACACAGGGGCAAGAGAAGCCCCTAACTGGTCAGTGTTGCCACCCCTCTTAAGGGGATCGGTTGGCACCTAAGGTGCACCTGGGGGTATCAAAGGGGAATTTGGGGGCACATAGAGGGATCAGGAGGGCCTCTGGAGAGTCTCCCAAAGGATTAGTTGGATATTTAGGGTTATTTGGACCCCCGCCACAAAGGCCACTACTGCAAAGCTTTCCCCCCACCACCACAACTAACCCTAACCATCCGACTAAAATACCCACAGGAGACCTTCCATTGGTCCCCACATGCCTCTATATTCCCCTTGACTTCCCATTCAAATTAAGAAACTAAAAATAAAACCAGTGATGTTTCTTTTGTGTGTCTTGTGGGGTTTTTTAGTTTGCAAATAAGAGTCATTTCAAAGCCTTTTTGTCATCCACATTACTACTGTTCTGCAATCTCTCGATTAAGAGCACAGCTTTTTCTCTGCTGGAATACCTCAGACTAACATTTTTTTCATGGGTTTTCATCCCCTCTGAGAGCATTCAGGCAGCTTTTTTGGGCAGCATCCCCCGCCCCTCACTCACCTGCTCCTCTCCTGCATCATCACCCACCCCCATATGGTATCATGGAAGGAAAGAGACAGCTGAGGGGCTTTTTATCACCCTGACCCACGGACACCCTTCTGGGTAGGATTTGCACCTTCAGCACACAGCTGAGTTTTTGCTGCGCTTCCCTCCTCTGTGACAGCTGCTGCGCAGGTCTGCATCTCCAAGCGTGTCACACCTTCTGGGATTTACTACCCCAAAATCACCTTGCAGTTGGTGCATTTCTTGCTGGCAATCAACCCATCTCTTCCATCTGTTGCTCTCATTGTTTTGTTTCAGCTTTCTGAGCCTGTGTCGGTACAAGTCCTTCTCAGGGCACCGCAAACAGAGACAGACAAAGCTTCCTTTTCTCCAATAGTTCCAGGAAGATTTCTGGCATTCCTAGGCAAACACCGACAGAGTGACGGCTGTGAGGTGACATCAGCCTGGCACTGGAGCTGGGCATTCTGAGCAGATGAGGAACCCTGGGCAACACCTGCAGAGAAATCTTGGTTCCTCTGCAGAGAAGCACTGGCCTTAGAGACAAAGCTGTCTTTGATCTGGGCACCAGCTGCAGCCCAGAGTTCCAGGTATCTCTGGGTACAGTTGAGGCAGCAGCCGCCACCCCCACAGAGCCCCGCCAGCCGAACCCGGACACCCCCCGCCGGCCGCCACCTCCCCAAAGCCCCGCGCTACCCCGCTGGCAGCCACCCCCAAAGCCCCGCGCAGCTCCAGCGGCTGCTATAGAGAAACCCCACAAAGCAGCAGAGACTAGCACTGACCTGGGACACAGAGGAGGAGCTCCGACCTCTACCAGCCACAACCCTGAGCCGTTTTAAAGCATCCGGCGCCATGTTGTTGAGGGCGGCGCTGCCACGCTGGGGGGGGCGGTGCCTGCGTTGTCACCTCACGCTCAGCTTTCCATGAGTTTTATTCCCCGCCAAGGCAACATGTTGAGTTCTGAGCACCTGAGGAGCCCTGGGGAACACCTCTACAGAAATGTTCCTCCAAGAGCTGTCAGAAAAACGTTCGTTCCCCCAGCAGGCAGCTCTGGCTTCAGAGAAAAAGCCTTCTGTGATCATTCTGTTTAGCTCAGCACCAGCTGCAGCCGTCAGTATTACCAAACTACACAGTAATGGCCTCCTCCCGGTCCCAACAGTTTCCTCCCACCAAAGGACTGGGAGAGAACTGGAAGCAACTGGGAAGAAACTGGGAGGGACTGGGAGGGCACGAGGTGGAATCTGGGAGGGAAGGAGGAGGAAACTGTCAGAGACTGAAAGAAAACTGGGAGGAAACTGGTAGAGACTGAGAGGTAGTGGAGGCTCAAGTGGGAGGCACTGGGGAGAACTGTGAGAGAGCTCCGAGGGAACTGGAAGGGACTGGGAACAACTGGGGAAAAAGTCCCAAAGAGGATCCTAAATGGGCCCAAATGGCCCCAAAGTAAACAGAGCCCAAACTGGGGCGATCTGGACCAATGGAGCCAGTGGAAGCACTTCCCACCTAAACTGTACTGACCAAAGGGAGCGCGGCTCTGCTTTCCCACTCCGGGAAATCTGCCACGCTGCAAGATGAGAAGGAGACTGGGAGGGATTGAGAGGAACTGGGAAAGGACTAGGAGAGACTGGGAGGGGACTGGGAGTGACTGGGATGGGACTGGGAGGAGACTGGGAGAGGATTGGGAGGGATGGGGATGGGGACAGGACTGAGAAGGGACTGGGAGAGACTTGGAAGGGACTGGAAGGAGATTGGGAAGGACCGGGAGGGACTGTGAGGAATTCCAAAGGGAATGGGAGGGAATGGGAAGGAAACGGGAGGAACTGGGATGGAAATTGGAAGGACTAGGGGTGACTGAGAAGGACAGGGAAAGAACTGGGAGGGACTGAGATACCACTGGGACCCTCAGAAGTCTATGGCACCAGATGGGATCCATCCCAGGGCAGAGAGCTCTGGCAGATGAGCTCCTAGCCACTGTCCAACATTTGCCACCAGTCCTGCCCTAAAGGCTCGGGCCTTTGATCTAATCCTCAACAGCCACCAGTGACACCAGAATGGTGAGAAATGCCATTTCCCCAATAGATGGAGTCACCTGCTCAGACAGCAAAAAGCAGTCTCGGGGACAGGAGGCTCTTGGCAACAGCCAGCCTGCTCTTCTGACCCGAGTGCCACAGAAGGGTATAAGAGTAGATCACCTTGAAGGCCACCGCACGGACCGCAGAGGACATTCAGGTGCTCGTGCCCAACAGAAAAGATGTGTGAAAAGCAGGTGTTGCATCACTAACCTAATGTCCCTCTGTGACCAGGGGACCTTCATCCCAATCCCATCATGGGGTGGAAAAGATTTCCTGCTGGTCGCTGTAAGGCAGGACTTTAACGCTTTCCCTAGCAAGTTTCTCTGAAAAGAAAATGGGGAATGAGACTTGAAGGAGTAAGGAGGAGATGAAGAAGATGGACTGTAGCACAGGCCATCTCACCAGCTACAGACATTTTCCCCTGCCCATGTGCTCTGTGGACTAAGAAGAGTTCCCTTCTTTTGGCGTGAAAGCACTGGCTTCAATGAAAGAGCTGGCTCCTCCTGAAGGGCAAGTATGAATGGAGCTCTCAAAGTACCACACTTCAGAGCCTCCTACTTGCTAGCACTAAGACAACTGTTCATGTAGAACGACTGGCCACTCACTTCAACAAACCCCACAGAACTGGCTCCTATCAACTCTCCAGAAGACACTGCTGCACTAGCTTGGCTGCCTGACCGGCTCAGTTCAGGTGGCTTAGGATCTCACAGAGGGTACCACAATGTAGTGGTTTGAGCCTTAACTGAGAGTTAAAAGCTCAAATGGGGAAAAGGCTGAGAGTCTCTTCCCCACTCCCCCCCCACCTCCTCCCTCCAAACAGGGAGAGGAGGGAAAAAAAAGGTAAGGAGCAAACCCACTAAGCAACAATCTGGAGTCAGCTTGGAAGTAGAGAGGCAAGTAATTTTTTTTTTTTCCTTCAAAATATATATATATATATAGCAATAACAGGGAAAAAAGGTTCACAAGGGCAAGGAACAAAAATGGATGGGAGGGGGATAGAAAAAGAATAATACAAAACCAGTCTGTCTCTGAGAAGGCGCAGAGGCAGCAGGGAGAAGGATCAGGTCCGGCCACGTGGCTGAGGATCAGGGGAGCAGCTGCAGTAGCTCTCATCGAGCAGAGGCAGGAGCCAAAAAGGAGATCCAACAGCTATGAGGTCCTGCTTTTTTATACCCTTGCTGGGCAGGGAGGGGGAAGTGGAACAGACTCAGCTTTCCTAGGGGGAGACGCCCTTCAGGGAGTGTAAAGTACCCGCAAGCCCTCCACCCTGCTTTCTTCTTTTGTTTTCAGAAAAAGGTGTTAACCCACCACAATCCACCCCTCTGTTCCACTTCCTCTCTCCTGCCACAGCCCCTTTATGTGATTTTGACACATGGTATTTGAATCCTTGGTGCAAGTCTCTTGCTATCCCGGCTTGCTCTCTCCCAGGGCAGTCTCTCTCTCTGCTGATGGTCACTGTAGGTGGTGCTTGAACTGGGCAGGCATGTGGAGAAGAATCAGGAATCAGTCTGTCTTTGAAAGGGAAAGGAAAAAGTCAGGAACAGTCTGTTGCTGTATGGACATAGGGAACAGTCCGTTGCTGTAGGGACATCAGGAACGGGTACAGGTGAGATGATGCTCTTTGGGTTGGTGTGCAGTGGGTACGTTGGGTCCTGGATGCTGGGCTGGTGTTAAACTAGGATGGAGAAACTTAGAACAACTTATAACTATTCACATAATTACATTGATGAGTGTTGCCTCCTCTGAGTTCATCCTCTCTCAGCCAGAGTCACGTTCTGCTGTGGGATACACTGAATGTCCCCAGTTTCTAACATAACCCAGTACGTGTGACCAGGCCCCTCAGCCGAGACCACCCCTCGGGTTGGTTTGCCCCCACCAGCAGCAGGGAAAACCCACACTGACTTCCCCAGCAGGTTCTTCTCAGCAATCACAGGAACTCCATCTCCATCCACTGTTTGCAGCAGGTCGGACTGGGCAGGACCAGCTTGGTTCACAGATCCTCTGCTGTTCACTAACCAAGTGGCTTGAGCTAGGTGCTTTTCCCAGTTCCTGAAGGTTCCACCCCCCATGGCTTTTAGGGTGGTCTTTAGCAAGCCATTGTAGCGCTCGACCTTCCCTGCAGCTGGTGCATGGTATGGGATGTGGTAAATCCACTCAATCCCATGTTCCTTTGCCCAGTCCCTTATGAGATGGTTCCTGAAGTGGGTTCCATTGTCTGATTCAATCCTCCCGGGGGTGCCGTGTCTCCACAGAATATGTCTCTCTAGGCCCAGGATGGTGTTGCGAGCAGTGGCATGAGGAACTGGATAGGTCTCCAGCCACCCTGTACTTGCCTCCACCATGGTCAGTACGTACTGCTTGCCACTGTGAGACCGAGGAAGGGTGATGTAGTCGATCTGCCAGGCCTCTCCATATTTATATTTCGACCATCTCCCCCCATACCACAGAGGCTTCATGCGCTTGGCCTGCTTGATGGCAGCACAGATGTCACACTCATGGATGACCTGTGAGATGGCCTCCATACAGATGTCCACAGCTCTGTCCCGAGCCCACCGGTATGTGGCATCTCTCCCTTGGTGGCCAGAAGTGTCATGGGCCCAGCGAGCTAAGAACAGCTCACCCTTGTGTTCCCAGTCCAAGTCTATTTGGGAGATCTTAGCAGCCAGGTCTGCTTGGTGGTTGTGCTTGTGCTCCTCTGTGGCTCTGCTCTTGGGGATGTGTGCATCGATGTGCCGTACCGTGGTTGGCAGCCTGTCCAGGCGGGCGGCGATGTCTTGCCACAGGTCAGCGGCCCAAACAGGCTTCCCTTTTCTCTGCCACCCGTTCCTCCTCCATTCCTTCAGCCACCCCCACAAAGCGTTGGCTACCATCCAGGAGTCAGTGTAGAGGTACAGCACTGGCCAGTTCTCTCGTTCTGCTATATCCAGGGCCAGCTGGACAGCTTTTACCTCTGCATACTGACTGGATTCACCTTCTCCATCCCTTGCTTCTGCCACTTGCCTTGTTGGGCTCCAGACAGCTGCCTTCCATCTCCGCTTGCTTCCTACAAGCCGGCAGGACCCATCTGTAAATAGAGCATAGCCCTTCTCGTTGTCAGGGAGATCGTTATATGGGGGAGCCTCCTCAGCACGGGTCACTGTCTGCTCTGGTGGCATTCCAAAGTCAGCACCCTCTGGCCAGTTGGTGATCACTTCCACTATGCCAGGGTGTTCGAAGTTCCCCATCCGAGCTCGCTGAGTTATCAGGGCCATCCACTTACTCCAGGTAGCATCTGTGGCATGATGTGGGCTTGAGCCTCTCCCTTTGAACATCCAGGTCAGGACTGGAAGTCTCGGAGCTAGAAATAGAGGTGACTCAGTCCCAATTACCTCAGAGGCAGCCCGGACGCCCTCATAGGCAGCTAGGATTTCCTTCTCTGTCGCGGTGTAGTTGGCCTCAGAGCCTTTGTACCCCTTACTCCAGAAACCTAGGGGCCTGCCCCTGGTTTCACCAGGAGCCTTCTGCCACAAGCTCCATGTAGGACCATTCTCACCAGCCGCAGTGTACAGCACATTCTTGATATCTGGCCCAGTTCGAACAGGTCCCAGAGCCATAGCATGGACCACCTCTCGTTTGATCTGGTCAAACGCCACCTGCTGCTCAGGTCCCCACACAAAATCATTTTTCTTCCTTGTTACATGGAAGAGAGGCTTCACAATTTGACTGTACCCGGGAATGTGCATTTTCCAGAAGCCCACAAGCCCCAAAAATGACTGTGTCTCTTTCTTGTTCGTGGGCTGCACCATAGTGGCTACCCTCTTCACCACCTCCTGAGGGATGTGGCGACGGCCATCCTGCCATTGAACACCCAGGAACTGGATCTCCCTGGCAGGCCCTTTCACCTTGCTTCTCTTGATGGCAAAGCCAGCCTCCAGCAGGATGTCAATTATCCTCTTACCCTTCTGGTAAACTTCCTCTGCTGTCTCACCCCATACAATGATGTCATCAATGAACTGCAGATGCTCAGGAGCTCCACCTTTCTCCAAGGCAGTCTGGATCACCTCATGGCAGATGGTTGAGCTATGGACCCAGCCCTGAGGTAACCGATTCCATTGATACTGTGCTCCCCTCCAGGTGAAAGCAAACTGTGGCCGGCATTCTTCTGCAATGGGAATGGAGAAAAAGGCATTAGCAATGTCAATTGTGGCATACCACTTGGCCGCCTTCGATTCCAGCTCGTACTGGAGCTCCAGCATGTCCGGCACGGCAGCGCTGATCGGAGGAGTCACTTCATTCAGGCCACGGTAGTCCACAGTCAGTCTCCATTCCCCATTTGCCTTCCGCACTGGCCATATCGGGCTGTTGAAGGGGGAGTGAGCCTTGCTGATCACGCTATGGCTCTCCAGTCGTCGAATCAGTTGGTGTATGGGGTGCAGAGAGTGTCTGTTGGTCCTGTATTGCCTGCGATGTACTATGCGAGAGGCAATAGGTAACTTCAAATCCTGCACCTTATGGCTGCCCACTATGGAGGGGTCATCTGAAAGCTCGGGCATGGTGGACAGCTGTTCTTTGCCTGCAGTCTCCACAGCTGCCACCCCAAACGCCCACTTGTGCCCCCTAGGGTCCTTGAAGCATCCCTCCCGCAGAAAGTCAATGCCAAGAATGCAAGGTGCATCTGGACCAGTCACTATGTCGTGCTTTCCCCATTCATTCCCGGTCAGGCTTATCTCAGCTTGCAGTACAGTCAAGTCTTGTGAGCCTCCTGTGACTCCTTGAATGCTTATGGACTCAGCCCCTTTGTACCCCGATGGTATCAGGGTGCATTGGGCCCCTGTGTCCACCAGAGCTCGGTACTTCAGGGCTTCTGAAGTGCCAGGCCATTTCACGTACACATCCCAGTATACTCTGTTATCCCTGGCCTCCACCTGGCTGGAGGTAGGGCACCTCTAATGCTGGCGGCAATGTCCACACTTGTCACATGGTCCTGTGTTACTAGGGGAAGGGTCTCTTGAGCGAGAGCGACCACTCCAGGAAACTGGGGCAGCTCTTCTCCTAGATGAGTTATCCCCGTGGTGCCCACCTTGCAGTTCCCGCACCCTGTTCCAGAGGGCAGAGGTGGGTTGGCCATGCCAGGTGTCCATGTCCTCTCCATGGTCACAGAGGAACCTCCACAGAGACCCCCTTGACATTCCCCGATTGGCTTGGGGTGATCTCCTAGGGGAAGGTCGCCTGTTCCTGATTGCTGAAACCTGGACCCATTCTGAAGGAGAAGGGGAAAAGGAGGCATCGCTCCCCTTTTTCAGTTCAGACATGGAGGTCTTGATCTCTTTGACAATGTCTTTAGCCATAGTTTCTATGGCTGAGATCAGGAGTTTCTGATTTACGCTGTCCTCATGTTCCCTTAAATCATTGGCAAACTCACAGACAGTTTTAGGACTTCCATCCTGTCCAGTCAAGAGTATCCCTCCTAATGTGTGAGCATATTTCTGAGGAGCACTCTGGGTGAGTTTCTTTACGAAGGGCCATCTCATGGGCACCTCATCTGGGTCCGAAGGGAGCTGGCCATCTCCATAAATTATTTCCATCACGGCCATCTGCCTCAGATACCGAATGCCCTGTTCCATAGTTGTCCATCTAACTGGGGCCCAGGGCAGGTCATCTCTTGAGCGGTACCGGCTCTTGATGGCGTTCAGAATCCGGGCCCAGAGAGTGTGTATTCCATCAAGTTTGGCTAACTCTTTGTCCAGACCAGCATCACGAGTCAGGGAGCCTAAAAGCTTTGTCTCCCTCTTATCCAGGTCCACTGTGTCCACCCCCTTGTCCCAGCATCTCAGGGCCCAGCTTAGTATTGGCTCACCCTCTTTCCTGGCGTAGTCCAGACGAGTTTGCCTTAGTTCCTTTCCGGGCAGCGATGTAACAGTTATTTCCTGGTCTGAATCATCTTCATCCACCGCTGGATTCTGTGAGGTGCTGGGGCCTGCTGAGATTCCTTCCTCACCATCCGTGCTTGGCGATGATTTTTGATTTCTTTTCCTGTGTGTGGTGACCGGTGCTAGAGAGACTGCATTGGCAGGAGCATCAGGGGTCAACTGTGGGACTGCTGGTGGTGGGGCAAACCCTTGTGCCTGGGGCTCAGGCTGAGAGCTGGCACAGTCATTACAACCCGACCCCTCCCTCTTTGTGTCTACAGAGTGCTTACAATGCCCACAGCAGACACGCCCCCAGTCATTAAAGAGCACAAAGGAGTGTGTTATCACCCTCCAAACAGCTCTTAATGGGTTAGCTAGTCCTCCACCCAACACGGTCCCAGCAAATGCCACTATAAGGATTACATTTAGGCATATGGAGCATATTGCAACGTAGAGCAATTTTCCATCACAGGCACTTTTATCTACACCATTGGTTTCATAACTTGCTTCAGGAAAGTTTCCTATGTTAGAAAAGTTACCACTGACAGTGAAATTCAATGGATTCAAGAGATACATGCCTAACTTAATTGGTAAAGTTTTTATCCACTTGATCAGCATCTCTATCATTAACCACACCACGTGGTAAGTTATTAATTTGTAGATGTGGGTCCAAAAGATCCAGCCAAAAGCCCATGAAAAGGCTTGGACCATCAGGTTCTTTAAAATTGCCATTTCTACTTCAAGCTCCTTTTTCAGAAAAAAAGTATTGCTTTCCCAATACAAGATCAATTTCCAAGCCCCACGTTGGAGGCGCCAAAAATTGTAGTGGTTTGAGCCTTAACTGAGAGTTAAAAGCTCAAATGGGGAAAAGGCTGAGAATCTCTTCCCCACTTCCCCCCCACCTCCTCCCTCCAAACAGGGAGAGGAGGGAAAAAGAAAGGTAAGGAGCAAATCCACTAAGTAACAATCTGGAGTCAGCTTGGAAGTAGAGAGGCAAGTAATTTTTTTTTCCATATATATATATATATAGCAATAACAGGGAAAAAAGGGTTCACAAGGGCAAGGAACAAAAATGGATGGGAGGGGGATAGAAAAAGAATAATACAAAACCAGTCTGTCTCTGAGGAGGCGCAGAGGCAGCAGGGAGAAGGATCAGGTCCGGCCACGTGGCTGAGGATCAGGAGAGCAGCTGCAGTAGCTCTCATCCAGCAGAGGCAGGAGCCAAAAAGGAGATCCAACAGCTATGAGGTCCTGCTTTTTTATACCCTTGCTGGGCAGGGAGGGGGAAGTGGAACAGACTCAGCTTTCCTAGGGGGGAGACGCCCTTCAGGGAGTGTAAAGTACCCGCAAGCCCTCCACCCTGCTTTCTTCTTTTGTTTTCAGAAAAAGGTGTTAACCCACCACAACCACAAACAGAGACAGACAAAGCTTCCTTTTCTCCAATAGTTCCAGGAAGATTTCTGGCACTCCTAGGCAAACACCGACAGAGTGACGGCTGTGAGGTGACATCAGCCTGGCACTGGAGCTGGGCATTCTGAGCAGATGAGGAACCCTGGGCAACACCTGCAGAGAAATCTTGGTTCCTCTGCAGAGAAGCACTGGCCTTAGAGACAAAGCTGTCTTTGATCTGGGCACCAGCTGCAGCCCAGAGTTCCAGGTATCTCTGGGTACAGTTGAGGCAGCAGCCGCCACCCCCACAGAGCCCCGCCAGCCGAACCCGGACACCCCCCGCCGGCCGCCACCTCCCCAAAGCCCCGCGCTGACCCGCTGGCAGCCACCCCCAAAGCCCCGCGCAGCTCCAGCGGCTGCTATAGAGAAACCCCACAAAGCAGCAGAGACTAGCACTGACCTGGGACACAGAGGAGGAGCTCCGACCTCTACCAGCCACAACCCTGCACTGAGCCGTTTTAAAGCATCCGGCGCCATGTTGTTGAGGGCGGCGCTGCCACGCTGGGGGGGGCGGTGCCTGCGTTGTCACCTCACGCTCAGCTTTCCATGAGTTTTATTCCCCGCCAAGGCAACATGTTGAGTTCTGAGCACCTGAGGAGCCCTGGGGAACACCTCTACAGAAATGTTCCTCCAAGAGCTGTCAGAAAAACGTTCGTTCCCCCAGCAGGCAGCTCTGGCTTCAGAGAAAAAGCCTTCTGTGATCATTCTGTTTAGCTCAGCACCAGCTGCAGCCGTCAGTATTACCAAACTACACAGTAATGGCCTCCTCCCGGTGCCCTCCCGGTCCCAACAGTTTCCTCCCACCAAAGGACTGGGAGAGAACTGGAAGCAACTGGGAAGAAACTGGGAGGGACTGGGAGGGCACGAGGTGGAATCTGGGAGGGAAGGAGGAGGAAACTGTCAGAGACTGAAAGAAAACTGGGAGGAAACTGGTAGAGACTGAGAGGTAGTGGAGGCTCAAGTGGGAGGCACTGGGGAGAACTGTGAGAGAGCTCCGAGGGAACTGGAAGGGACTGGGAACAACTGGGGAAAAAGTCCCAAAGAGGATCCTAAATGGGCCCAAATGGCCCCAAAGTAAACAGAGCCCAAACTGGGGCGATCTGGACCAATGGAGCCAGTGGAAGCACTTCCCACCTAAACTGTACTGACCAAAGGGAGCGCGGCTCTGCTTTCCCACTCCGGGAAATCTGCCACGCTGCAAGATGAGAAGGAGACTGGGAGGGATTGAGAGGAACTGGGAAAGGACTAGGAGAGACTGGGAGGGGACTGGGAGTGACGGGGATGGGACTGGGAGGAGACTGGGAGAGGATTGGGAGGAATGGGAATGGGGATGGGGACAGGACTGAGAAGGGACTGGGAGAGACTTGGAAGGGACTGGAAGGAGATTGGGAAGGACCGGGAGGGACTGTGAGGAATTCCAAAGGGAATGGGAGGGAATGGGAAGGAAACGGGAGGAACTGGGATGGAAATTGGAAGGACTAGGGGTGACTGAGAAGGACTGGGAAAGAACTGGGAGGGACTGAGATACCACTGGGACCCTCAGAAGTCTATGGCACCAGATGGGATCCATCCCAGGGCAGAGAGCTCTGGCAGATGAGCACCTAGCCACTGTCCAACATTTGCCACCAGTCCTGCCCTAAAGGCTCGGGCCTTTGATCTAATCCTCAACAGCCACCAGTGACACCAGAATGGTGAGAAATGCCATTTCCCCAATAGATGGAGTCACCTGCTCAGACAGCAAAAAGCAGTCTCGGGGACAGGAGGCTCTTGGCAACAGCCAGCCTGCTCTTCTGACCCGAGTGCCACAGAAGGGTATAAGAGTAGATCACCTTGAAGGCCACCGCACGGACCGCAGAGGACATTCAGGTGCTCGTGCCCAACAGAAAAGATGTGTGAAAAGCAGGTGTTGCATCACTAACCTAATGTCCCTCTGTGACCAGGGGACCTTCATCCCAATCCCATCATGGGGTGGAAAAGATTTCCTGCTGGTCGCTGTAAGGCAGGACTTTAACGCTTTCCCTAGCAAGTTTCTCTGAAAAGAAAATGGGGAATGAGACTTGAAGGAGTAAGGAGGAGATGAAGAAGATGGACTGTAGCACAGGCCATCTCACCAGCTACAGACATTTTCCCCTGCCCATGTGCTCTGTGGACTAAGAAGAGTTCCCTTCTTTTGGCGTGAAAGCACTGGCTTCAATGAAAGAGCTGGCTCCTCCTGAAGGGCAAGTATGAATGGAGCTCTCAAAGTACCACACTTCAGAGCCTCCTACTTGCTAGCACTAAGACAACTGTTCATGTAGAACGACTGGCCACTCACTTCAACAAACCCCACAGAACTGGCTCCTATCAACTCTCCAGAAGACACTGCTGCACTAGCTTGGCTGCCTGACCGGCTCAGTTCAGGTGGCTTAGGATCTCACAGAGAGTACCACAAGAACTGAGTGCCGCAAGAAGGGGCCGCTTATTCGACCAATTTGATCAGCGGAATCCAACTTTATTGAGCATCAGACACATCTTATATACAGTCTGCTATAATTATGCCCACTTGGCAACATACTATTGGTTGCTCTCTAAAAGGTTACATCATTGTTTTCACAACTCGGTGGAATTCTTCTATCCGGTCTAATTGCTCTCTTCCCCAGATCTCGCCTCCTCCTTATCTTGCTTGCCTCCCATCTCAGAGGCAGCTGGACTTCAGCATACCAAGCAATCAGCACTCTCTCACATCTCTTACTCCGCCACTATATTATCACAGAGAATTCTTCAAGGCCTGAATTGCACAGGCGTTCCTGGGACCCAAGGCCCCTCTTGCTCAAAACAATCCTCAACAACTGAGGGGACTGCAATCTTTGCAGCTTCAACTTTCCTTCTCTGCTACTTCTTTTTTCAGATGGATTGTTTTTCAAAGGGACTGCTGGACAGCAGAACAGGATGGATGGCTGGGCCCCAAGAGCAGTGGGGAACAGAGTTAAACCCAGCTGGTGGCTGGCCCGGCAGAAGTGGTGTTCCCCAGCACACAGAGGTGAGAGAGTGTCCCCAGAGAAGGGCCACAAAGCTGGTGAAGGGTCTGGATAACAAGTCTTATGAGGAGTGGCTGAAGGAACTGGGACTGTTTAATCTGCAGAAGAGGAAGCTGCGGGAATTAAGGTGTGGTCTGGCTTCAGCTCTCAACTAGTTCCACATTGAACAAGAACAGCTTGTACTCACAGAAGGCACTGGCTGCTTGGGTTCAAGGTTCCTGTAGAGCTCAGGCTATCTCTCTTCTTTAGTGAGGTCATTCTCTCACCTAGGCAGAGAGAAGAAAATGCAGCTATAAAATTAGACCGCTGGAATCGTGAGACTCGTTCTGTGTGCGACTCCAGGAGAATCCAAACCTAACCTTGGAGCTGCCCTTAAGAGCTCCTCTTTGGAAAACTCTCGCTGCCGGGCCCCACAAACCCCACACCCTCTGTCAGCAAACCGGATGTACGAGCTGAAGAGTGTCAACAGAAACTGTACGTGGACAGCTCAGGAAAATCCTGCCAGTCCCAGCACACCAGACCTGGAATGATCAAAGAAAGTCTGTTAACAACTGTCTGTGTGTCTGCTCATAGCTTGAGGAGTAACAGAGCAGGAACAATTCTCAAAAGGTTTTCACTGCATTCCTAGGGCACTTGAAGGATTGCCCTGGCTGTAGTTAATACCTAGAAATTCCTATCAAAATCTTTGCAGCACAGCAAGGAAACTAAAACAACCAACAAAGCACAGACTGCTTTATATTATCAAGCAGGAACTTGAAATCCTACTGGAATTGTGGGGTTTTTATGACAAATTGTGATGAATATACTGGTGATCTATGTTTAAAATTATAAGACTTAGAGTGCCCTGGGATTAAGGGTCAGGATCTTGTGAGGCCTGTTTTGAGAGCAAAGGGAAAGAAACATATCTTGCAGACTTGCAAGGATACTGTCTGGTTAGTTGGAGACATCACGGCTGAGGCGGAGCTTATCTTAAAGATAAACATTCAGACCTAGGAATTTGTTTTCTTCAGATAAGAAGCCTGCAAAATTGTGCACGTGAGAAAATGGATACATTGACCCTTACCACCCGAATGTGGGGAGAAGGGATTTGATCGCCTACTCTAAGACTCATTATCACATGCCTGCCTTCTGTTTAGCATAAGTTTGCTTATGTAGATGATGTAACTATAGAAGATGAAGAAAACTATTGTAAGGCTGCTGTGGAGGTGGAGTTTTGTCCCCTCTCAAGCCCAGCGCGCTGCTTTGCTTGCCTTTTATTGCACTTTATTCCCTTTTTATGATCTTTTAGTGCCAATAAAACTGTTACCAAAAACTTTTACCTGGAGTCATCTATAACGCAAATTATTCCTGTTCTTTTTTCCTTCTTTTGGTGTCGTACCACCTAGTACACATTCACCACCTAACCGAACGTCACAGTTGTGATTCAAAGCCAAGCAAGACAAAGTGTATCGAGGGAAAGAAAAGAGAGAGAAAGCTAAAGAGTTCTCCTCCTCTTCACTTTTCCCCTTGAGAGATCCAACACTACAGGAAGGCAGGCCTGAATTTCATGAGCTCTGGGATTCAGATGAGCTCGGGAAATCATTTGGTTTGCACTTCACGGCTGTACACACACAGCTGTGTTCAGCTGTAGAACAACCTCCTTGCAACATGAAATACAGGCTTCTGAAACTGGAGTGTCTGTCCCACTGAGACTTCCACGACCCTGTGTCCAAACCCTACTGACATGTCAATTCAATTGTTCACAGCTTTTACCACAGGTCACTCTTAGCACCTGAGTTTCTGAGCCTAGATGAGACATCCTGCTGTCTGGCTCTGAGCTCAGGAGAACATGCCAAGCTGCTGGCTACCTGCAGACATCACATTGCTAGGACTGAATTGGCTCACCTTTATCTTTCCAACAGGCAGCGCCTCTCTGAATGCTGGATTCACATGAGTGTGCCTAAGGCAGATGACACAAGCAGGCTCTGTGGCCGGCACAGCCCTGAGGGCACTCGCCAGCTAGCAAACAAGCATCACACAGCAGGATGTGGGGGGAAGACAACTGGAAGGGGGAAAGTGAGAAAACTCAGGGGTAGGAATAATAGTAATACCAATAATAAGAGCAATAATAACAATAGCAGAAGTCCTAAGGAGGATAAGGAATGGAAATTAAGGCTATTGCTCACCATCAGCTGAGTGAGGTCAATCCAGTCCTGGAGAGTAGTCCACCGGCCAACCTGCCCTCCAGTCTTCTGGCTGAGCATATGACATAGCCTTGCTAAATTAGAAAATCCTTGCTGAATATGCAATGCGCTCAGTGGGAATTAAAACGTCCCTGCATTATCAACGCTGTTTGCAGCACAAACCCAAACCCAAACCCACCCCGAGACACCCCCAGCTCCCACGGGAGCCTGCAGAGACCTCCCAAAGGGTCCGTCGGAGGTGCCCAGCTGCCTCTCCACGACCCTTGATCCTTTCAGATGGCCCCACCAGAACTTTACATATCCCCAGACCCTTTTAGGTGCCCCCAGACCTCCTCCGTCACCCCCAAAAGCCCTGCCGATGGCCCCAGACCACCTTCAGATGCCAGAAGGAACACACCTGGGAGTCCCGGGCCGGCAGCGACACCGGAAACCGCACTGCAAGCTCCCTGAATGCGCCAGGACCCCTTGCCCCGCCAAAGGACGGCGGTTCGCAGGCACCCTGGGGCACAGAACGGCATCATGCGCCGAATCAGGGCTCTCCGCGACCGGTCCGGCTCCAAAGCTGCTCTGCACGGCGCCCGCCCCCCCGGCCAGAAAAGCGGGGCGCAGCCCGCGAGGAGGGCGCGTGCGCGGGACCGGACCCGCTGCGGCGCAGGCACCGTATCCATAGCGACGACCGGGACGCTGCACCTCTGGCGCGAGCAGAGCCAGGCTAGGGCGCAGGCGCCGTATCCATAGCGACCACCGGAACGCTGCCCCCCTGGCGCGAGCAGAGCCGGGCTAGGGCGTAGGCGCTGGATCCATAGCGACGCTCGAGTCAAGCTCTCCGCTCTCCGCTCTTCCCCTAAGAATTTTCGAGCATTCAGCGCAGTTAGGCTGCAGAAATTAGCTCCCCCGGGGCGGCACACGCCGCGGCATGGCAGCACTGGCCTTAGAGACAAAGCTGTCTTTGATCTGGGTACCAGCTGCAGCTCTCAGCAGTGCCTAGCTGCAGAGCAATGGCCTGCACCTTCATCCTGATCCAGGTGGAGAGAGAACTGCCAGGAACACAGCTTCTCTGCTCCGGTTGCAGCATCCCCAGGGGCCGAGCGCAGCCTTGCTGTTAGTGAGGAACACAGCCCCTGTGAGAAGCTTCTGGGGTCAGGGGACAAACAAGGGGTTTTCCACACTGGAAACAAGGGAAGTCTCTTTGCCACCCCCTTTGCCACCACCCCTAACCCTAACCCCCTAACCCCAACCCCCTAACCCTACGTCTGCCGGCCCCTGCACCCTCACCCTGGTGCTGTCCACGACGCAAACCCTAAACCCCCTGACCACCACACTATCGTTAACCCCGACCCCAAACGCAATCCTCACCCGGACCCTAAGTTGCCCATCCGCCCCTTTGCCCATCCGCCCCTTCCCCTAATCTCCGCCTGAATAATCTCTCCTCCCTACCTCCGTACTCACAAATGCTATTACTGGGCATTTAGAAAGCTTTAGCTAGCACCCCTGTCCTTCTCCTCACTTACCTGCAAAGGCTTCTAGCATGTAAAAACAAATTGCACATACTACAACACACAGTTTAGAAATATGCCATGTTCTTCCCTTAGGCAGGGGACCTTCCTTCATTTGTTTTCAGAAGGATGTTGCTACTTCCTTGCCCTGCTTTTGTTTCTTAGTTTATTAGTACTAGAAACCATATACGCATCCTACACCAAACCACAATGAAGTGCAACAAGGACTAATGCTGCAGATTCCGTGACTGGCCGTGCTCCCATTGACACCTTTCGCTTTGTCCGTCTCTGGCCACGCTCCTTGCGAAGACGTGGAACCGCAGATCGGGACTCCCGCTCGCTTCGTAGCTATTTTCTACGTCTCAGTCGTGCCCGCTCTCACTCGCACGCTCAAAGCATCAACAGAGTGTCAAACATAGGAGGAACCTCCCCTGCCTCCACACAAGCCATCCTACAATTCATTACGTCCCTAAGGGACACAGGGTTTAGGACCAACACAGTCAGTTTACAAGGTTCAGTGGCAACACTGTCAGTTCACAGGGTTCAACAGCAACACCATGAGTTTACAGGTTTCAGCAGCAACACAGACCGTTTACAGAGTTCAGCGGCAACACTTTCACTTTACAGAGTTCAGCGGCGACACTGTCAGTTTACAGAGTTCAGCGGCGACACTGTCAGTTTACAGAGTTCAGCGGCGACACTGTCAGTTTACAGAGTTCAGCGGCGACACTGTCAGTTTACAGAGTTCAGCGGCGACACTGTCAGTTTACAGAGTTCAACCGCCACACAGTCCACTTACAGAGTTTGGCGGCAACACAGTCCGCTTACAGAGTTCAACAGCAACACTGTCCGCTCACAGAGTTCGGCAGCAACACTTTCAGCTTACAGAGTTCAGCGGCAACACAGTAGACTTACAGAGTTCGACGGCAGCACAGTCCGCTTACAGAGTTCAGCGGCAACGCTTTCAGTTTACAGAGTTCGGCGGCAACACAGTAGACTTACAGAGTTCGGCGGCAACGCTTTCAGTTTACAGAGTTCAGCGGCAACACAGTTTGTTACCGCTGAGCGTGGGAAGGAGCTTAGCCAGCTTCTGTTCAGATGGCTTTCCATTCTAATAAAAGACAGAAAACCAGACACGCCCAAGTCAGTGAATACTTAATAACCCTACAACGCATGCAAAGGAAAAAGCGTTCCTTGCATATTAGACAGACATGCTGCAAGCTTACGTATTCCGCAACCCCGTGGAGCTCGTTTCGAAGCCCCTTTTCGGGCAGATGAATACCACACTTCCACACCTCTTAAACAAGAGGGCCTTGGAGTTGGAGGAGAGGGGTCAGGGTTAGCTGGCCTACTAGGGGTCATAATCCCCTCCAAGAACATACAGGCATTTCAAACCTTCTAGGTTGATACAGAAGAACCCCAGAGAGCAGAAGAGGCTTGGACTTACCTGGAGGGGAACCCAAGGACATCCAAAAAGCCGAGCAGAGAGCCGACCTCAACAGAGCCGCCGAGGGGAACTGAGCCCGGCCGAGCCCAGTCTAAAGTAGCCGGGCATGACGGAGCCGACATCCTTCTAGGGAAAGAAAATGCTCTCTCTTTACTGACCAGTCCTACGCATACAATTACTAGCCACACACCCATTCACAACTTTCGCTTCGTCCGTCTCTGGCCACGCTCCTCACGAAGACGTGGAACTGCAGATCGGGACTCCCGCTCACTTCGTAGCTATTTTCTATGTCTCAGTCTTGCACACGTTCCCATTGACAACTTTCGCTTCGTCCGTCTCTGGCCACGCTCCTCGCAAAGACGTGGAACCGCAGATCGGGACTCCCGCTCGCTTCGTAGCTACTTTCTACGTCTCTGCCGTGCCTGCTCTCACCCACACGCTCAAACATCAACAGGGTGTCAAACATAGGAGGAACCTTCCCTGCCTCCACACAAGCCATCCTACAATTCATTACATCCCTAAGGGACACAGAGTTCAGCAGCCCCACAGTTTGTTAGCTTACAGCGTTCGGCAGCCCCACAGTGAGTTTACAGCGTTCGGCAGCAACACAGTTTGTTACCGCTGTGCATGGGAAGGAGCTCAGACAGCTTCTGTTCGGAAGGCTTTCCAGTCTAATAAAAGAAAGAAAAACAGACACGCCCAAATCAGTAAATATTTAATAACCCTACAACACACGCAAAGGAAAAAGCACTCCTTGTGTATGACACGGACGCGCTGTAAGCTTACGTATTCCAGAACCCCGTGTAGCTCATTTCAAAGCCTCTTTTCAGACACATGAATACCACACTTCTACACCTCGTTAAACAAGAGAGCTAGAGAGTTGGAGGAGAGGGGTCAGGGTGAGCTGGCCTCCTAGGGGTCTTAATCCCCTCCAAGACCATGCAGGCATTTCAAACATTCCAGGTTGATACAGAAGAACCCCAGAGAGCAGCAGAGGCATGGACTTACCTGGAGGGGAACCCAAGGACATCAAAAAAGCTGAGCAAAGAGCCAACCTTGGCAGAGCTTGGCACCACCAAGCCCCACCGAGCCCGGTCTAAAGTAGCCAGGCTTGACAGAGCCACCATCCTTCTAGGGAAAGAAAATTGTCTCTCTTTACTGACCGGTCCTACACATACAATTACTAGCCACACGCCTGTTGACAACTTTCGCTTCGTCCATCTCTGGCCACGCTCCTCGCGAAGACGTGGAACCACAGATCAGGACTCCCGCTCGCTTCGTAGCTATTTTCTACGTCTCAGTCGTGCCCGCTCTCACTCGCACGCTCAAAGCATCAACAGGGTGTCAACCATAGCAGGAACCTCCCCTGCCTCCACACAAGCCATCCTACAATTCATTACGTCCCTAAGGGACACAGGGTTTAGGACCAACACTGTCAGTTTACAAGGTTCAGCGGCAACACTGTCAGTTCACAGGGTTCAACAGCAACACCATGAGTTTACAGGTTTCAGCAGCAACACAGACCGTTTACAGAGTTCAGCGGCAACACTTTCACTTTACAGAGTTCAGCGGCAACACTTTCACTTTACAGAGTTCAGCGGCAACACTTTCACTTTACAGAGTACAACGGCAACACAGTCTGTTTACAGAGTTCAGCGGCGACACAGTCTGTTTACAGAGTTCAGCGGCGACACAGTCTGTTTACAGAGTTCAGCGGTGACACAGTCTGTTTACAGAGTTCAGCGGCGACACTGTCAGTTTACAGAGTTCAACTGCCACACAGTCCATTTACAGAGTTCGGCGGCAACACAGTCCGCTTACAGAGTTCAACGGCAACGCTGTCCGCTTACAGAGTTCGGCAGCAACACTTTCAGCTTACAGAGTTTGGCAGCAACACTTTCAGCTTACAGAGTTCGGCAGCAACACTTTCAGCTTACAGAGTTCGGCGGCAGCACAGTCCGCTTACAGAGTTCAGCGGCAACGCTTTCAGTTTACAGAGTTCGGCGGCAACACGGTTTGTTACTGCTGAGCGTGGGAAGGAGCTTAGCCAGCTTCTGTTCAGAAGACTTTCCATTCTAATAGAAGACAGAAAACCAGACACGCCCAAGTCAGAGAATACTTAAAAACCCTACAACGCACGCAAAGGAAAAAGCGTTCCTTGCATATTAGACAGACACGCTGCAAGCTTACGTATTCCGCAACCCCGTGGAGCTCGTTTCGAAGCCCCTTTTCGGGCAGATGAATACCACACTTCCACACCTCTTAAACAAGAGGGCCGTGGAGCTGGAGGAGAGGGGTCAGGGTTAGCTGGCCTACTAGGGGTCATAATCCCCTCCAAGAACATACAGGCATTTCAAACCTTCTAGGTTGATACAGAAGAACCCCAGAGAGCAGAAGAGGCTTGGACTTACCTGGAGGGGAACCCAAGGACATCCAAAAAGCCGAGCAGAGAGCCAACCTCAACGGAGCCGCCGAGGGGAACTGAGCCCGGCCGAGCCCAGTCTAAAGTAGCCGGGCTTGACGGAGCCGACATCTGTCTAGGGAAAGAAAATGCTCTCTCTTTACTGACCAGTCCTACACATACAATTACTAGCCACACACCCATTCACAACTTTCGCTTCGTCCGTCTCTGGCCACGCTCCTCGCGAAGACGTGGAACTGCAGATCGGGACTCCCGCTCGCTTCGTAGCTACTTTCTACGTCTCTGCCGTGCCTGCTCTCACCCACACGCTCAAATATCAACAGGGTGTCAAACATAGGAGGAACCTCCCCTGCCTCCACACAAGCCATCCTACAATTCATTACATCCCTAAGGGACACAGAGTTCGGCAGCCCCACAGTTTGTTAGCTTACAGCGTTCGGCAGCCCCACAGTGAGTTTACAGCGTTCGGCAGCAACACAGTTTGTTACCGCTGTGCATGGGAAGGAGCTCAGACAGCTTCTGTTCGGAAGGCTTTCCAGTCTAATAAAAGAAAGAAAAACAGACACGCCCAAATCAGTAAATATTTAATAACCCTACAACACACGCAAAGGAAAAAGCACTCCTTGTGTATGACACGGACGCGCTGTAAGCTTACGTATTCCAGAACCCCGTGTAGCTCATTTCAAAGCCTCTTTTCAGACACATGAATACCACACTTCTACACCTCGTTAAACAAGAGAGCTAGAGAGTTGGAGGAGAGGGGTCAGGGTGAGCTGGCCTCCTAGGGGTCTTAATCCCCTCCAAGACCATGCAGGCATTTCAAACATTCCAGGTTGATACAGAAGAACCCCAGAGAGCAGCAGAGGCATGGACTTACCTGGAGGGGAACCCAAGGACATCAAAAAAGCTGAGCAAAGAGCCAACCTTGGCAGAGCTTGGCACCACCAAGCCCCACCGAGCCCGGTCTAAAGTAGCCAGGCTTGACAGAGCCACCATCCTTCTAGGGAAAGAAAATTGTCTCTCTTTACTGACCGGTCCTACACATACAATTACTAGCCACACGCCCGTTGACAACTTTCGCTTCGTCCATCTCTGGCCACGCTCCTCGCGAAGACGTGGAACCACAGATCAGGACTCCCGCTCGCTTCGTAGCTATTTTCTACGTCTCAGTCGTGCCCGCTCTCACTCGCACGCTCAAAGCATCAACAGGGTGTCAACCATAGCAGGAACCTCCCCTGCCTCCACACAAGCCATCCTACAATTCATTACGTCCCTAAGGGACACAGGGTTTAGGACCAACACCGTCAGTTCACAGGGTTCAACAGCAACACCATGAGTTTACAGGTTTCAGCAGCAACACAGACCGTTTACAGAGTTCAGCGGCAACACTTTCACTTTACAGAGTTCAGCGGCAACACTTTCACTTTACAGAGTTCAGCGGCAACACTTTCACTTTACAGAGTACAACGGCAACACAGTCTGTTTACAGAGTTCAGCGGCGACACAGTCTGTTTACAGAGTTCAGCGGCGACACAGTCTGTTTACAGAGTTCAGCGGTGACACAGTCTGTTTACAGAGTTCAGCGGCGACACTGTCAGTTTACAGAGTTCAGCGGCGACACTGTCAGTTTACAGAGTTCAACTGCCACACAGTCCACTTACAGAGTTCGGCGGCAACACAGTCCGCTTACAGAGTTCAACAGCAACGCTGTCCGCTTACAGAGTTCAGCAGCAACACTTTCAGCTTACAGAGTTCGGCAGCAACACTTTCAGCTTACAGAGTTCGGCGGCAGCACAGTCCGCTTACAGAGTTCAGCGGCAACGCTTTCAGTTTACAGAGTTCGGCGGCAACACGGTTTGTTACTGCTGAGCGTGGGAAGGAGCTTAGCCAGCTTCTGTTCAGAAGACTTTCCATTCTAATAAAAGACAGAAAACCAGACACGCCCAAGTCAGAGAATACTTAAAAACCCTACAACGCACGCAAAGGAAAAAGCGTTCCTTGCATATTAGACAGACACGCTGCAAGCTTACGTATTCCGCAACCCCGTGGAGCTCGTTTCGAAGCCCCTTTTCGGGCAGATGAATACCACACTTCCACACCTCTTAAACAAGAGGGCCGTGGAGCTGGAGGAGAGGGGTCAGGGTTAGCTGGCCTACTAGGGGTCATAATCCCCTCCAAGAACATACAGGCATTTCAAACCTTCTAGGTTGATACAGAAGAACCCCAGAGAGCAGAAGAGGCTTGGACTTACCTGGAGGGGAACCCAAGGACATCCAAAAAGCCGAGCAGAGAGCCAACCTCAACGGAGCCGCCGAGGGGAACTGAGCCCGGCCGAGCCCAGTCTAAAGTAGCCGGGCTTGACGGAGCCGACATCTGTCTAGGGAAAGAAAATGCTCTCTCTTTACTGACCAGTCCTACACATACAATTACTAGCCACACACCCATTCACAACTTTCGCTTCGTCCGTCTCTGGCCACGCTCCTCACGAAGACGTGGAACTGCAGATCGGGACTCCCGCTCGCTTCGTAGCTACTTTCTACGTCTCTGCCGTGCCTGCTCTCACCCACACGCTCAAATATCAACAGGGTGTCAAACATAGGAGGAACCTCCCCTGCCTCCACACAAGCCATCCTACAATTCATTACATCCCTAAGGGACACAGAGTTCGGCAGCCCCACAGTTTGTTAGCTTACAGCGTTCGGCAGCCCCACAGTGAGTTTACAGCGTTCGGCAGCAACACAGTTTGTTACCGCTGTGCATGGGAAGGAGCTCAGACAGCTTCTGTTCGGAAGGCTTTCCAGTCTAATAAAAGAAAGAAAAACAGACACGCCCAAATCAGTAAATATTTAATAACCCTACAACACACGCAAAGGAAAAAGCACTCCTTGTGTATGACACGGACGCGCTGTAAGCTTACGTATTCCAGAACCCCGTGTAGCTCATTTCAAAGCCTCTTTTCAGACACATGAATACCACACTTCTACACCTCGTTAAACAAGAGAGCTAGAGAGTTGGAGGAGAGGGGTCAGGGTGAGCTGGCCTCCTAGGGGTCTTAATCCCCTCCAAGACCATGCAGGCATTTCAAACATTCCAGGTTGATACAGAAGAACCCCAGAGAGCAGAAGAGGCATGGACTTACCTGGAGGGGAACCCAAGGACATCAAAAAAGCTGAGCAAAGAGCCAACCTTGGCAGAGCTTGGCACCACCAAGCCCCACCGAGCCCGGTCTAAAGTAGCCAGGCTTGACGGAGCCACCATCCTTCTAGGGAAAGAAAATTGTCTCTCTTTACTGACCGGTCCTACACATACAATTACTAGCCACACGCCCGTTGACAACTTTCGCTTCGTCCATCTCTGGCCACGCTCCTCGCGAAGACGTGGAACCACAGATCAGGACTCCCGCTCGCTTCGTAGCTATTTTCTACGTCTCAGTCGTGCCCGCTCTCACTCACACACTCAAAGCATCAACAGGGTGTCAACCATAGCAGGAACCTCCCCTGCCTCCACACAAGCCATCCTACAATTCATTACGTCCCTAAGGGACACAGGGTTTAGGACCAACACAGTCAGTTTACAAGGTTCAGCAGCAACACTGTCAGTTCACAGGGTTCAACAGCAACACCATGAGTTTACAGGTTTCAGCAGCAACACAGACCGTTTACAGAGTTCAGCGGCAACACTTTCACTTTACAGAGTACAACGGCAACACTTTCACTTTACAGAGTACAACGGCAACACAGTCTGTTTACACAGTTCAGCGGCGACACAGTCTGTTTACAGAGTTCAGCGGCGACACTGTCAGTTTACAGAGTTCAGCGGCGACACTGTCAGTTTACAGAGTTCAACTGCCACACAGTCCACTTACAGAGTTTGGCGGCAACACAGTCCGCTTACAGAGTTCAACAGCAACGCTGTCCGCTTACAGAGTTCGGCAGCAACACTTTCAGCTTACAGAGTTCGGCAGCAACACTTTCAGCTTACAGAGTTCGGCGGCAGCACAGTCCGCTTACAGAGTTCAGCGGCAACGCTTTCAGTTTACAGAGTTCGGCGGCAACACGGTTTGTTACCGCTGAGCGTGGGAAGGAGCTTAGCCAGCTTCTGTTCAGAGGCTTTCCATTCTAATAAAAGACAGAAAGCCAGACACGCCCAAGTCAGAGAATACTTAAAAACCCTACAACGCACGCAAAGGAAAAAGCGTTCCTTGCATATTAGACAGACACGCTGCAAGCTTACGTATTCCGCAACCCCGTGGAGCTCGTTTCGAAGCCCCTTTTCGGGCAGATGAATACCACACTTCCACACCTCTTAAACAAGAGGGCCGTGGAGCTGGAGGAGAGGGGTCAGGGTTAGCTGGCCTACTAGGGGTCATAATCCCCTTCAAGAACATACAGGCATTTCAAACCTTCTAGGTTGATACAGAAGAACCCCAGAGAGCAGAAGAGGCTTGGACTTACCTGGAGGGGAACCCAAGGACATCCAAAAAGCCGAGCAGAGAGCCGACCTCAACAGAGCCGCCGAGGGGAACTGAGCCCGGCCGAGCCCAGTCTAAAGTAGCCGGGCTTGACGGAGCCGACATCTGTCTAGGGAAAGAAAATGCTCTCTCTTTACTGACCAGTCCTACACATACAATTACTAGCCACACACCCATTCACAACTTTCGCTTCGTCCGTCTCTGGCCACGCTCCTCGCGAAGACGTGGAACTGCAGATCGGGACTCCCGCTCGCTTCGTAGCTACTTTCTACGTCTCTGCCGTGCCTGCTCTCACCCACACACTCAAACATCAACAGGGTGTCAAACATAGGAGGAACCTCCCCTGCCTCCACACAAGCCATCCTACAATTCATTACATCCCTAAGGGACACAGCGCTCGGCAGCCCCACAGTTTGTTAGCTTACAGCGTTCAGCAGCCCCACAGTTTGTTAGCTTACTGCGTTTGGCAGCCCCACAGTGAGTTTACAGCGTTCGGCAGCAACACAGTTTGTTACCGCTGTGCATGGGGAGGAGCTCAGACAGCTTCTGTTCGGAAGGCTTTCCAGTCTAATAAAAGAAAGAAAAACAGACACGCCCAAATCAGTAAATATTTGATAACCCTACAACACACGCAAAGGAAAAAGCACTCCTTGTGTATGACACGGACGCGCTGTAAGCTTACGTATTCCAGAACCCCATGTAGCTCATTTCAAAGCCTCTTTTCAGACACATGAATACCACACTTCTACACCTCGTTAAACAAGAGAGCTAGGGAGTTGGAGGAGAGGGGTCAGGGTGAGCTGGCCTCCTAGGAGTCTTAATCCCCTCCAAGACCATGCAGGCATTTCAAACATTCCAGGTTGATACAGAAGAACCCCAGAGAGCAGCAGAGGCATGGACTTACCTGGAGGGGAACCCAAGGACATCAAAAAAGCTGAGCAAAGAGCCAACCTTGGCAGAGCCTGGCACCACCAAGCCCCACCGAGCCCGGTCTAAAGTAGCCAGGCTTGACGGAGCCACCATCCTTCTAGGGAAAGAAAATTGTCTCTCTTTACTGACCGGTCCTACACATACAATTACTAGCCACATGCCCGTTGACAACTTTCGCTTCGTCCGTCTCTGGCCACGCTCCTCGCGAAGACGTGGAACCACAGATCGGGACTCCCGCTCGCTTCATAGCTATTTTCTACGTCTCAGTCGTGCCCGCTCTCACCCGCACGCTCAAAGCATCAACAGGGTGTCAAACATAGGAGGAACCTCCCCTGCTTCCACACAAGCCATCCCACAATTCATTACGTCCCTAAGGGACACAGGGTTTAGGACCAACACTGTCAGTTTACAAGGTTCAGCGGCAACACTGTCAGATCACAGGGTTCAACAGCAACACCATGAGTTTACAGGTTTCAGCAGCAACACAGACCGTTTACAGAGTTCAGCGGCGACACTGTCAGTTTACAGAGTTCAACTGCCACATAGTCCACTTACAGAGTTTGGTGGCAACACAGTCCGCTTACAGAGTTCAACAGCAACACTTTCAGCTTACAGAGTTCAGCGGCAACACAGTAGACTTACAGAGTTCGGCGGCAGCACAGTCCGCTTACAGAGTTCAGCGGCAACGCTTTCAGTTTACAGAGTTCGGCGGCAACACGTTTTGTTACCGCTGAGCGTGGGAAGGAGCTTAGCCAGCTTCTGTTCAGAAGGCTTTCCATTCTAATAAAAGACAGAAAACCAGACACGCCCAAGTCAGTGAATACTTAAAAACCCTACAACGCACGCAAAGGAAAAAGCGTTCCTTGCATATTAGACAGACACGCTGCAAGCTTACGTATTCCGCAACCCCGTGGAGCTCGTTTCGAAGCCCCTTTTCGGGCAGATGAATACCACACTTCCACACCTCTTAAACAAGAGGGCCGTGGAGTTGGAGGAGAGGGGTCAGGGTTAGCTGGCCTACTAGGGGTCATAATCCCCTCCAAGAACATACAGGCATTTCAAACCTTCTAGGTTGATACAGAAGAACCCCAGAGAGCAGAAGAGGCTTGGACTTACCTGGAGGGGAACCCAAGGACATCCAAAAAGCCGAGCAGAGAGCCGACCTCAACGGAGCCGCCGAGGGGAACTGAGCCCGGCCGAGCCCAGTCTAAAGTAGCCGGGCTTGACGGAGCCGACATCCTTCTAGGGAAAGAATATGCTCTCTCTTTACTGACCGGTCCTACACATGCAATTACTAGCCACACGCCCGTTGACAACTTTCGTCGTCCGTCTCTGGCCACGCTCCTCGCAAAGACGTGGAACCGCAGATCGGGACTCCCGCTCGCTTCGTAGGTATTTCCTACGTCTCAGTCTTGCACACGCTCCCATTCACAACTTTCACTTCGTCCGTCTCTGGCCACGCTCCTCACGAAGACGTGGAACCGCAGATCGGGACTCCCACTCGCTTCGTAGGTATTTCCTACGTCTCTGCCGTGCCCGCTCTCACCCACACACTCAAACATCAACAGGGTGTCAAACATAGGAGGAACCTCCCCTGCCTCCACACAAGCCATCCTACAATTCATTACGTCCTTAAGGGACACAGAGTTCAGCAGCCGCACAGCTTGATAGCTTACAGAGTTCAGCAGCCGCACAGTTTGATAGCTTACAGAGTTCAGCAGCCACACAGTTAGTTTACAGAGTTCAGCAGCCGCACAGTTTGTTAGTTTACAGAGTTCGGCAGCCGCACAGTTTGATAGTTTACAGAGTTCGGCAGCCGCACAGTTTGATAGTTTACAGAGTTCGGCAGCCGCACAGTTTGATAGTTTACAGAGTTCGGCAGCCGCACAGTTTGATAGTTTACAGAGTTCGGCAGCCGCACAGTTTGATAGTTTACAGAGTTCGGCAGCAGCACAGTGAGTTTACAGCGTTCGGCAGCAGCACAGTGAGTTTACAGCGTTCGGCAGCAGCACAGTTTGTTACCGCTGTGCATGGGAAGGAGCTCAGACAGCTTCTGTTCGGAAGGCTTTCCATTCTAATAAAAGAAAGAAAAACAGACACGCCCAAATCAGTAAATATTTAATAACCCTACAACACACGCAAAGGAAAAAGCACTCCTTGTGTATGACACGGACACGCTGTAAGCTTACGTATTCCAGAACCACGTGTAGCTCATTTCAAAGCCTCTTTTCAGACACATGAATACCACACTTCTACACCTCGTTAAACAAGAGAGCTAGGGAGTTGGAGGAGAGGGGTCAGGGTGAGCTGGCCTCCTAGGGGTCTTAATCCCCTCCAAGACCATGCAGGCATTTCAAACATTCCAGGTTGATACAGAAGAACCCCAGAGAGCAGCAGAGGCTTGGACTTACCTGGAGGGGAACCCAAGGACATCAAAAAAGCTGAGCAAAGAGCCAACCTTGGCAGAGCCTGGCACCACCAAGAGGAGCTGAGCCCCACCAAGCCCGGTCTAAAGCAGCCAGGCTTGATGGAGCCACCATCCTTCTAGGGAAAGAAAAATGTCTCTCTTTACTGACCGGTCCTACACATACAATTATTAGCCACACACCCGTTGACAACTTTCGCTTCGTCCGTCTCTGTCCACGCTCCTCACGAAGACGTGGAACCGCAGATCGGTACTCCTGCTCGCTTCGTAGCTATTTTCTACGTCTCGGTCTTGCACACGCTCCCCGCACGCTCATAACATCAGTGTCAAACATTTAAAGTACTCTGAGGAACTTCCCCTGATTCCACACAAACCATCCTACAATTCATTAAGATCTCAAGGGATCCATTTCACAGAGCACACCGTTGTTTCACAGAGCGCACCGTTGTTTCACAGAGCGCACCGTTGTTTCACAGAGCGCACCGTATGAGCCGCCACAGGGAACCGAGACACGCTGCCCTCTAAGACAAAAAAATCAAAGTGAAAAAAAAAAAGCCCTCTCTTTATAGATAGTCAAGAATGGTATTAATTGCTATGACAAAAGGCTTTGAAATCACCCCCACTGGATCTCTTCCATTAGATGCAAAAACTTCTAGAGTTGTAGAAGCACATTCTAAGTAGAACAAAACGGATATTGCAGACATACCTATAAAAGGTGTATGAATTAAAAACCAGGGACCTTCCCTTGTGTGTAATCAGGAAGGCATTTGTCATTTTTTTTTTTAATTTGTCGTGGACTTACTTGCTCTTTTGTTTTTACTTTGAACGCAAAGCCCTCTGAACAGAGCCCAGCAAAGCTGCTTCCCCATGCACGAAGGCAGGAGAAGCCCCTAACTGGACTGCCACAATACCTTTCAAGGGGTTCTGATGGCATCTGAGATAGCGCCGAGGAGCCGAGCCGCCGAGCCGAGCCGAGGAGCCAAGCAGCCGAGCCGAGGAGCCGAGCCGAGCCGAGGAGCCGAGCCGAGCCGAGGAGCCGAGCCGAGCCGAGGAGCCGAGCCGAGCCGAGGAGCCGAGCCGAGCCGAGGAGCCGAGCCGAGGAGCCGAGCCGAGCCCCGCACCATTTCACTTCAGAGGGCCCCGCACCATTTCACTTCACATCAGCATTGCAGCGCTTCATCATTGCAGAGAGCCCCACACCATTTCATTTCACTTCAGCATTGCACCATTTCATTTCAGAGAGCCCACCGTTCCATTTCAGGTCATCGTTTCATCATTTCATTTCACAGGGCCCCACACCCTTTCATTTCAGGTCAGCATTGCAGTATTTCAGCATTTCATTTCATTTCACTTCAGCATTGCAGCATTTCATTTCACAGAGCCCCACACCATTTCATTTCACGTCAGCATTGCAGCATTTCATTTCAGAGAGCCCACCGTTTCATTTCAGGACATCGTTACATCATTTCATTTCACAGAGCCCCACACCATTTCATTTCACATCAGCATTGCAGTGCTTCATCATTGCAGAGAGCCCCACACCCTTTCATTTCAGGTCAGCATTGCAGTATTTCAGCATTTCATTTCACAGAGCCCCACACCATTTCATTTCACTTCAGCATTGCAGCATTTCATTTCACAGAGCCCCACACCATTTCATTTCACGTCAGCATTGCAGCATTTCATTTCAGAGAGCCCACCGTTTCATTTCAGGACATCGTTACATCATTTCATTTCACAGAGCCCCACACCATTTCATTTCACATCAGCATTGCAGCGCTTCATCATTGCAGAGAGCCCCACACCATTTCATTTCACTTCAGCACTGCACCATTTCATTTCAGAGAGCCCACCGTTTCATTTCAGGTCATCGTTTCATCATTTCATTTCACAGGGCCCCACACCATTTCACTTCAGGTCACCATTGCAGCATTTCACCTCTTTTCAGTTCAGAGAGCCCCACACCATTTCATTTCACGTCAGCATTGCACCATTTCATTTCGGAAAGCCCACCGTTTCATTTCAGGACATCGTTTCATCATTTCATTTCACAGAGCCCCACACCATTTCATTTCACATCAGCATTGCAGCACTTCATCATTTCAGAGAGCCCCACACCATTTCATTTCAGGTCACCATTGCAGCATTTCACCTCTTTTCAGTTCAGAGAGCCCCACACCCTTTCATTTCAGGTCATCGTTTCATCTCGTGACGTCCCACACCTGAGCCGCCGCATGTCGTCTGTTTCTTAGTTTTTAAATAGAAACCCTTTTCCCCTCCAAACGCACACCAAAACCAAATAAAACAACAATGACCGGTCCTAAACACACAAATAGTGGCCACGCTCCCATTCACAAGTTTCACTTTTAGGTTCTTTTAGCAACTTCCTCTGCTTCCCCACAGACAATCCTACAATACATTACGTTGTTACGGGATCCCCCGATCCCACGCGCTTTACCCTTATTCCTCTTTTCTGCCGAGGGGAGCCGAGCCGCCTCTCGCGTCTCTCAGAGCGCTGAGGCAACTCACCCCAAGACTAAAAATCAAACTGAAAATCTCTCCCCTTTATATTGATAGACAATAATGGTATTAATTGCAATTTGAAAAGGTTTTGAAGTCATCCCCACTGGACCTCCTCTATTAGATGCAAATGCTTCTGGAATGCAGAAGCAAATTCTAAAGTAGAGCAAAACAAATGTTGAGAACATACCTACAAAAGGTGTATCAATTAAAAACAGGGGACCTTCCTTTGTGTGTATCAAGGGACATCTGTCTTTATTATTTCTTGTTTTATTTGTTGTGGAATTATTTGTTCTTTGTTTTTAATTTGAATGGAAAGCCCTCTGAACAGAGCTTAGCAAAACTCCTTCCCTCATACACGAGGGCAACAGAGGCCCCTAAGTGGGCTGTTAACACGCCTTTTAAGGGGTTCTGATGGCAACTGAGGTGGGTCTGAGGGTATCACTGGAGAATTTGGGGCCATATGGAGGGATGTGGGGAGCCTCCAGAAGGCTCCAAGAGAATCTTTTAGTCGGACCTTTAGGGTTACTTGCCGACAGCCAACCACAACAACCAGAACAGCTACTACTACTACGGTGCCTGCCACCAGACAACCACAATCACGACAACCACCACCACCACAACAAATACTATGGCACCTGCCGCCAGCCAACCACAACCACCGCAACGGTGCCTGCTGCCAGCCAACCACAACCACGACAACCGCCAGAAAAACAGCAACTGCTACGGCGCCTGCCGCCAGCCAACCACAGCAACCACCAGAAAAACAGCAACTACTACGGCGCCTGCCACCAGCCAACCACAACCACGACAAATACCAGAACAACGACGACTACTACGGCGCTTGCCGCCAGCCAACCACAACTAGCCCTAACCATCCCACTAGAATACCCACTGGAGACCCTCCATTGGCATCCACACGCCCCTAAATTCCCTTTGGGTAGCCCCACACCCACCACAGATGCACAGAGACCCCCTTAGGAGAGGTGGCAACACTGACCAGTTAGGGGGCTATCTCATGCTGCTGTGCATGGGAAGCGCCTCAGCCGGCCTCTGTTCAGAAGGTTTTTCATTCAAATTAAAAAAAAAACAAAACAAAAACACACACAAACAAAAAAACCCACAAACAACCAAGCCAATGAATATTTAAAAATCCTAGAACACACACAAAGGAAAATCCATTCTTTGTGTATTATAGATATACACTGCAAGTTTACGTAACACAGAACCCCATGTAGCTCATTTCAAAGCCTCTTTTGAGACTAATTCTGTATTTCTACACCTCGTTAAACAGGACAGCTATGGAGTTGGAGGAGGGTCAGGGTTAGCTGGCCGCTTAGGGGTTTTAATCCCCTCCAAGAACATGCAGGCATTTCAAATGTTCCAGGCTGATACAGAAGAGCCCCAGAGAGCAGAGGAGGTTGACACTTACCTGGAGGAGAGCCCAAGGAAGCCAGAAAAAAGCTGAGCAAAGAGCCATCCTCAGCAGAGCCGGGCACCACCGAGGGGAGCTGAGTCCCACTGGGCTCAGTCTGAAGTAGCCAGGCTTGCAGAGCCACCATCCTTTCAGGGAAAGAAAATGCTCTCGCTTTGCTGAAAGGTCCTAAACATACAATTACTGGCCACGCTCACATTTAAAATTTTCACTTCGTGTGTCTCTGGCCATGCTTATCACAGAACTGCAGGTCAGGACTCCAACTCGCTTTGGAGATTTTTTCCTACATCTCAACCGTGCCCACGCTCAGCTGCACGCTCCACACAAACTACGTTTCTAACATTTTAAGGTCTTTTAGGAACTTCCCCTGGTTCCACGCAGATAACACTACGATACCTTAAGTTCTCAGGGGATCCCCCTGTTCCCATATGCTTGGCCCCAGCTTCCATTTTGTATAATGCAACACGGTACCACCTTTTCAGCATAGAAAATAAGCAAAAAGCCCTATTATACACACAAAAGAAAATCCACTCTGTATTACGGAAGCACACTGTATACTTATATATTTCAGAACCCCATGTAGCTCATTTCAAAGCCTCCTTTCATACAAATCAATACTATTCTTCTACATCTACTTGAACAGGAGAGCTACGGAGTTGGATGGATTGAGACTCCCTCTCGCTTCATAGTTTTTTGGGTTTTTTTTCCTTCTGTGTCTCGATCATGCACACTCAGCCACACGCTCTAAACAAGGTTTCTAACATTAAGTTCCTTAGGGAACTATCCCTGCTTCCCCACGGACAATGTTTACAATACTTTAAGTTCTTAGAGGATCTGCCGACCCCATACACTTAACATCTGTAATACTTCAAGTTAAGCAGTACCTGTAATAAAAGAATAACAGAAACAATGCTTATACTACTTTTGGAACTCCCTGGTTCTGACCCAAGAGCTCTTTTACCTCGGACAGCAGTTTGCCTCTCCCGTGTAAGGGGTCCCGTTACAGCTTATGCATTGCCCCTTTCCCTTCAAAGCATACGTTTTTCTGCCTGGTGGCCCTTGTCCGTTCCTGCGCTGACCTGAGAGAGTTTAAGGAGCTCTGCCCGAGAAGCCTCGGAGGGGGCACCCGGAGAGATCCCGTTCCTCGGCAGGTCCCGCTGCGGTGGCAAGAAAATGATCTGTGGAAAAAGACAAACTCCACAACTCAAATAAGTTGGAGTTTTACATGCTTTATTACAGTGCTGGACAGACGTGGGATCTCTCCTGAAGCCATGTGCCAAACAACTTCACATGCTCAGGTTATTTCTATAATACAGGAAGTGGTAGTGTTTCAGTGCCAGAAATCTACTGCCTTTTTTTGTGTTTTCTGTGGGTTACTGCGTATGTTTTTCATCTTTTTTTTAAAATCAGTCACTTAACTATCCCTTGTTGTTATTTTGCTCCTTCGATGCTCACAGTTTACCATTCTTATTTCATATAAAAGGTTAATCTTTTCCCATGTTAATTCTTATTTTATACAAAAAGGTTAATTTTTCTTATCAGGCTCAGCCAGCCTCCGTTCAGAGGGTTTTCCTTTCACATAAAAAACAATCGACAACAAAATCGATACGTTTTAAAAAGCCACTCTTTGCATATTATAGATACACACTGCACATTTATATATTTGAGAACCCCACGTACCCCATTTCAAAGCCTCCTTTCTTACAAATTAACACTGTAGTATAGATGTTTTACTTACTTTGAGCAGTGCTTTCTGGGCCAGATGTAAGCAGCTGAAGACATTTATTACATTATACAGCAAAGTTATATAGTCTAATCAGAAGGCACACGTGGCACATCTCAGTTGGGCATTTTCTACTGGCATACGTGTAATTAAGGCATACAGTAGGTCGTAACAACAAAACTATTTTAACACGTCCAACCAAACTCTGCCCAGTTTCTCTCCTTCGGTTCCAAAGTGTTTACATTACTCTCAGAGTCAAAGGCAAAACATAGCTTTCTCTGACTCGAGCAAAGGCAAATCTTCCCCGTAGTCTTCCAAAGCTATCCCAAAACACCTTCCCACATCATACTATTCTTCTACATCCACTTAAACAGGAGAGCTTCTGGAATGTAAAAGCAAATTCTAGGGAGAGCAAAACAGGGTTTCAAAGCATAAATATAACATGTGTATCACATAAAAACAGTAGACCTTCCTTTTTGTCTGTCATGGGAGGGGGGGGTTGCCCTTCTTTGTTCCTTTGGGGTTTTTTTCTTTTTGTTTCTTAGTTTTCAATACAAATGGAAAAACCTTCAAAGAGGGCCGCACTCAGCTGCTCCCCACACACAGGGGCAAGAGAAGCCCCTAACTGGTCAGTGTTGCCACCCCTCTTAAGGGGATCGGTTGGCACCTAAGGTGCACCTGGGGGTATCAAAGGGGAATTTGGGGGCACATAGAGGGATCAGGAGGGCCTCTGGAGAGTCTCCCAAAGGATTAGTTGGATATTTAGGGTTATTTGGACCCCCGCCACAAAGGCCACTACTGCAAAGCTTTCCCCCCACCACCACAACTAACCCTAACCATCCGACTAAAATACCCACAGGAGACCTTCCATTAGTCCCCACATGCCTCTATATTCCCCTTGACTTCCCATTCAAATTAAGAAACTAAAAATAAAACCAGTGATGTTTCTTTTGTGTGTCTTGTGGGGTTTTTTAGTTTGCAAATAAGAGTCATTTCAAAGCCTTTTTGCATCCACATTACTACTGTTCTGCAATCTCTCGATTAAGAGCACAGCTTTTTCTCTGCTGGAATACCTCACACTAACACTTAAATTTTTTTCATGGGTTTTCATCCCCTCTGAGAGCATTCAGGCAGCTTTTTTGGGCAGCATCCCCCGCCCCTCACTCACCTGCTCCTCTCCTGCATCAGCACCCACCCCCATGTGGTATCATGGAAGGAAAGAGAGACAGCTGAGGGGCTGCCCCGCTTTTTATCACCCCGACCCACGGATGCCCTTCTCAGTAGGATTTGCACCTTCAGCACGCAGCTGAGTTTTTGCTGCGCTTCCCTCCTCTGTGACAGCTGCTGCGCAGGTCTGCATCTCCAAGCGTGTCACACCTTCAGGGATTTACTACCCCATAATCACCTCGCAGTTGGTGCATTTCTTGCTGGCAATCAACCCGTCTCTTCCATCTGTTGCTCTCATTGTTTTGTTTCAGCTTTCTGAGCCTGTGTCGGTACAAGTCCTTCTCAGGGCACTGCAAACAGAGACAGACAAAGCTTCCTTTTCTCCAATAGTTCCAGGAAGATTTCCGGCACTTCTAGGCAAGCACCGACAGAGTGACGGCTGTGAGGGGACATCAGCCTGGCACTGGAGCTGGGCATTCTGAGCAGATGAGGAACCCTGGGCAACACCTACAGAGAAATCTTGGTTTCTCTGCAGAGAAGCACTGGCCTTAGAGACAAAGCTGTCTTTGATCTGGGCACCAGCTGCAGCTCCCAGCGGTGCCTAGCTGCAGAGCAATGGCCTGCACCTTCATCCTGATCCAGGTGGAGAGAGAACTGCCAGGAGCACAACTTCTCTGCTACGGTTGCAGCATCCCCAGGGGCCGAGCGCAGCCTTGCTGTTAGTGAGGAACACAGCCCCTGTGAGAAGCTCCTGGGGTCAGGGGACAAACAAGAGGTTGTCCACACTGGAAACAAGGGAAGTCTCTTTGCCACTCCCATTATACCCATCAGAGGACTTCTGCTTGCTTACCTACCTGCTCGGTTGGAGTCTACACTAGAAGAAGTTTCAGCTCCTCGGTAAAAGCGTGGACTGAGCAGTTTCTTTTTCAGCCTTTCCTTCCTGACTGACAGATCAAACCCTACCTGGAGCCCACACAAGCCAAGCAGGAGATCCCCTGCTAGGCTGGCAGGGCGAGGCTGTACCGTCGCAGCAGCCGTAGCCCTTGTGCCGACCGTGTCGCTGCTGCACGTCTTGCTTGCTCGGTTAATGAAGTGGAAAGCAAAGAGTCAATCTGTAAAGAATAAAGCAAAAAGCAAAGAACAGATCTCAGTTACTCACATTGTAAAGCTCTGAGGAGGTTAGCATGCATTCAATAAAAATACCACAAAATCATTTGTTCTCCCTTCAGCGTTCATTTAACTCACAGAGCTGTGAACTGATGCTGTCCCAAAACACACACTCAGCATCTGGTGGTACTTGGAGCACCAAGAAGAGAGTTTGGCATGCTGGGAGAACACTTCCCCACTGAGGGAAGATCTGGGGCCCCACTGGGAGACTTGGGAAGGCACTGGGAGCACTAGAAAAGGATTTTGGAGTTACTGGGAAGAAGAGGGAGAACACAGGGGCCATGTTGGGAGCAATCAGGAAAGCAGAATAGAATACAGACTTAACCAGGTTGCAAAAGACCTTCCAGAACACTGAGTCCAACCTATCACCCACCACCATCTAGTCAACCAAACCATGGTACTCAGTGCCTCATCCAGTCTTACTTTAAACACTTGCAGTGATGGTGACTCCATCACCTCCCAGGGCAGCTCATTCCTCATGAGTGCAACACAAAGCAGACTTACTTGTGGTCTTGTTCTCCAAAGCACAACGTATAGACTGCTCCTGATGTAGACATACACACACACCCCACATGTGGAGAACAGCAAGAGTCCTGCAGACAAGACTCCTAACAGGAGCGGGGAAACACTGGGTGTACTAGAAAAGAAAAAGAGATAAAGGGCCAATTCTGTTATCACTTACAGCTCCACACTTCCGTCATTATTGCGTGCACTAGAAGCACAGAGTTACAGGTATCTCTAGGTACAGTTGAGGCAGCAGCCGCCACCCCCCCAAAGCCCCGCGCTGCCCCGCCGGCCGCCGCCGCCGCGGCCAGCCCCCAAAGCCTCGCGCAGCCCTGCCTGGGGCCACCCCCCCAAGCCCCGCGCAGCACCGCGGGCGGCCACCCCCCCAAAGCCCCGCGCAGCACCGCCGGCGGCCACCCCCCCAAAGCCCCGCGCAGCACCGCCTGCGGCCACCCCCCCAAAGTCCCGCGCAGCACCGCCGGAGGCCACCCCCCCAAGCCACGCGCAGCTCCAGCGGCTGCTATAGAGAAACCCCACAAAGCAGCAGAGACTAGCACTGACCTGGGACACAGCAGAAGAGCTCCAACCTCTACCAGCCACGACCCTGCACTGAGCCATTTTAAAGCATCGGGCGCCATGTTGTTGAGGGCGGTGCCACGCTGGGGGGTGGGGTTCAGGCTGGGGGGGGGGGGCGATGTACGCTGAGGGGGCGGTGCCACGCTGGGGGGCGGTGCCACATGGGTGGAGGCGGTGCCGCGCTGGGGGAGGCGGTGCCGCGCTGGGGGAGGCGGTGCCGCGCTGGGGGAGGCGGTGCCGCGCTGGGGGAGGCGGTGCCGCGCTGGGGGAGG
Source organism: Melanerpes formicivorus (assembly GCF_026170545.1). NCBI lineage: Eukaryota > Metazoa > Chordata > Aves > Piciformes > Picidae > Melanerpes > Melanerpes formicivorus. The sequence goes on along the minus strand of NW_027142413.1, from coordinate 4,504,105 downwards.
CGGTGCCGCGCTGGGGGAGGCGGTGCCGCGCTGGGGGAGGCGGTGCCGCGCTGGGGGAGGCGGTGCCGCGCTGGGAAGGGCGGTGCCGCGCTGGGAAGGGCGGTGCCGCGCTGGGAAGGGCGGTGCCGCGCTGGGAAGGGCGGTGCCGCGCTGGGAAGGGCGGTGCCGCGCTGGGAAGGGCGGTGCCGCGCTGGGAAGGGCGGTGCCGCGCTGGGAAGGGCGGTGCCACCCTGGGGGGGGGGCGGTGCAACCCTGGGGGGGGGCGGTGCAACCCTGGGGGGGGGCGGTGCAACCCTGGGGGGGGGGGGCGGTGCCTGCTTTGTCACTTCACGCTCAGCTTTCCATGGGTTTTATTCCCCTCCAAGATTGTTGAGTTATGAGCAGCTGAGGAGCCCTGGGGAACACCTGTACAGAAATGTTCTTCCAAGAGCTGTCAGAAAAATCTGACTGAGAAGGACTGGGAAAGAACTGGGAGGGACTGGGATACCACTGGGACCCTCACAAGTCTATGGCACCAGATGGGATCCATCCCAGGGCAGAGAGCTCTGGCAGATGAGCTCCAAGCCACTGCCCAACATTTGCCACCAGTCCTGCATAACCACAGAGGTCCCAGGTGGCTGGAAGCTGCCAGTGTGATGCCATTCACGAGAAGGGCTGGAGGGAAGAACCTGGGAACTCCAGGCCTGTAAGCCTGACCTCAGTGCCTGGCAAGACTATGGAGCAGATCGTCCTGGGGGCAATCACAGCAAACCTGCAGGACGGGCAAGGGCTCAGGCCCAGCCAGCAAAGATTTGGTGGGAGGGGCAGGTCCTGCCTCACCAACCTGATCTCCTTCTATGCCCAGGTGACTGCCTGGTAGGTGTGGGGAAGGCTGTGGATGTAGTCTGCCTGGACTTCAGCAAGGCCTTTGACACTGTCTGCCACAACAACCACCTGGCCAAGCAGAACAGCCCACATCCTGGACAGGAGCACTCTGTGCTGGGTTAGGAACTGGCTGGAGTCCTGGGCCCAGAGAGTGGTGGTGAATGGTGCCACATGCAGCTGGCAGCCGGGCACTAGTGGTGTCCCCCAGGGATCAGTGCTGGGTCCCATCCTGTTCAATATCTGTATTGATGATCTGGATGAGGGGAGCGAGTCCATCATCAATAACTTTGCAGATGACACCAAGCTGGGGGCAGGAGTTGATCTGCTGGAAGGTAGGAGAGCTCAGCAGAGGGACCCTGACAGGCTGGACAGATGGGCAGAGTTTGGAAAGCATGCACGGACTCCCTGGTTGGTGAAGCAGAATTGTTTAGTGGTACAGAACAAGCAGTGTATGTAGGAAAAATCAAGCAGGCTAAGCAATTCCCTGGCATTCATGCACCACTGCTGCTAATTGAGTTTTCTCCTTTGATATGCAGCTCTCCATTATTATCTTCATCCCATATCAGGTTGAGCTTCTCCGGCACGGAGGCGAGCGTCCTTCTGTCTCGCGCTTCAGGCTGTTTACTGCAGTCAGCTCTTCTTTATCATCAGACCGTTCTTCCGTCGTCAGCAGCCTGTTGTTCTTTCCTGTCCTGAAACCTTCCATACAGACTTTCTGCTTTCCTCCAGGCAGAGTCCAAGGGCATGATATTGAACACATCCAAGTGCCAGGTTCTACACATTACCACAACAACCCCAGGCATTGCTACAGGCTGGGGTCAGACTAGCTGGAGAGGAACCAGGCTGGAAAGGGAGCGGTAAGGGAGTGGCAAAGGGCTGGGAGGGGCTCAGGACAGTACTGGGAGGTACTGGGAGGCTGTGGAAGGACTCTGGGGGGGAAGGTTACTGGGGGGGAGTGAGGAGGCACTGGGAAAATTCTAAGGGTTAACTGGGAGGTACTGGGAAGGGCTCTGAATGGCACTGGGAAGAACTCAGAGACTGTGGAAAGACTCTGGGGCAGTGTGGAGGGGCTGAGGGGGGCACTTGGGGTTATGAGGAGATACTCACAGTGCTCCCAGTGCTCTCCCAGTTGTCTCCCAGTTGCTCCCAGTTGGGTTCCTGCTGCTTCCAGTTGTCTCCCATGGCTCCAGAACTGACTTCAGCTGCTGCAGGTATGGCTCCCAGTCCCTCCCAGTGCCTCTCAGCCCCTACCAGCTTCCTCCCAGACTGGGAAAGGACTGGGAGGCACTGGGAGGGGTTCAGGACAGTACTGGAAGGTACTGGGAGGCTGTGGAAGACCTGTGGTGGGGGTAAGGTTACGGGGGGGGAGAGTAAGGGGACACTGGGAAAATTCTAAGGGTTAACTGGGAGGTACTGGGAAGGGCTCTACATGGCACTGGGAAGAACTCGGAGACTGTGGAAAGACTTTGGGGCGGTCTGGAGGGGCTCAGGGGGGCACTGGGGGTCATGGGGAGATACTCCCAGTGCTCTCCCAGTTGTCTCCCAGTTCCTCCCAGGGACCCCTAGTGCTCCCAGTTGGGTTCCTGCTGCTTCCAGTTGTGTCCCAGGGCTCCAGCAATGCCTCCAGCTGGTCCAGGCATGTCTCCCAGTGCCTCCTGGTCCCTACTGGTCTCCTCCCATACTGGGATAGGACTAGAAGGGATTGGGAGGTACTGGGAGGGACAGGAATAAACAGGGGGGGACTGGGAAGGGAGTGGGACAGTGTGGGAGGGGACTTGGAGGGACAGGGAGGGGACATAGTGGGAATGGACTGGGAGGCTGTAAAGGGCTGTGGGAGGGAAATGGGGGACTGAGGGGGGTACTGGGAATTCCTGGGTCATGCTCCCAGTGCTCCCAGTTGTCTCCCAGTGGGGATGCTACTGCTTCCAATTGTCCACCAGGGCTCTTGCCAGGTAGTGCAGGTATGACTGGGAGGGGACTGGAAAGGGATGGGGAAGGCACTGGTTGGGGACTGTGAAGGGACTGGGATGGAATGGGAGGAACTGGGATGGACTGGGAGGGGCTGGGATGGACTGGGGGGGCACTGGGAAGAGACTGGGATGGGAGTGGGAAAGGACAGGGAGCAACTGGGTGCACTGGAATGGGAGGGAACTGGGAGAGACTGGGAAGGACTGGGAGTGCACTGCGACGGGACTGGGAGGGGAGTGGGGAGCCAGTGGGAGGGGATTGGGAGGGAACTAAGAAGGGAATGGGAAAGGAAAAGAGTTGGAAGGGACTGGGAAGGGACAGGGAGGGGATTGGAAAACGACTGGGAGGGTACTGGAAAGGGCTCAGGACAATAGTGGGAAGGACTGGGAGGCTGTTAACAGCTCTGGAGGGGAATTGGGGGGGGCAGTGGGAGGCTGTGGAAGGATCTGGGGTAGGGAGGGTTACTGGGGGGGAGTGAGGGGGCACTGGGGAAGTCTAAGGGTTAACTGGGAGGTACTGGGAAGGGCTCTACATGGCACTGGGAAGAACTCAGAGACTGTGGAAAGACTTTGGGGCAGTCTGGAGGGGCTCAGGGGGGCACTGGGGGTCATGGGGAGATTCTCCCAGTTGTCTCCCAGTTCCTCCCAGGGACCCCTAGTGCTCCCAGTTGGGTTTCTGCTGCTTCCAGTTGTGTCCCAGGGCTCCAGCAATGCCTCCAGCTGTTCCAGGTATGCCTCCCAGTGCCTCCTGGTCCCTACTGGTCTCCTCCCATACTGGGATAGGACTAGAAGGGATTGGGAGGTACTGGGAGAGACAGGAATAAACAGGGAGGGACTGGGAGGGGACTGGGAAGGGAGTGGGACAGTGTGGGAGGGGACGTGGAGGGACAGGGAGGGGACATAGTGGGAATGGACTGGGAGGCTGTAAAGGGCTGTGGAGGGAAATGGGGGACTGAGGGGGGGTACTGGAAATTCCTGGGTCATGCTCCCAGTGCTCCCAGTTGTTTCCCAGTTGTCTCCCAGTGTTCCCAGTGGGGATGCTACTGTTTCCAATTGTCCACCAGGGCTCTTGCCAGGTAGTGCATGTATGACTGGGAGGGAACTGGAAAGGGATGGGGAAGGGACTGGTTGGGGACTGTGAAGGGACTTGAAGAGGACTGGGAAGGGCACTGGGAGGGGAGTGGGAGGGCCACTGGGCAGGACTGGGAGGGACTGGGGAGGAACTGGCAGGGACTGGCAAGGACTGGGAAGGGACTGAGAAAGGATTGGGAGGAAATGGGTTGAATGGGAGGGGATTGGGAAGGACTGGGGAAAACTAGGAAGGGACTAGTAGGGGACATGGAAGGGACTGGGATGGAATGGGAGGAACTGGGATGGACTGGGAGGGGCTGGGATGGACTGGGGGGGCACTGAGAAGAGACTGGGATGGGAGTGGGAAAGGACAGGGAGGAACTGGGTGTACTGGGATGGGAGTGGGAGGGAACCGGGAGAGACTGGGAAGGACTGGGAATGCAGTGCGACGGGACTGGGAGGGGAGTGGCAAGTGACTGGGAGGGGAGTGGGGAGCCAGTGGGAGGGAAATGGGAGGGAATTAAGAAGGGAATGGGAAGGGAAAAAAGTTGGAAGGGACTGGGAATGGAATGGGTAGGGAGTGTGAAGGCAGTGGGAAGGAACAGGGAGGGCACCGGGACAAACTGGGAGGCGACTGGCAATGGCACTGGGAGGACCTGAATGAAATGGGAGGGGACTGAGAGGGAATGGGAGGAACTGGGAAGGATGGGGAGGGAACTATGAGGGGAATGGGAATGGACTGGGACAAACTGGGAGGGGACTGGTTGGGAAGTGGATGAACTGTGAAGGGACTGGGAAGTGACAGTGAAGGGACAGGAAGGGACTGGGAAGGGACAGGGAGGGCACTGGGACAAACTGGGAAGGGACTGGGGGGGGGACTGGGAGGGGACTGCTTAGGCACTGGGATGGGAATGTAAAAGGGACAGGGAAAAGAGTTGGAAGGGACTGAGAAGGGACAGTGCGGGGAGTTTGAGGGACAGGGTGGACCAGGAGGGAATGGAAGGGACTGGGAGGGTACTGGGAAGGGTCTGGAAAAAGCCTGGGAGAAACTGGGAGGGGACTTGGAGGGAACTGGGAGTGGACTGGGAGGGAATGGGAGGGCACTGGGAAGGACTGGGCGGACTGGGAGGGGACCGGGAGGGAATGGGTGGAACTGGGATGGAGTGGGAGGGAACTGGGAGGGCCTGGGAAGGGACAAGGAAGGGGAGTGGGAAGAGATTGGCACAAACTGGGAGGGGACTGGGAGGGAACTGGGAAGGGAAAAGGAGGGCAGTGCAAAGGGACTGGGAAGGGACAGGAAGGGACTGGGACGGGACTGGGAAGGGCCTGGGACAAATTGGGAGGGGACTTGGAGGGAACTGGGAGGACCCAGGAAGGGACAGGGAGGGGAGTGGGAAGGGACAGGGACGGGACAAGGAAGGGACAGGGAGGGGAGTGAGAGGGAGTGGGAGGGAACTGAGAAGGGAATGGGACGGGCCTGGAACTAACTGGGAGGGGACTTGGAGGACCTGGGAGGGCACTTGGAAGGACTGGGAGGGCACCAGGAGGGAGTGGGAGGAAACTGGGAGTGCCTGGGAAGGGACTGGAAAGGGCCTGGGACAAATTGGAGGGGACTGGGATGGAACTGGGAAGGGAAAAGGAAGGGACAAGAAGGGTAGAAGGAGGGGACAAGGAGGGGACTGGGAGGGGAGTGGGAGGACAAGGAGGGTACTGGGAAGGGACAGGGACAAACTAGGAAGGGCCTGGAACGAAGTGGGAGGGGACATGGAGGACCTGGGAGGGCACTTGGAAGGAATGGGAGGGGACCGGGAGGGAGTGGGAGGAAACTTGGAGGGCCTGGGAAGGGACTGGAAAGGGCCTGGGACAAACTGGGAGGGGACTGGGATGGAACTGGGAAGGGAAAAGGAGGGGACAAGGAGGGGAGTGAGAAGGGACTGGGAGGGGAGTGAGAAGGGACTGGGAGGGGAGTGAGAAGGGACTGGGAGGGGAGTGAGAAGGGACTGGGAGGGGAGTGAGAAGGGACTGGGAGGGGAGTGAGAAGGGACTGGGAGGGGAGTGAGAAGGGACTGGGAGGGGAGTGAGAAGGGACTGGGAGGGGAGTGAGAAGGGACGGGGGGGGGGAGTGAGAAGGGACTGGGAGGGGAGTGAGAAGGGACTGGGAGGGGAGTGAGAAGGGACTGGGACAAACTGGGAAGGGCCTGGAACTAAGTGGGAGGGGACTTGGAGGGAACTGGGAGGGAATGGGAGGGCCTGGGAAGGAACTGGAAAGGGCCTGGGAGGGACTGAGAAGGGACTGTGTAGGTCCTGGGACAAACTGGGAGGGAACTGGGAATGCACAAGGAAGGGCAGTGGGAAGGGACTGGGAGGGGATTGGGATGGGACTGGGAGGGACCTGAGAAGGGACTGGGAAGGGCCTGGAACTAACTGGGAGGGGACTTGGAGGGAACTGGGAGGACCTGGGAGGGCACTGGGAAGGACCGGGAAGGAATGGGAGGGGGTGGGATGGAGTGGGAGGAAACTTGGAGGGCCTGGGAAGGGACTGGAAGAAACTGGGTGGACTGGGAGGGGACTGGAAGGGGACTGGGATGGAACAAGGAAGGGACAAGGAAGCAACACGGAGGCAACAAGAAAGGGACAAGGAAGCGACAGGGAGGGGAGTGGGAAGGGACTGGGAGGGGAGTGGGAAGGGACTGGGAGGGGAGTGGGAAGGGACAGGGAGGGGAGTGGGAAGGGACAGGGAGGGGCCTGGAACTAAGTGGGAGGGGACTGGGATGGGAACGGGAAGGGAACTGGGAAGGGACCTGGGAAGGGAACGGGAAGGGAGTGGGAGGGAACTGGGAAGAGACTGGGACAAACTGGAAGGGGACTGGGAGGGAAGTGGGAGGGAACTGGAAGGGTAATGCAAAGGGACTGGGAGGGGAATGAGAAGGGACAGGGAGGGGAGTGGGAAGGGACAGGGAAGGGCCTGGAACTAAGTGGGAGGGGACTGGGATGGAACTGGGAAGGGAAAAGGAAGGGACATGGAAAGGACAAGGAGAGAAGAAGGAGGAAACAAGGAGAGGACAAGGAGAGGACAAGGAGGGGAGTGAGAAGGGACAGGGACAAACTGGGAAGGAAGGGCCAAGAACTAAGTGGGAGGGGACTTGGAGGACCTGGGAGGGCACTTGGAAGGACTGGGAGGGGACCGGGAGGGAGTGGGAGGAAACTTGGAGGGCCTGGGAAGGGACTGGAAAGGGACTGGGAAGAAATGGGTGGACTGGGAAGGGTACTGGGAAGGGAACGGGAAGGGAACGGGAAGGGACCTGGGAAGGGAGTGGGAGGGAACTGGGAAGAGACTGGGACAAATTGGAAGGGGACTGGGAGGGAAGTGGGAGGGAACTGGAAGGGTAATGCAAAGGGACTGAGAGGGGAGTGGGAGAGACTGGGTGGAGTGGGATGGACTGGGATGGAACTGAGTAGGCACTGGGATAAACTTTGAAGGGACTGGGATAGGCCTGTGACAATCTGGGAGGGGACTTGGAGGGCACTGGCAGGGGACTGGGGGGGGACTGGAATGAGACAGAGAGAAACTGGGAGGTGACTGGGAGGGAACTCTGAAGGGACTGGGAACGGACAGTGAGGGCACTGGGACAAACTGGTAGGGGACTGGGAAGGCACTGGGAGGGGACTGGGATGGAACTAAGAAGGGACTGGGAAAGGCCTGGGACAGAGTGGGAGGAGACTGGGAGGGGATTGCGATGGGACTGGGAAGGAACTGGGAGGGGATGACATACTCTGCAAAGGGTATGGGAAGAGAGTGGGAGGGCCTGAGTAAAATGGGAGGGGATTGGGAAGGGACTGGGATGGATAGCGAGGGGCTTGTAGGGACTGGGAAGGACTGGGAAAGCACCGGGTGGGGAATGCGAAGGGACTGGGAGGGGACAGGGAAGGGCCTTAGAGGGCACTGGGAAGGGAATGGGAACAGACCGGGAGGGGACTGGGATGGACAGGGATGGGCTGGGATGGACAGGGAGGGGCTTGGAGGGACTGGGAGAGAATGGGAGGGGTCTGGAAGAGAATGGGAGGGGACTGGGAGTGCACTGGGAAGGGACTGGGAGTGCACTGGGAAGGGACTGGGAGTGCACTGGGAAGGGACTGGGAGTGCACTGGGAGGAAAGTGAGAATGGACTGGTAAGGGCCTGGGACAAACTGGGAGGGAACTGGGAGGGGAGTGGGAGGGACTGGGTGGACTGAGAGGGAATTGGGAGGGACAGGGCAGGACTGGGAGCTTGCTGGGAGGGACTGGAAAGGGCCTGGGCGAAACTGGGAGGGAACTGTGAAGAGACTGGGAAGGTATGGGGAGGGCACTGGGACGGACTGGGAGGGAACTGGGAAGGGACAGTGAGGGAGTGGGAGGGACTGGGTGGAACAGGAGGGAATGGGAGGGACTGGGATGGAGTGGGAGGGACTGGGAAGGGGCTGGGAAGGGACAGGGAGGGAACTGGGACAAAGTGGGAGGGGACTGGGAGTGCACTGGGAGGACCAGAGTGAAATGGGAGGGGACGGGGAGGGAATGGGAGGGCACTGGGAATGGACCAGGAGGGGACTGAGAGGGAATGGGAGGAACTGGGAATGACTGGGAGGGCACTGGGCAGACTGGGAGGGGACGGGGAGGGAATGGGAGGGGCTGGGATGGACAGGAATGGGGGGGGAGAGACTGGGAAGGACTGGGACGGAATGGGAGGGAACTGGGAAGGGAATGGGAAGGGAATGGGAAGGGACTGGGAGGGCCCGGGATGGACTGGGATAGGACGGGGAAGGGACTGGGTGGGAATGGGATGGACTGGAAAGGACCTGGAGGGAACTGGCAAGGGACTAAGAAGAACTGGGAGGTAGTGGGAGAAATTGGGAGGGACTGGAAGGAAACTGGGAAGGGACTTGGCTGGGAATGGGAGAGTACTGCGAAGGGACTGGGATGCAGTGGGAAAGGACTGGGAATGAAACTGGGAAGGGACTGGGAAGGGACTGGGACAGTGTGGGAAGGGACTTGGTAGGGATAGCAAAGCGATTGTTACAGACTGGGACAAGCTGGGAGGGACAGGGACAAACAGGGAAGGGACTGGGAGAACACATTGCAGTACTGGGAGCCCTTGAGGGAGATCTTGGAGTTCCTGGGAGCACTGTTGTTGCTGCGAGGTCACCGAGAATAGGATCGGAGAGGTTTTACTGGCAGCACCGCGTGGGACAGGAGGTCACTCACTGCGTTCCTGGGAGCACTGGAGAGGGATTTTGCAGTTCCCGGGAGCACTGGCAGAGACTGGGAGGCGCTGGGTTCACCCTGGGATCGCTGGGCGAGTCTGGGGGCATTGGGGTCAGCCTGCAAGAGCTGGGAGAGACAGGAGAACAGCTTGTGAACTGGGAGCAGACTGCTCCTGACCGCGGCAAATCGACACCCACCCCCGCCCCCTCGCTGCTGCCCACCCCCAGACCCGTGACAGAGTCCTGCAGCAGGGACAAAACAACTCCAGAGAGCAGCAGAGTCTACACTGAGCTGATGCGGAGCGGAGAAAGCAGAGGGGACAAGGGTTACGCTGGCTAGGTCAGAGCCGAGGGGGCGAGGGCGGCGCCATCTTGGGAAGGGCAGGCGCTGTCACGGGGAGGACGGCGCCATCTTGGGAAAGGCAGGCGCTGTCACGGGGAGGGCGGCGCCATCTTGGGAAGGGCAGGCGCTGTCACGGGGAGGACGGCGCCATCTTGGGAAAGGCAGGCGCTGTCACGGGGAGGGCGGCGCCATCTTGGGAAGGGCAGGCGCTGTCACGGGGAGGGCGGCGCCATCTTGGGAAGGGCAGGCGCTGTCACGGGGAGGGCGGCGCCGAAGGGAGCCGAGCCGAGCCGAGGAGCCGAAGGGAGCCGAGCCGAGCCGAGGAGCCGAAGGGAGCCGAGCCGAGCCGAGGAGCCGAAGGGAGCCGAGCCGAGCCGAGGAGCCGAAGGGAGCCGAGCCGAGCCGAGGAGCCGAAGGGAGCCGAGCCGAGCCGAGGAGCCGAAGGGAGCCGAGCCGAGCCGAGGAGCCGAAGGGAGCCGAGCCGAGCCGAGGAGCCGAAGGGAGCCGAGCCGAGCCGAGGAGCCGAAGGGAGCCGAGCCGAGCCGAGGAGCCGAAGGGAGCCGAGCCGAGCCGAGGAGCCGAAGGGAGCCGAGCCGAGCCGAGGAGCCGAAGGGAGCCGAGCCGAGCCGAGGAGCCGAAGGGAGCCGAGCCGAGCCGAGGAGCCGAAGGGAGCCGAGCCGAGCCGAGGAGCCGAAGGGAGCCGAGCCGAGCCGAGGAGCCGAAGGGAGCCGAGCCGAGCCGAGGAGCCGAAGGGAGCCGAGCCGAGCCGAGGAGCCGAAGGGAGCCGAGCCGAGCCGAGGAGCCGAAGGGAGCCGAGCCGAGCCGAGGAGCCGAAGGGAGCCGAGCCGAGCCGAGGAGCCGAAGGGAGCCGAGCCGAGCCGAGGAGCCGAAGGGAGCCGAGCCGAGCCGAGGAGCCGAAGGGAGCCGAGCCGAGCCGAGGAGCCGAAGGGAGCCGAGCCGAGCCGAGGAGCCGAAGGGAGCCGAGCCCAGCCGAGGAGCCGAAGGGAGCCGAGCCCAGCCGAGGAGCCGAAGGGAGCCGAGCCCAGCCGAGGGTTATATAAAAGGTTAATCTTTTCCCATGTTAATTCTTATTTTATACAGAACGGTTAATTTTTCCTATCAGGCTCAGCCAGCCTCTGTTCAGAGGGTTTTCCATTCACATAAAAAATAACCAATCGACAACAAAATCGATACTTTTAAAAAGCCACTCTTTGCATATGATAGATACACACTGCACATTTATATATTTGAGAACCCCACGTACCCCATTTCAAAGCCTCCCTTCTTACGAATTAACACTGTAGTATAGAGGTTTTACTTCGAGCAGTGCTTTCTGGGCCAGATGTAAGCAGCTGAAGACATTTATTACATTATACAGCAAAGTCATATAGTCTAATCAGAAGGCACACGTGGCACATCTCAGTTGGGCATTTTCTGCTGGCATACGTGTAATTAAGGCATACAATAGGTTGCAATAAAACTATTTTAACACATCCAACCTGTTATAAAATATGCATCCTTTTTTTTTTTAATATATATAATCCTTCTCTTAAAACGATTTTGAATACAAAGAAACAAAAATCTCATTCTATAATATCCCTATATCAAACTCTTATCCTAACACCTTAGTACCTTAGTACAATCACTAATTACTTAATACTTATAAACACTAAATACTTACTATTCATTATGCTTACAGGTAAAACAACTATTAAAAACAAAAAAAAAAAATCTCTAAAACACATCACAATCAGAAATAATGAAATAATCATTGTTGCTTTAAATCAGAACACAACTTTCATAGACTAGAGAGGTTATCAGAAAGGGGGGGAGAAATGGGGGGGGGGGGAGGCGGCCGGCTAGCAAAGGCACCATAGGGACAAAGAGAGGGGGGGGGAAAGGGGGGTGGGGAGAAAGCCACCGAATTCACACCAGCTGCCCTTCCAGGCAGCCTCGAGGTCAAATGTAGGATTCCCTGAAGGCATGGAGACTTCCATAGGAGGCGATAGCAGCAATTTTGAGCTACATTGATGTTTTTGAGCCTAAAACTCAAGGTGCTTGTAGCAGATGCCACTGTCTCTTCTCCACTCCATATTGCTGGATGTCAGTGCATACAACTTACAGCAGCAGTTCCTAAAGTACACAAAAGTATCTGGCAATCAGTGTTTCTTACAGGCTTCTAGGACAGTCATCTTCTCCCAAGTCATGCTTTTTGCCTAAAGTGTCCCTTCTGTCCACAATTAAAACACATGGAAAAACTTTTAAGGGTTAGTGGGAGGGTGTCCAGCAGCAGGGGGGGAGTGGGCTGCTGTTGCTATTGGCCAGGTGCCAGTGACTGCAGCTCCAGGGGTGCAGGTGAGCTTAGTGGCCATGGTGGGGGAGAAGGGCTGGGGGGCGTAGATGTCAAAGAAGAGCTTTGTTCTGGTGAAATGGCATTACTATTCTAACAGCTTTATAATGCTCTGCTAATTGATCTAAAGAATCTTTAATTAGTCCCTGTGTTGTAAGGGAAGATGTAACAATTTTGTTTACTTTTGTTGCCGCCATCCCTCCCCGCTCCCATGTCTTTTCATTCTACATTGTTGCCCTTTTTTTTCCCTCCAAGATGTAAGTAAATGACTCTGAGTATCAAGTTATCTTCTTTTGTTCTTTCATTACCCATACGTGCTCCTCAACAGGAGGCACCGACGCTCAGTTTCCCCAGTCACTTACCTCTGTCCGGGGTGACCATTTGTTGTAGTATTGATGTTTTAATTACTTCGAGCAGTGCTTTCTGGGCCAGATGTAAGCAGCTGAAGACATTTATTACATTATACAGCAAAGTTATATAGTCTAATCAGAAGGCACACGTGGCACATCTCAGTTGGGCATTTTCTACTGGCATACGTGTAATTAAGGCATACAGTAGGTCGTAACAACAAAACTATTTTAACACGTCCAACCAAACTCTGCCCAGTTTCTCTCCTTCGGTTCCAAAGTGTTTACATTACTCTCAGAGTCAAAGGCAAAACATAGCTTTCTCTGACTCGAGCAAAGGCAAATCTTCCCCGTAGTCTTCCAAAGCTATCCCAAAACACCTTCCCACATCATACTATTCTTCTACATCCACTTAAACAGGAGAGCTTCTGGAATGTAAAAGCAAATTCTAGGGAGAGCAAAACAGGGTTTCAAAGCATAAATATAACATGTGTATCACATAAAAACAGTAGACCTTCCTTTTTGTCTGTCATGGGAGGGGGGGGTTGCCCTTCTTTGTTCCTTTGGGGTTTTTTTCTTTTTGTTTCTTAGTTTTCAATACAAATGGAAAAACCTTCAAAGAGGGCCGCACTCAGCTGCTCCCCACACACAGGGGCAAGAGAAGCCCCTAACTGGTCAGTGTTGCCACCCCTCTTAAGGGGATTGGTTGGCACCTAAGGTGCACCTGGGGGTATCAAAGGGGAATTTGGGGGCACATAGAGGGATGAGGAGGGCCTCTGGAGAGTCTCCCAAAGGATTAGTTGGATATTTAGGGTTATTTGGACCCCCGCCACAAAGGCCACTACTGCAAAGCTTTCCCCCCACCACCACAACTAACCCTAACCATCCGACTAAAATACCCACAGGAGACCTTCCATTAGTCCCCACATGCCTCTATATTCCCCTTGACTTCCCATTCAAATTAAGAAACTAAAAATAAAACCAGTGATGTTTCTTTTGTGTGTCTTGTGGGGTTTTTTAGTTTGCAAATAAGAGTCATTTCAAAGCCTTTTTGCATCCACATTACTACTGTTCTGCAATCTCTCGATTAAGAGCACAGCTTTTTCTCTGCTGGAATACCTCACACTAACACTTAAATTTTTTTCATGGGTTTTCATCCCCTCTGAGAGCATTCAGGCAGCTTTTTTGGGCAGCATCCCCCGCCCCTCACTCACCTGCTCCTCTCCTGCATCAGCACCCACCCCCATGTGGTATCATGGAAGGAAAGAGAGACAGCTGAGGGGCTGCCCCGCTTTTTATCACCCCGACCCACGGATGCCCTTCTCAGTAGGATTTGCACCTTCAGCACGCAGCTGAGTTTTTGCTGCGCTTCCCTCCTCTGTGACAGCTGCTGCGCAGGTCTGCATCTCCAAGCGTGTCACACCTTCAGGGATTTACTACCCCATAATCACCTCGCAGTTGGTGCATTTCTTGCTGGCAATCAACCCGTCTCTTCCATCTGTTGCTCTCATTGTTTTGTTTCAGCTTTCTGAGCCTGTGTCGGTACAAGTCCTTCTCAGGGCACTGCAAACAGAGACAGACAAAGCTTCCTTTTCTCCAATAGTTCCAGGAAGATTTCCGGCACTTCTAGGCAAGCACTGACAGAGTGACGGCTGTGAGGGGACATCAGCCTGGCACTGGAGCTGGGCATTCTGAGCAGATGAGGAACCCTGGGCAACACCTACAGAGAAATCTTGGTTTCTCTGCAGAGAAGCACTGGCCTTAGAGACAAAGCTGTCTTTGATCTGGGCACCAGCTGCAGCTCCCAGCGGTGCCTAGCTGCAGAGCAATGGCCTGCACCTTCATCCTGATCCAGGTGGAGAGAGAACTGCCAGGAGCACAACTTCTCTGCTACGGTTGCAGCATCCCCAGGGGCCGAGCGCAGCCTTGCTGTTAGTGAGGAACACAGCCCCTGTGAGAAGCTCCTGGGGTCAGGGGACAAACAAGAGGTTGTCCACACTGGAAACAAGGGAAGTCTCTTTGCCACTCCCATTATACCCATCAGAGGACTTCTGCTTGCTTACCTACCTGCTCGGTTGGAGTCTACACTGGAAGAAGTTTCAGCTCCTCGGTAAAAGCGTGGACTGAGCAGTTTCTTTTTCAGCCTTTCCTTCCTGACTGACAGATCAAACCCTACCTGGAGCCCACACAAGCCAAGCAGGAGATCCCCTGCTAGGCTGGCAGGGCGAGGCTGTACCGTCGCAGCAGCCGTAGCCCTTGTGCCGACCGTGTCGCTGCTGCACGTCTTGCTTGCTCGGTTAATGAAGTGGAAAGCAAAGAGTCAATCTGTAAAGAATAAAGCAAAAAGCAAAGAACAGATCTCAGTTACTCACATTGTAAAGCTCTGAGGAGGTTAGCATGCATTCAATAAAAATACCACAAAATCATTTGTTCTCCCTTCAGCGTTCATTTAACTCACAGAGCTGTGAACTGATGCTGTCCCAAAACACACACTCAGCATCTGGTGGTACTTGGAGCACCAAGAAGAGAGTTTGGCATGCTGGGAGAACACTTCCCCACTGAGGGAAGATCTGGGGCCCCACTGGGAGACTTGGGAAGGCACTGGGAGCACTAGAAAAGGATTTTGGAGTTACTGGGAAGAAGAGGGAGAACACAGGGGCCATGCTGGGAGCAATCGGGAAAGCAGAATAGAATACAGACTTAACCAGGTTGCAAAAGACCTTCCAGAACACTGAGTCCAACCTATCACCCACCACCATCTAGTCAACCAAACCATGGTACTCAGTGCCTCATCCAGTCTTACTTTAAACACTTGCAGTGATGGTGACTCCATCACCTCCCAGGGCAGCTCATTCCTCATGAGTGCAACACAAAGCAGACTTACTTGTGGTCTTGTTCTCCAAAGCACAACGTATAGACTGCTCCTGATGTAGACATACACACACACCCCACATGTGGAGAACAGCAAGAGTCCTGCAGACAAGACTCCTAACAGGAGCGGGGAAACACTGGGTGTACTAGAAAAGAAAAAGAGATAAAGGGCCAATTCTGTTATCACTTACAGCTCCACACTTCCGTCATTATTGCATGCACTAGAAGCACAGAGTTACAGGTATCTCTAGGTACAGTTGAGGCAGCAGCCGCCACCCCCCCAAAGCCCCGCGCTGCCCCGCGGCCGCCGCCGCCGCGGCCAGCCCCCAAAGCCTCGCGCAGCCCCGCCTGGGGCCACCCCCACAAGCCCCGCGCAGCACCGCCTGCGGCCACCCCCCCAAAGCCCCGCGCAGCACCGCCGGCGGCCACCCCCCCAAGCCACGCGCAGCTCCAGCGGCTGCTATAGAGAAACACCACAAAGCAGCAGAGACTAGCACTGACCTGGGACACGGCAGAAGAGCTCCAACCTCTACCAGCCACGACCCTGCACTGAGCCATTTTAAAGCATCCGGCGCCATATTGTTGAGGGCGGTGCCACGCTGGGGGGTGGGGTTCAGGCTGGGGGGGGGGGCGGTGCCGCGCTGGGGGAGGCGGTGCCGCGCTGGGGGAGGCGGTGCCGCGCTGGGGGAGGCGGTGCCGCGCTGGGGGAGGCGGTGCCGCGCTGGGGGAGGCGGTGCCGCGCTGGGAAGGGCGGTGCCGCGCTGGGGGAGGCGGTGCCGCGCTGGGAAGGGCGGTGCCACGCTGGGAAGGGCGGTGCCGCGCTGGGAAGGGCGGTGCCGCGCTGGGAAGGGCGGTGCCGCGCTGGGGGGGGGCGGTGCCGCGCTGGGGGGGGGGCGGTGCCGCGCTGGGGGGGGGGCGGTGCCGCGCTGGGGGGGGGCGGTGCCACCCTGGGGGGGGGCGGTGCAACCCTGGGGGGGGGCGGTGCAACCCTGGGGGGGGGGCGGTGCAACCCTGGGGGGGGGGGGGCGGTGCCTGCTTTGTCACTTCATGCTCAGCTTTCCATGGGTTTTATTCCCCTCCAAGATTGTTGAGTTATGAGCAGCTGAGGAGCCCTGGGGAACACCTGTACAGAAATGTTCTTCCAAGAGCTGTCAGAAAAATCTGACTGAGAAGGACTGGGAAAGAACTGGGAGGGACTGGGATACCACTGGGACCCTCACAAGTCTATGGCACCAGATGGGATCCATCCCAGGGCAGAGAGCTCTGGCAGATGAGCTCCAAGCCACTGCCCAACATTTGCCACCAGTCCTGCATGACCACAGAGGTCCCAGGTGGCTGGAAGCTGCCAGTGTGATGCCATTCACGAGAAGGGCTGGAGGGAAGAACCTGGGAACTCCAGGCCTGTAAGCCTGACCTCAGTGCCTGGCAAGACTATGGAGCAGATCGTCCTGGGGGCAATCACAGCAAACCTGCAGGACGGGCAAGGGCTCAGGCCCAGCCAGCAAAGATTTGGTGGGAGGGGCAGGTCCTGCCTCACCAACCTGATCTCCTTCTATGCCCAGGTGACTGCCTGGTAGGTGTGGGGAAGGCTGTGGATGTAGTCTGCCTGGACTTCAGCAAGGCCTTTGACACTGTCTGCCACAACAACCACCTGGCCAAGCAGAACAGCCCACATCCTGGACAGGAGCACTCTGTGCTGGGTTAGGAACTGGCTGGAGTCCTGGGCCCAGAGAGTGGTGGTGAATGGTGCCACATGCAGCTGGCAGCCGGGCACTAGTGGTGTCCCCCAGGGATCAGTGCTGGGTCCCATCCTGTTCAATATCTGTATTGATGATCTGGATGAGGGGAGCGAGTCCATCATCAATAACTTTGCAGATGACACCAAGCTGGGGGCAGGAGTTGATCTGCTGGAAGGTAGGAGAGCTCAGCAGAGGGACCCTGACAGGCTGGACAGATGGGCAGAGTTTGGAAAGCATGCACGGACTCCCTGGTTGGTGAAGCAGCAATTGTTTAGTGGTACAGAACAAGCAGTGTATGTAGGAAAAACCAAGCAGGCTAAGCAATTCCCTGGCATTCTTGCACCACTGCTGCTAATTGAGTTTTCTCCTTTGATATGCAGCTCTCCATTATTATCTTCATCCCATAGCAGGTTGATCTTCTCCGGCACGGAGGCGGGCGTCCTTCTGTCTCACGCTTCAGGCTGTTTACTGCAGTCAGCTCTTCTTTATCATCAGACCGTTCTTCCGTCGTCAGCAGCCTGTTGTTCTTTCCTGTCCTGAAACCTTCCATAGATACTTTCTGCTTTCCTCCAGGCAGAGTCCAAGGGCATGATATTGAACACATCCAAGTGCCAGGTTCTACACATTACCACAACAACCCCAGGCATTGCTACAGGCTGGGGTCAGACTAGCTGGAGAGGAACCAGGCTGGAAAGGGAGTGGTAAGGGAGTGGCAAAGGGCTGGGAGGGGCTCAGGACAGTACTGGGAGGTACTGGGAGGCTGTGGAAGGACTCTGGGGGGGAGGGTTACTGGGGGGGAGTGAGGAGGCACTGGGAAAATTCTAAGGGTTAACTGGGAGGTACTGGGAAGGGCTCTGAATGGCACTGGGAAGAACTCAGAGACTGTGGAAAGACTCTGGGGCAGTGTGGAGGGGCTGAGGGGGGCACTTGGGGTTATGAGGAGATACTCACAGTGCTCCCAGTGCTCTCCCAGTTGTCTCCCAGTTGCTCCCAGTTGGGTTCCTGCTGCTTCCAGTTGTCTCCCATGGCTCCAGAACTGACTTCAGCTGCTGCAGGTATGGCTCCCAGTCCCTCCCAGTGCCTCTCAGCCCCTACCAGCTTCCTCCCAGACTGGGAAAGGACTGGGAGGCACTGGGAGGGGTTCAGGACAGTACTGGAAGGTACTGGGAGGCTGTGGAAGACCTGTGGTGGGGGTAAGGTTACGGGGGGGAGAGTAAGGGGACACTGGGAAAATTCTAAGGGTTAACTGGGAGGTACTGGGAAGGGCTCTACATGGCACTGGGAAGAACTCGGAGACTGTGGAAAGACTTTGGGGCGGTCTGGAGGGGCTCAGGGGGGCACTGGGGGTCATGGGGAGATACTCCCAGTGCTCTCCCAGTTGTCTCCCAGTTCCTCCCAGGGACCCCTAGTGCTCCCAGTTGGGTTCCTGCTGCTTCCAGTTGTGTCCCAGGGCTCCAGCAATGCCTCCAGCTGGTCCAGGCATGTCTCCCAGTGCCTCCTGGTCCCTACTGGTCTCCTCCCATACTGGGATAGGACTAGAAGGGATTGGGAGGTACTGGGAGGGACAGGAATAAACAGGGGGGGACTGGGAGGGGACTGGGAAGGGAGTGGGACAGTGTGGGAGGGGACTTAGAGGGACAGGGAGGGGACATAGTGGGAATGGACTGGGAGGCTGTAAAGGGCTGTGGGAGGGAAATGGGGGACTGAGGGGGGGTACTGGGAATTCCTGGGTCATGCTCCCAGTGCTCCCAGTTGTCTCCCAGTGGGGATGCTACTGCTTCCAATTGTCCACCAGGGCTCTTGCCAGGTAGTGCAGGTATGACTGGGAGGGGACTGGAAAGGGATGGGGAAGGCACTGGTTGGGGACTGTGAAGGGACTGGGATGGAATGGGAGGAACTGGGATGGACTGGGAGGGGCTGGGATGGACTGGGGGGGCACTGGGAAGAGACTGGGATGGGAGTGGGAAAGGACAGGGAGCAACTGGGTGCACTGGAATGGGAATGGGAGGGAACTGGGAGAGACTGGGAAGGACTGGGAGTGCACTGCGACGGGACTGGGAGGGGAGTGGGGAGCCAGTGGGAGGGGATTGGGAGGGAACTAAGAAGGGAATGGGAAAGGAAAAGAGTTGGAAGGGACTGGGAAGGGACAGGGAGGGGATTGGAAAACGACTGGGAGGGTACTGGAAAGGGCTCAGGACAATAGTGGGAAGGACTGGGAGGCTGTTAACAGCTCTGGAGGGGAATTGGGGGGGGCAGTGGGAGGCTGTGGAAGGATCTGGGGTAGGGAGGGTTACTGGGGGGGAGTGAGGGGGCACTGGGGAAGTCTAAGGGTTAACTGGGAGGTACTGGGAAGGGCTCTACATGGCACGGGGAAGAACTCAGAGACTGTGGAAAGACTTTGGGGCGGTCTGGAGGGGCTCAGGGGGGCACTGGGGGTCATGGGGAGATTCTCCCAGTTGTCTCCCAGTTCCTCCCAGGGACCCCTAGTGCTCCCAGTTGGGTTTCTGCTGCTTCCAGTTGTGTCCCAGGGCTCCAGCAATGCCTCCAGCTGGTCCAGGTATGCCTCCCAGTGCCTCCTGGTCCCTACTGGTCTCCTCCCATACTGGGATAGGACTAGAAGGGATTGGGAGGTACTGGGAGAGACAGGAATAAACAGGGAGGGACTGGGAGGGGACTGGGAAGGGAGTGGGACAGTGTGGGAGGGGACGTGGAGGGACAGGGAGGGGACATAGTGGGAATGGACTGGGAGGCTGTAAAGGGCTGTGGAGGGAAATGGGGGACTGAGGGGGGGTACTGGAAATTCCTGGGTCATGCTCCCAGTGCTCCCAGTTGTTTCCCAGTTGTCTCCCAGTGTTCCCAGTGGGGATGCTACTGTTTCCAATTGTCCACCAGGGCTCTTGCCAGGTAGTGCATGTATGACTGGGAGGGAACTGGAAAGGGATGGGGAAGGGACTGGTTGGGGACTGTGAAGGGACTTGAAGAGGACTGGGAGGGGCACTGGGAGGGGAGTGGGAGGGCCACTGGGCAGGACTGGGAGGGACTGGGGAGGAACTGGCAGGGACTGGCAAGGACTGGGAAGGGACTGAGAAAGGATTGGGAGGAAATGGGTTGAATGGGAGGGGATTGGGAAGGACTGGGGAAAACTAGGAAGGGACTAGTAGGGGACATGGAAGGGACTGGGATGGAATGGGAGGAACTGGGATGGACTGGGAGGGGCTGGGATGGACTGGGGGGGCACTGAGAAGAGACTGGGATGGGAGTGGGAAAGGACAGGGAGGAACTGGGTGTACTGGGATGGGAGTGGGAGGGAACCGGGAGAGACTGGGAAGGACTGGGAATGCAGTGCGACGGGACTGGGAGGGGAGTGGCAAGTGACTGGGAGGGGAGTGGGGAGCCAGTGGGAGGGAAATGGGAGGGAATTAAGAAGGGAATGGGAAGGGAAAAAAGTTGGAAGGGACTGGGAATGGAATGGGTAGGGAGTGTGAAGGGAGTGGGAAGGAACAGGGAGGGCACCGGGACAAACTGGGAGGGGACTGGCAATGTCACTGGGAGGACCTGAGTGAAATGGGAGGGGACTGAGAGGGAATGGGAGGAACTGGGAAGGATGGGGAGGGAACTATGAGGGGAATGGGAATGGACTGGGACAAACTGGGAGGGGACTGGTTGGGAAGTGGATGAACTGTGAAGGGACTGGGAAGTGACAGTGAAGGGACAGGAAGGGACTGGGAAGGGACAGGGAGGGCACTGGGACAAACTGGGAAGGGACTGGGGGGGGGACTGGGAGGGGACTGCTTAGGCACTGGGATGGGAATGTAAAAGGGACAGGGAAAAGAGTTGGAAGGGACTGAGAAGGGACAGTGCGGGGAGTTTGAGGGACAGGGTGGACCAGGAGGGAATGGAAGGGACTGGGAGGGTACTGGGAAGGGTCTGGAAAAAGCCTGGGAGAAACTGGGAGGGGACTTGGAGGGAACTGGGAGTGGACTGGGAGGGAATGGGAGGGCACTGGGAAGGACTGGGCGGACTGGGAGGGGACCGGGAGGGAATGGGTGGAACTGGGATGGAGTGGGAGGGAACTGGGAGGGCCTGGGAAGGGACAAGGAAGGGGAGTGGGAAGAGATTGGCACAAACTGGGAGGGGACTGGGAGGGAACTGGGAAGGGAAAAGGAGGGCAGTGCAAAGGGACTGGGAAGGGACAGGAAGGGACTGGGAAGGGCCTGGGACAAATTGGGAGGGGACTTGGAGGGAACTGGGAGGACCCAGGAAGGGACAGGGAGGGGAGTGGGAAGGGACAGGGACGGGACAAGGAAGGGACAGGGAGGGGAGTGAGAGGGAGTGGGAGGGAACTGAGAAGGGAATGGGACGGGCCTGGAACTAACTGGGAGGGGACTTGGAGGACCTGGGAGGGCACTTGGAAGGACTGGGAGGGCACCAGGAGGGAGTGGGAGGAAACTGGGAGTGCCTGGGAAGGGACTGGAAAAGGCCTGGGACAAATTGGAGGGGACTGGGATGGAACTGGGAAGGGAAAAGGAAGGGACAAGAAGGGTAGAAGGAGGGGACAAGGAGGGGAGTGAGAAGGGACTGGGAGGGGAGTGAGAAGGGACTGGGAGGGGAGTGAGAAGGGACTGGGAGGGGAGTGAGAAGGGACTGGGACAAACTGGGAAGGGCCTGGAACTAAGTGGGAGGGGACTTGGAGGGAACTGGGAGGGAATGGGAGGGCCTGGGAAGGAACTGGAAAGGGCCTGGGAGGGACTGAGAAGGGACTGTGTAGGTCCTGGGACAAACTGGGAGGGAACTGGGAATGCACAAGGAAGGGCAGTGGGAAGGGACTGGGAGGGGATTGGGATGGGACTGGGAGGGACCTGAGAAGGGACTGGGACAAACTGGGAAGGGCCTGGGAAGGGCCTGGAACTAACTGGGAGGGGACTTGGAGGGCACTGGGAAGGACCGGGAAGGAATGGGAGGGGGTGGGATGGAGTGGGAGGAAACTTGGAGGGCCTGGGAAGGGACTGGAAGAAACTGGGTGGACTGGGAGGGGACTGGAAGGGGACTGGGATGGAACAAGGAAGGGACAAGGAAGCAACACGGAGGCAACAAGAAAGGGACAAGGAAGCGACACGGAGGCGACAAGGAAGGGACAGGGAGGGGAGTGGGAAGGGACAGGGAGGGGAGTGGGAAGGGACAGGGAGGGGAGTGGGAAGGGAACTGAGAAGGGACAGGGAAGGGCCTAGAACTAAGTGGGAGGGGACTTGGAGGACCTGGGAGGGCACTTGGAAGAACTGGGAGGGGACC
Source organism: Melanerpes formicivorus (assembly GCF_026170545.1). Taxonomy (NCBI): domain Eukaryota; kingdom Metazoa; phylum Chordata; class Aves; order Piciformes; family Picidae; genus Melanerpes; species Melanerpes formicivorus. The sequence goes on along the minus strand of NW_027142413.1, from coordinate 4,482,026 downwards.
GGGAGGGAGTGGGAGGAAACTGGGAGGGCCTGGGAAGGGACTGGAAAGGGCCTAGGACAAACTGAGAGGGGACTGGGATTTAACTGGGAAGGGAAAAGGAAGAGACATGGAAAGGACAAGGAGAGGAGAAGGAGGAGACAAGGAGAACAAAGAGAGTACAAGGAGGGGAGTGGGAAGGGACTGGGAGGGGAGTGGGAAGGGACTGGGAGGACCTGGGAGGGCACTTGGAAGGACTGGGAGGGGACCGGGAGGGCCTGGGAAGGGACTGGGAGGAAATGGGTGGACTGGGAGGGGACTGGGAAGGGACAAGGAGGAGACAAAGAGGGAATTGGGGAGGGACGGAGGGGAGTGGGAAGGGACTGGGAAGGGACAGGGAGGGGATTGGGATGAGACTGGGACAAACTGGGAAGAGACTGGGACAAACTGGAAGGGGACAGGGAGGGAAGTGGGAGGGAACTGGAAGGGTAATGCAAAGGGACTGGGAGGGGAGTGGGAGAGACTGGGTGGAGTGGGATGGACTGGGATGGAACTGAGTAGGCACTGGGATAAACTTTGAAGGGACTGGGAAGGGCCTGGAACTAAATGGGAGGGGACTTGGAGGGAACTGGGAAGACCTGGGAGGGAATGGGAGGGAACGGGAGGGACTGGGAAGAGACGGGAAAGGGCCTGGGAGGAACTGGGTGGACTGGGAGGGGACTAGGACAAACTGGGAGGGGACTGGAAGGGAACTGGAAAGTAACAAGGAATGGACAGGGAGGGGAGTGGGAAGGGACTGGGAGGGGATTGGGAAGGGACTGGGACAAAGTGGGAAGGGACTGGGACACACTGGGAGCAGACTTGGAGGGAAGTGGGAGGACCCGAGTGAAATGGGAGGGCACTGGGAGGGACTGGGAGGGCAGTGGGAAAGACTGGGTGACCACTGGAAAGGGAATGGGAAGAGACTGGGAGGGGCCTGGGAGGAACTGGGTGGACTGGGAGGGGACCAGGAGGGAATGGGAGGGACTGGTAGGAAACTGGGAGGACCAGGAAAGGGACTGGGACAAACTGGGAGGCGACTGGGAGGGCACTGGAAGGCTAATGGAAAGGGAGCGGGAGGGGAGTGAGAGGGTATTGGAAAGGGACTGGGAAGGGAGTGGGGGGGAGTGGGAGGGAATGGGTGGACTGGGTCAAACTGGGAAGGGACTGGGAAGGGCCTGGAACTAAGTGGGAAGGGACTTGGAGGGAACTGGGAGGGAATGGGAGGAATCTGGGAGGGCCTGGGAAGGGACTGGAGGAAGTGGGTGGACTGGAGGGGAATGGGATGGAGTGGGAGGACACTGGGAACGGCCTAGGAAGGCCCTGGAACTAAGTGGGAGGGGACTTGGAGGGAACTGGGAGGCAATGGGAGGGCCTGGGAAGGAACTGGAAAGGGCCTGGGAGGGACTGAGAAGGGACTGGGTAGGTCCTGGGACAAACTGGGAGGGAACTGGGAATGCACAAGGAAGGGCAGTGGGAAGGGACTGGGAGGGGATTGGGATGGGACTAGGAGGGACCTGAGAAGGGACTGGGAAGGGCCTGGAACTAAGTGGGAGGGGACTTGGAGGGAACTGGGAGGACCTAGGAGGGCACTGGGAAGGACCGGGAAGGAATGGGAGGAAACTTGGAAGGCCTGGGAAGGGACTGGAAAGGGACTGGGAGAAACTGGGTGGACTGGGAGGGGACTGGAAGGGGACTGGGAAGGTCCTGGGACAAAATGGGAGGGGACTGGGATGGAACAAGGAAGGGACAAGGAAGCAACACGGAGGAGACAAGGAGGCGACAAGAAAGGGACAAGGAAGCAACACAGAGGCGACAGGGAAGCGACACGGAGGTGACAGGGAAGGGACAGGGAGGGGAGTGGGAAGGGACAGGGAGGGGAGTGGGAAGGGACAGGGAGGGGCCTGGAACTAAGTGGGAGGGGACTGGGATGGACAGGGATGGGCTGGGATGGACAGGGAGGGGCTTGGAGGGACTGGGAGAGAATGGGAGGGGTCTGGAAGAGAATGGGAGGGGACTGGGAGTGCACTGGGAAGGGACTGGGAGTGCACTGGGAAGGGACTGGGAGGGGACAGGGAGGAAAGTGAGAATGGACTGGTAAGGGCCTGGGACAAACTGGGAGGGAACTGGGAGGGGAGTGGGAGGGACTGGGTGGACTGAGAGGGAATTGGGAGGGACAGGGCAGGACTGGGAGCTTGCTGGGAGGGACTGGAAAGGGCCTGGGCGAAACTGGGAGGGAACTGTGAAGAGACTGGGAAGGTATGGGGAGAGCACTGGGACGGACTGGGAGGGAACTGGGAAGGGACAGTGAGGGAGTGGGAGGGACTGGGTGGAACAGGAGGGAATGGGAGGGACTGGGATGGAGTGGGAGGGACTGGGAAGGGGCTGGGAAGGGACAGGGAGGGAACTGGGACAAAGTGGGAGGGGACTGGGAGTGCACTGGGAGGACCAGAGTGAAATGGGAGGGGACGGGGAGGGAATGGGAGGGCACTGGGAATGGACCAGGAGGGGACTGAGAGGGAATGGGAGGAACTGGGAATGACTGGGAGGGCACTGGGCGGACTGGGAGGGGACGGGGAGGGAATGGGAGGGGCTGGGATGGACAGGAATGGGGGGGGAGAGACTGGGAAGGACTGGGACGGAATGGGAGGGAACTGGGAAGGGAATGGGAAGGGACTGGGAGGGCCCGGGATGGAGTGGGATGGACTGGGATAGGACGGGGAAGGGACTGGGTGGGAATGGGATGGACTGGAAAGGACCTGGAGGGAACTGGCAAGGGACTAAGAAGAACTGGGAGGTAGTGGGAGAAATTGGGAGGGACTGGAAGGAAACTGGGAAGGGACTTGGCTGGGAATGGGAGAGTACTGCGAAGGGACTGGGATGCAGTGGGAAAGGACTGGGAATGAAACTGGGAAGGGACTGGGAAGGGACTGGGACAGTGTGGGAAGGGACTTGGTAGGGATAGCAAAGCGATTGTTACAGACTGGGACAAGCTGGGAGGGACAGGGACAAACAGGGAAGGGACTGGGAGAACACATTGCAGTACTGGGAGCCCTTGAGGGAGATCTTGGAGTTCCTGGGAGCACTGTTGTTGCTGCGAGGTCACCGAGAATAGGATCGGAGAGGTTTTACTGGCAGCACCGCGTGGGACAGGAGGTCACTCACTGCGTTCCTGGGAGCACTGGAGAGGGATTTTGCAGTTCCCAGGAGCACTGGCAGAGACTGGGAGGCGCTGGGTTCACCCTGGGATCGCTGGGCGAGTCTGGGGGCATTGGGGTCAGCCTGCAAGAGCTGGGAGAGACAGGAGAACAGCTCGTGAACTGGGAGCAGACTGCTCCTGACCGCGGCAAATCGACACCCACCCCCGCCCCCTCGCTGCTGCCCACCCCGAGACCCGTGGCAGAGTCCTGCAGCAGGGACAAAACAACTCCAGAGAGCAGCAGAGTCGACACTGAGCTGATGCGGAGCAGAGAAAGCAGAGGGGACGAGGGTTACGCTGGCTAGGTCAGAGCCGAGGGGGCGAGGGCGGCGCCATCTTGGGAAGGGCAGGCGCTGTCACGGGGAGGGCGGCGCCGAAGGGAGCCGAGCCGAGCCGAGGAGCCGAAGGGAGCCGAGCCGAGCCGAGGAGCCGAAGGGAGCCGAGCCGAGCCGAGGAGCCGAAGGGAGCCGAGCCGAGCCGAGGAGCCGAAGGGAGCCGAGCCGAGCCGAGGAGCCGAAGGGAGCCGAGCCGAGCCGAGGAGCCGAAGGGAGCCGAGCCGAGCCGAGGAGCCGAAGGGAGCCGAGCCGCCGAAGGGAGCCGAGCCGAGCCGAGGAGCCGAAGGGAGCCGAGCCCAGCCGAGCCGCCGAAGGGAGCCGAGCCCAGCCGAGGAGCCGAAGGGAGCCGAGCCCAGCCGAGCCGCCGAAGGGAGCCGAGCCCAGCCGAGCCGCCGAAGGGAGCCGAGCCCAGCCGAGGCGCCGAAGGGAGCCGAGCCCAGCCGAGCCGCCGAAGGGAGCCGAGCCCAGCCGAGCCGCCGAAGGGAGCCGAGCCCAGCCGAGGCGCCGAAGGGAGCCGAGCCCAGCCGAGCCGCCGAAGGGAGCCGAGCCCAGCCGAGCCGCCGAAGGGAGCCGAGCCCAGCCGAGGGTTATATAAAAGGTTAATCTTTTCCCATGTTAATTCTTATTTTATACAGAACGGTTAATTTTTCCTATCAGGCTCAGCCAGCCTCTGTTCAGAGGGTTTTCCATTCACATAAAAAATAACCAATCGACAACAAAATCGATACTTTTAAAAAGCCACTCTTTGCATATGATAGATACACACTGCACATTTATATATTTGAGAACCCCACGTACCCCATTTCAAAGCCTCCCTTCTTACGAATTAACACTGTAGTATAGAGGTTTTACTTCGAGCAGTGCTTTCTGGGCCAGATGTAAGCAGCTGAAGACATTTATTACATTATACAGCAAAGTCATATAGTCTAATCAGAAGGCACACGTGGCACATCTCAGTTGGGCATTTTCTGCTGGCATACAATAGGTTGCAATAAAACTATTTTAACACATCCAACCTGTTATAAAATATGCATCCTTTTTTTTTTAATATATATAATCCTTCTCTTAAAACGATTTTGAATACAAAGAAACAAAAATCTCATTCTATAATATCCCTATATCAAACTCTTATCCTAACACCTTAGTACCTTAGTACAATCACTAATTACTTAATACTTATAAACACTAAATACTTACTATTCATTATGCTTACAGGTAAAACAACTATTAAAAACAAAAAAAAAAATCTCTAAAACACATCACAATCAGAAATAATGAAATAATCATTGTTGCTTTAAATCAGAACACAACTTTCATAGACTAGAGAGGTTATCAGAAAGGGGGGGAGAAATGGGGGGGGGGGAGGCGGCCGGCTAGCAAAGGCACCATAGGGACAAAGAGAGGGGGGGGAAAGGGGGATGGGGAGAAAGCCACCGAATTCACACCAGCTGCCCTTCCAGGCAGCCTCGAGGTCAAATGTAGGATTCCCTGAAGGCATGGAGACTTCCATAGGAGGCGATAGCAGCAATTTTGAGCTACATTGATGTTTTTGAGCCTAAAACTCAAGGTGCTTGTAGCAGATGCCACTGTCTCTTCTCCACTCCATATTGCTGGATGTCAGTGCATACAACTTACAGCAGCAGTTCCTAAAGTACACAAAAGTATCTGGCAATCAGTGTTTCTTACAGGCTTCTAGGACAGTCATCTTCTCCCAAGTCATGCTTTTTGCCTAAAGTGTCCCTTCTGTCCACAATTAAAACACATGGAAAAACTTTTAAGGGTTAGTGGGAGGGTGTCCAGCAGCAGGGGGGGAGTGGGCTGCTGTTGCTATTGGCCAGGTGCCAGTGACTGCAGCTCCAGGGGTGCAGGTGAGCTTAGTGGCCATGGTGGGGGAGAAGGGCTGGGGGGCGTAGATGTCAAAGAAGAGCTTTGTTCTGGTGAAATGGCATTACTATTGTAACAGCTTTATAATGCTCTGCTAATTGATCTAAAGAATCTTTAATTAGTCCCTGTGTTGTAAGGGAAGATGTAACAATTTTGTTTACTTTTGTTGCCGCCATCCCTCCCCGCTCCCATGTCTTTTCATTCTACATTGTTGCCCTTTTTTTTCCCTCCAAGATGTAAGTAAATGACTCTGAGTATCAAGTTATCTTCTTTTGTTCTTTCATTACCCATACGTGCTCCTCAACAGGAGGCACCGACGCTCAGTTTCCCCAGTCACTTACCTCTGTCCGGGGTGACCATTTGGTGTAGTATTGATGTTTTAATTACTTCGAGCAGTGCTTTCTGGGCCAGATGTAAGCAGCTGAAGACATTTATTACATTATACAGCAAAGTTATATAGTCTAATCAGAAGGCACACGTGGCACATCTCAGTTGGGCATTTTCTACTGGCATACGTGTAATTAAGGCATACAGTAGGTCGTAACAACAAAACTATTTTAACACGTCCAACCAAACTCTGCCCAGTTTCTCTCCTTCGGTTCCAAAGTGTTTACATTACTCTCAGAGTCAAAGGCAAAACATAGCTTTCTCTGACTCGAGCAAAGGCAAATCTTCCCCGTAGTCTTCCAAAGCTATCCCAAAACACCTTCCCACATCATACTATTCTTCTACATCCACTTAAACAGGAGAGCTTCTGGAATGTAAAAGCAAATTCTAGGGAGAGCAAAACAGGGTTTCAAAGCATAAATATAACATGTGTATCACATAAAAACAGTAGACCTTCCTTTTTGTCTGTCATGGGAGGAGGGGGTTGCCCTTCTTTGTTCCTTTGGGGTTTTTTTCTTTTTGTTTCTTAGTTTTCAATACAAATGGAAAAACCTTCAAAGAGGGCTGCACTCAGCTGCTCCCCACACACAGGGGCAAGAGAAGCCCCTAACTGGTCAGTGTTGCCACCCCTCTTAAGGGGATCGGTTGGCACCTAAGGTGCACCTGGGGGTATCAAAGGGGAATTTGGGGGCACATAGAGGGATGAGGAGGGCCTCTGGAGAGTCTCCCAAAGGATTAGTTGGATATTTAGGGTTATTTGGACCCCCGCCACAAAGGCCACTACTGCAAAGCTTTCCCCCCACCACCACAACTAACCCTAACCATCCGACTAAAATACCCACAGGAGACCTTCCATTAGTCCCCACATGCCTCTATATTCCCCTTGACTTCCCATTCAAATTAAGAAACTAAAAATAAAACCAGTGATGTTTCTTTTGTGTGTCTTGTGGGGTTTTTTAGTTTGCAAATAAGAGTCATTTCAAAGCCTTTTTGCATCCGCATTACTACTGTTCTGCAATCTCTCGATTAAGAGCACAGCTTTTTCTCTGCTGGAATACCTCACACTAACACTTAAATTTTTTTCATGGGTTTTCATCCCCTCTGAGAGCATTCAGGCAGCTTTTTTGGGCAGCATCCCCCGCCCCTCACTCACCTGCTCCTCTCCTGCATCAGCACCCACCCCCATGTGGTATCATGGAAGGAAAGAGAGACAGCTGAGGGGCTGCCCCGCTTTTTATCACCCCGACCCACGGATGCCCTTCTCAGTAGGATTTGCACCTTCAGCACGCAGCTGAGTTTTTGCTGCGCTTCTCTTCTCTGTGACAGCTGCTGCGCAGGTCTGCATCTCCAAGCGTGTCACACCTTCAGGGATTTACTACCCCATAATCACCTTGCAGTTGGTGCATTTCTTGCTGGCAATCAACCCATCTCTTCCATCTGTTGCTCTCATTGTTTTGTTTCAGCTTTCTGAGCCTGTGTCGGTACAAGTCCTTCTCAGGGCACTGCAAACAGAGACAGACAAAGCTTCCTTTTCTCCAATAGTTCCAGGAAGATTTCCGGCACTTCTAGGCAAGCACTGACAGAGTGACGGCTGTGAGGGGACATCAGCCTGGCACTGGAGCTGGGCATTCTGAGCAGATGAGGAACCCTGGGCAACACCTACAGAGAAATCTTGGTTTCTCTGCAGAGAAGCACTGGCCTTAGAGACAAAGCTGTCTTTGATCTGGGCACCAGCTGCAGCTCCCAGCGGTGCCTAGCTGCAGAGCAATGGCCTGCACCTTCATCCTGATCCAGGTGGAGAGAGAACTGCCAGGAGCACAACTTCTCTGCTACGGTTGCAGCATCCCCAGGGGCCGAGCGCAGCCTTGCTGTTAGTGAGGAACACAGCCCCTGTGAGAAGCTCCTGGGGTCAGGGGACAAACAAGAGGTTGTCCACACTGGAAACAAGGGAAGTCTCTTTGCCACTCCCATTATACCCATCAGAGGACTTCTGCTTGCTTACCTACCTGCTCGGTTGGAGTCTACACTGGAAGAAGTTTCAGCTCCTCGGTAAAAGCGTGGACTGAGCAGTTTCTTTTTCAGCCTTTCCTTCCTGACTGACAGATCAAACCCTACCTGGAGCCCACACAAGCCAAGCAGGAGATCCCCTGCTAGGCTGGCAGGGCGAGGCTGTACCGTCGCAGCAGCCGTAGCCCTTGTGCCGACCGTGTCGCTGCTGCACGTCTTGCTTGCTCGGTTAATGAAGTGGAAAGCAAAGAGTCAATCTGTAAAGAATAAAGCAAAAAGCAAAGAACAGATCTCAGTTACTCACATTGTAAAGCTCTGAGGAGGTTAGCATGCATTCAATAAAAATACCACAAAATCATTTGTTCTCCCTTCAGCGTTCATTTAACTCACAGAGCTGTGAACTGATGCTGTCCCAAAACACACACTCAGCATCTGGTGGTACTTGGAGCACCAAGAAGAGAGTTTGGCATGCTGGGAGAACACTTCCCCACTGAGGGAAGATCTGGGGCCCCACTGGGAGACTTGGGAAGGCACTGGGAGCACTAGAAAAGGATTTTGGAGTTACTGGGAAGAAGAGGGAGAACACAGGGGCCATGCTGGGAGCAATCAGGAAAGCAGAATAGAATACAGACTTAACCAGGTTGCAAAAGACCTTCCAGAACACTGAGTCCAACCTATCACCCACCACCATCTAGTCAACCAAACCATGGTACTCAGTGCCTCATCCAGTCTTACTTTAAACACTTGCAGTGATGGTGACTCCATCACCTCCCAGGGCAGCTCATTCCTCATGAGTGCAACACAAAGCAGACTTACTTGTGGTCTTGTTCTCCAAAGCACAATGTATAGACTGCTCCTGATGTAGACATACACACACACCCCACATGTGGAGAACAGCAAGAGTCCTGCAGACAAGACTCCTAACAGGAGTGGGGAAACACTGGGTGTACTAGAAAAGAAAAGAGATAAAGGGCCAATTCTGTTATCACTTACAGCTCCACACTTCCGTCATTATTGCATGCACTAGAAGCACAGAGTTACAGGTATCTCTAGGTACAGTTGAGGCAGCAGCCGCCACCCCCCCAAAGCCCCGCGCTGCCCCGCCGGCGGCCAGCCCCCAAAGCCTCGCGCAGCCCCGCCTGGGGCCACCCCCCCAAGCCCCGCGCAGCACCGCCTGCGGCCACCCCCCCAAAGCCCCGCGCAGCACCGCCGGCGGCCACCCCCCCCAAGCCACGCGCAGCTCCAGCGGCTGCTATAGAGAAACCCCACAAAGCAGCAGAGACTAGCACTGACCTGGGACACAGCAGAAGAGCTCCAACCTCTACCAGCCACGACCCTGCACTGAGCCATTTTAAAGCATCCGGCGCCATGTTGTTGAGGGCGGTGCCACGCTGGGGGGTGGGGTTCAGGCTGGGGGGGGGGGCGATGTACGCTGAGGGGGCGGTGCCACGCTGGGGGCCGGTGCCACATGGGTGGAGGCGGTGCCGCGCTGGGGGAGGCGGTGCCGCGCCGGGGGAGGCGGTGCCGCGCCGGGGGAGGCGGTGCCGCGCCGGGGGAGATGAGCTCCAAGCCACTGTCCAACATTTGCCACCAGTCCTGCATGACCACAGAGGTCCCAGGTGGCTGGAAGCTGCCAGTGTGATGCCATTCACGAGAAGGGCTGGAGGGAAGAACCTGGGAACTCCAGGCCTGTAAGCCTGACCTCAGTGCCTGGCAAGACTATGGAGCAGATCGTCCTGGGGGCAATCACAGCAAACCTGCAGGACGGGCAAGGGCTCAGGCCCAGCCAGCAAAGATTTGGTGGGAGGGGCAGGTCCTGCCTCACCAACCTGATCTCCTTCTATGCCCAGGTGACTGCCTGGTAGGTGTGGGGAAGGCTGTGGATGTAGTCTGCCTGGACTTCAGCAAGGCCTTTGACACTGTCTGCCACAACAACCACCTGGCCAAGCAGAACAGCCCACATCCTGGACAGGAGCACTCTGTGCTGGGTTAGGAACTGGCTGGAGTCCTGGGCCCAGAGAGTGGTGGTGAATGGTGCCACATGCAGCTGGCAGCCGGGCACTAGTGGTGTCCCCCAGGGATCAGTGCTGGGTCCCATCCTGTTCAATATCTGTATTGATGATCTGGATGAGGGGAGCGAGTCCATCATCAATAACTTTGCAGATGACACCAAGCTGGGGGCAGGAGTTGATCTGCTGGAAGGTAGGAGAGCTCAGCAGAGGGACCCTGACAGGCTGGACAGATGGGCAGAGTTTGGAAAGCATGCACGGACTCCCTGGTTGGTGAAGCAGCAATTGTTTAGTGGTACAGAACAAGCAGTGTATGTAGGAAAAATCAAGCAGGCTAAGCAATTCCCTGGCATTCTTGCACCACTGCTGCTAATTGAGTTTTCTCCTTTGATATGCAGCTCTCCATTATTATCTTCATCCCATATCAGGTTGAGCTTCTCCGGCACGGAGGCGAGCGTCCTTCTGTCTCGCGCTTCAGGCTGTTTACTGCAGTCAGCTCTTCTTTATCATCAGACCGTTCTTCCGTCGTCAGCAGCCTGTTGTTCTTTCCTGTCCTGAAACCTTCCATACAGACTTTCTGCTTTCCTCCAGGCAGAGTCCAAGGGCATGATATTGAACACATCCAAGTGCCAGGTTCTACACATTACCACAACAACCCCAGGCATTGCTACAGGCTGGGGTCAGACTAGCTGGAGAGGAACCAGGCTGGAAAGGGAGCGGTAAGGGAGTGGCAAAGGGCTGGGAGGGGCTCAGGACAGTACTGGGAGGTACTGGGAGGCTGTGGAAGGACTCTGGGGGGGAGGGTTACTGGGGGGGAGTGAGGAGGCACTGGGAAAATTCTAAGGGTTAACTGGGAGGTACTGGGAAGGGCTCTGAATGGCACTGGGAAGAACTCAGAGACTGTGGAAAGACTCTGGGGCAGTGTGGAGGGGCTGAGGGGGGCACTTGGGGTTATGAGGAGATACTCACAGTGCTCCCAGTGCTCTCCCAGTTGTCTCCCAGTTGCTCCCAGTTGGGTTCCTGCTGCTTCCAGTTGTCTCCCATGGCTCCAGAACTGACTTCAGCTGCTGCAGGTATGGCTCCCAGTCCCTCCCAGTGCCTCTCAGCCCCTACCAGCTTCCTCCCAGACTGGGAAAGGACTGGGAGGCACTGGGAGGGGTTCAGGACAGTACTGGAAGGTACTGGGAGGCTGTGGAAGACCTGTGGTGGGGGTAAGGTTACGGGGGGGAGAGTAAGGGGACACTGGGAAAATTCTAAGGGTTAACTGGGAGGTACTGGGAAGGGCTCTACATGGCACTGGGAAGAACTCGGAGACTGTGGAAAGACTTTGGGGCGGTCTGGAGGGGCTCAGGGGGGCATTGGGGGTCATGGGGAGATACTCCCAGTGCTCTCCCAGTTGTCTCCCAGTTCCTCCCAGGGACCCCTAGTGCTCCCACTTGGGATCCTGCTGCTTCCAGTTGTGTCCCAGGGCTCCAGCAATGCCTCCAGCTGGTCCAGGCATGTCTCCCAGTGCCTCCTGGTCCCTACTGGTCTCCTCCCATACTGGGATAGGACTAGAAGGGATTGGGAGGTACTGGGAGGGACAGGAATAAACAGGGGGGGGACTGGGAGGGGACTGGGAAGGGAGTGGGACAGTGTGGGAGGGGACTTGGAGGGACAGGGAGGGGACATAGTGGGAATGGACTGGGAGGCTGTAAAGGGCTGTGGGAGGGAAATGGGGGACTGAGGGGGGTACTGGGAATTCCTGGGTCATGCTCCCAGTGCTCCCAGTTGTCTCCCAGTGGGGATGCTACTGCTTCCAATTGTCCACCAGGGCTCTTGCCAGGTAGTGCAGGTATGACTGGGAGGGGACTGGAAAGGGATGGGGAAGGCACTGGTTGGGGACTGTGAAGGGACTGGGATGGAATGGGAGGAACTGGGATGGACTGGGAGGGGCTGGGATGGACTGGGGGGGCACTGGGAAGAGACTGGGATGGGAGTGGGAAAGGACAGGGAGCAACTGGGTGCACTGGAATGGGAATGGGAGGGAACTGGGAGAGACTGGGAAGGACTGGGAGTGCACTGCGACGGGACTGGGAGGGGAGTGGGGAGCCAGTGGGAGGGGATTGGGAGGGAACTAAGAAGGGAATGGGAAAGGAAAAGAGTTGGAAGGGACTGGGAAGGGACAGGGAGGGGATTGGAAAACGACTGGGAGGGTACTGGAAAGGGCTCAGGACAATAGTGGGAAGGACTGGGAGGCTGTTAACAGCTCTGGAGGGGAATTGGGGGGGGCAGTGGGAGGCTGTGGAAGGATCTGGGGTAGGGAGGGTTACTGGGGGGGAGTGTGGGGGCACTGGGGAAGTCTAAAGATTAACTGGGAGGTACTGGGAAGGGCTCTACATGGCACTGGGAAGAACTCAGAGACTGTGGAAAGACTTTGGGGCGGTCTGGAGGGGCTCAGGGGGGCACTGGGGGTCATGGGGAGATTCTCCCAGTTGTCTCCCAGTTCCTCCCAGGGACCCCTAGTGCTCCCAGTTGGGTTTCTGCTGCTTCCAGTTGTGTCCCAGGGCTCCAGCAATGCCTCCAGCTGGTCCAGGTATGCCTCCCAGTGCCTCCTGGTCCCTACTGGTCTCCTCCCATACTGGGATAGGACTAGAAGGGATTGGGAGGTACTGGGAGAGACAGGAATAAACAGGGAGGGACTGGGAGGGGACTGGGAAGGGAGTGGGACAGTGTGGGAGGGGACGTGGAGGGACAGGGAGGGGACATAGTGGGAATGGACTGGGAGGCTGTAAAGGGCTGTGGAGGGAAATGGGGGACTGAGGGGGGTACTGGAAATTCCTGGGTCATGCTCCCAGTGCTCCCAGTTGTTTCCCAGTTGTCTCCCAGTGTTCCCAGTGGGGATGCTACTGTTTCCAATTGTCCACCAGGGCTCTTGCCAGGTAGTGCATGTATGACTGGGAGGGAACTGGAAAGGGATGGAGAAGGGACTGGTTGGGGACTGTGAAGGGACTTGAAGAGGACTGGGAGGGGCACTGGGAGGGGAGTGGGAGGGCCACTGGGCAGGACTGGGAGGGACTGGGGAGGAACTGGCAGGGACTGGCAAGGACTGGGAAGGGACTGAGAAAGGATTGGGAGGAAATGGGTTGAATGGGAGGGGATTGGGAAGGACTGGGGAAAACTAGGAAGGGACTAGTAGGGGACATGGAAGGGACTGGGATGGAATGGGAGGAACTGGGATGGACTGGGAGGGGCTGGGATGGACTGGGGGGGCACTGAGAAGAGACTGGGATGGGAGTGGGAAAGGACAGGGAGGAACTGGGTGTACTGGGATGGGAGTGGGAGGGAACCGGGAGAGACTGGGAAGGACTGGGAATGCAGTGCGACGGGACTGGGAGGGGAGTGGCAAGTGACTGGGAGGGGAGTGGGGAGCCAGTGGGAGGGAAATGGGAGGGAATTAAGAAGGGAATGGGAAGGGAAAAAAGTTGGAAGGGACTGGGAATGGAATGGGTAGGGAGTGTGAAGGCAGTGGGAAGGAACAGGGAGGGCACCGGGACAAACTGGGAGGCGACTGGCAATGGCACTGGGAGGACCTGAATGAAATGGGAGGGGACTGAGAGGGAATGGGAGGAACTGGGAAGGATGGGGAGGGAACTATGAGGAGAATGGGAATGGACTGGGACAAACTGGGAGGGGACTGGTTGGGAAGTGGATGAACTGTGAAGGGACTGGGAAGTGACAGTGAAGGGACAGGAAGGGACTGGGAAGGGACAGGGAGGGCACTGGGACAAACTGGGAAGGGACTGGGGGGGGGACTGGGAGGGGACTGCTTAGGCACTGGGATGGGAATGTAAAAGGGACAGGGAAAAGAGTTGGAAGGGACTGAGAAGGGACAGTGCGGGGAGTTTGAGGGACAGGGTGGACCAGGAGGGAATGGAAGGGACTGGGAGGGTACTGGGAAGGGTCTGGAAAAAGCCTGGGAGAAACTGGGAGGGGACTTGGAGGGAACTGGGAGTGGACTGGGAGGGAATGGGAGGGCACTGGGAAGGACTGGGCGGACTGGGAGGGGACCGGGAGGGAATGGGTGGAACTGGGATGGAGTGGGAGGGAACTGGGAGGGCCTGGGAAGGGACAAGGAAGGGGAGTGGGAAGAGATTGGCACAAACTGGGAGGGGACTGGGAGGGAACTGGGAAGGGAAAAGGAGGGCAGTGCAAAGGGACTGGGAAGGGACAGGAAGGGACTGGGAAGGGCCTGGGACAAATTGGGAGGGGACTTGGAGGGAACTGGGAGGACCCAGGAAGGGACAGGGAGGGGAGTGGGAAGGGACAGGGACGGGACAAGGAAGGGACAGGGAGGGGAGTGAGAGGAAGTGGGAGGGAACTGAGAAGGGAATGGGACGGGCCTGGAACTAACTGGGAGGGGACTTGGAGGACCTGGGAGGGCACTTGGAAGGACTGGGAGGGCACCAGGAGGGAGTGGGAGGAAACTGGGAGTGCCTGGGAAGGGACTGGAAAGGGCCTGGGACAAATTGGAGGGGACTGGGATGGAACTGGGAAGGGAAAAGGAAGGGACAAGAAGGGTAGAAGGAGGGGACAAGGAGGGGACTGGGAGGGGAGTGGGAGGACAAGGAGGGTACTGAGAAGGGACAGGGACAAACTAGGAAGGGCCTGGAACGAAGTGGGAGGGGACTTGGAGGACCTGGGAGGGCACTTGGAAGGAATGGGAGGGGACCGGGAGGGAGTGGGAGGAAACTTGGAGGGCCTGGGAAGGGACTGGAAAGGGCCTGGGACAAACTGGGAGGGGACTGGGATGGAACTGGGAAGGGAAAAGGAAGGGACAGGGAGGGGACAAGGAGGGGACAAGGAGGGGAGTGAGAAGGGACTGGGAGGGGAGTGAGAAGGGACTGGGAGGGGACTGAGAAGGGACTGGGACAAACTGGGAAGGGCCTGGAACTAAGTGGGAGGGGACTTGGAGGGAACTGGGAGGGAATGGGAGGGCCTGGGAAGGAACTGGAAAGGGCCTGGGAGGGACTGAGAAGGGACTGGGTAGGTCCTGGGACAAACTGGGAGGGAACTGGGAATGCACAAGGAAGGGCAGTGGGAAGGGACTGGGAGGGGATTGGGATGGGACTGGGAGGGACCTGAGAAAGGGCCTGGGACAAACTGGGAAGGGCCTGGGAAGGGCCTGGAACTAACTGGGAGGGGACTTGGAGGGAACTGGGAGGACCTGGGAGGGCACTGGGAAGGACCGGGAAGGAATGGGAGGGGGTGGGATGGAGTGGGAGGAAACTTGGAGGGCCTGGGAAGGGACTGGAAGAAACTGGGTGGACTGGGAGGGGACTGGAAGGGGACTGGGATGGAACAAGGAAGGGACAAGGAAGCAACACGGAGGCAACAAGAAAGGGACCAGGAAGCGACACGGAGGCGACAAGAAAGGGACAGGGAGGGGAGTGGGAAGGGACAGGGAGGGGAGTGGGAAGGGACAGGGAGGGGAGTGGGAAGGGACAGGGAGGGGAGTGGGAAGGGACAGGGAGGGGAGTGGGAAGGGAACTGAGAAGGGACAGGGAAGGGCCTAGAACTAAGTGGGAGGGGACTTGGAGGACCTGGGAGGGCACTTGGAAGAACTGGGAGGGGACCGGGAGGGAGTGGGAGGAAACTGGGAGGGCCTGGGAAGGGACTGGAAAGGGCCTAGGACAAACTGAGAGGGGACTGGGATTTAACTGGGAAGGGAAAAGGAAGAGACATGGAAAGGACAAGGAGAGGAGAAGGAGGAGACAAGGAGAACAAAGAGAGTACAAGGAGGGGAGTGGGAAGGGACTGGGAGGGGAGTGGGAAGGGACTGGGAGGGGAGTGGGAGGGCACTTGGAAGGACTGGGAGGGGACCGGGAGGAAATGGGTGGACTGGGAGGGGACTGGGAAGGGACAAGGAGGAGACAAGGAGGGAATTGGGGAGGGACGGAGGGGAGTGGGAAGGGACTGGGAAGGGACAGGGAGGGGATTAGGATGAGACTGGGACAAACTGGGAAGAGACTGGGACAAACTGGAAGGGGACAGGGAGGGAAGTGGGAGGGAACTGGAAGGGTAATGCAAAGGGACTGGGAGGGGAGTGGGAGAGACTGGGTGGAGTGGGATGGACTGGGATGGAACTGAGTAGGCACTGGGATAAACTTTGAAGGGACTGGGAAGGGCCTGGAACTAACTGGGAGGGGACTTGGAGGGAACTGGGAAGACCTGGGAGGGAATGGGAGGGAACGGGAGGGACTGGGAAGAGACGGGAAAGGGCCTGGGAGGAACTGGGTGGACTGGGAGGGGACTAGGACAAACTGGGAGGGGACTGGAAGGGAACTGGAAAGTAACAAGGAATGGACAGGGAGGGGAGTGGGAAGGGACTGGGAGGGGATTGGGAAGGGACTGGGACAAAGTGGGAAGGGACTGGGACACACTGGGAAGGGACTGGGACACACTGGGAGCAGACTTGGAGGGAAGTGGGAGGACCCGAGTGAAATGGGAGGGCACTGGGAGGGACTGGGAGGGCAGTGGGAAAGACTGGGTGACCACTGGAAAGGGAATGGGAAGAGACTGGGAGGGGCCTGGGAGGAACTGGGTGGACTGGGAGGGGACCAGGAGGGAATGGGAGGGACTGGTAGGAAACTGGGAGGACCAGGAAAGGGACTGGGACAAACTGGGAGGCGACTGGGAGGGCACTGGAAGGCTAATGGAAAGGGAGCGGGAGGGGAGTGAGAGGGTATTGGAAAGGGACTGGGAAGGGAGTGGGGGGGAGTGGGAGGGAATGGGTGGACTGGGTCAAACTGGGAAGGGACTGGGAAGGGCCTGGAACTAAGTGGGAAGGGACTTGGAGGAAACTGGGAGGGAATGGGAGGAATCTGGGAGGGCCTGGGAAGGGACTGGAGGAAGTGGGTGGACTGGAGGGGAATGGGATGGAGTGGGAGGACACTGGGAACGGCCTAGGAAGGCCCTGGAACTAAGTGGGAGGGGACTTGGAGGGAACTGGGAGGCAATGGGAGGGCCTGGGAAGGAACTGGAAAGGGCCTGGGAGGGACTGAGAAGGGACTGGGTAGGTCCTGGGACAAACTGGGAGGGAACTGGGAATGCACAAGGAAGGGCAGTGGGAAGGGACTGGGAGGGGATTGGGATGGGACTGGGAGGGACCTGAGAAGGGACTGGGAAGGGCCTGGAACTAAGTGGGAGGGGACTTGGAGGGAACTGGGAGGACCTAAGAGGGCACTGGGAAGGACCGGGAAGGAATGGGAGGAAACTTGGAAGGCCTGGGAAGGGACTGGAAAGGGACTGGGAGAAACTGGGTGGACTGGGAGGGGACTGGAAGGGGACTGGGAAGGTCCTGGGACAAAATGGGAGGGGACTGGGATGGAACAAGGAAGGGACAAGGAAGCAACACGGAGGAGACAAGGAGGCGACAAGAAAGGGACAAGGAAGCAACACAGAGGCAACAGGGAAGCGACACGGAGGTGACAGGGAAGGGACAGGGAGGGGAGTGGGAAGGGACAGGGAGGGGAGTGGGAAGGGACAGGGAGGGGCCTGGAACTAAGTGGGAGGGGACTGGGATGGGAACGGGAAGGGAACTGGGAAGGGACCTGGGAAGGGAACGGGAAGGGAGTGGGAGGGAACTGGGAAGAGACTGGGACAAACTGGAAGGGGACTGGGAGGGAAGTGGGAGGGAACTGGAAGGGTAATGCAAAGGGACTGGGAGGGGAATGAGAAGGGACAGGGAGGGGAGTGGGAAGGGACAGGGAAGGGCCTGGAACTAAGTGGGAGGGGACTGGGATGGAACTGGGAAGGGAAAAGGAAGGGACATGGAAAGGACAAGGAGAGAAGAAGGAGGGAACAAGGAGAGGACAAGGAGAGGACAAGGAGGGGAGTGAGAAGGGACAGGGACAAACTGGGAAGGAAGGGCCAAGAACTAAGTGGGAGGGGACTTGGAGGACCTGGGAGGGCACTTGGAAGGACTGGGAGGGGACCGGGAGGGAGTGGGAGGAAACTTGGAGGGCCTGGGAAGGGACTGGAAAGGGACTGGGAGGAAATGGGTGGACTGGGAGGGGACTGGGAAGGGAACTGGGAAGGGAACGGGAATGGAACGGGAAGGGACCTGGGAAAGGAGTGGGAGGGAACTGGGAAGAGACTGGGACAAACTGGAAGGGGACTGGGATGGAACAAGGAAGGGACAAGGAAGCAACACGGAGGAGACAAGGAGGCGACAAGAAAGGGACAAGGAAGCAACACAGAGGCGACAGGGAAGCGACACGGAGGTGACAGGGAAGGGACAGGGAGGGGAGTGGGAAGGGACAGGGAGGGGAGTGGGAAGGGACAGGGAGGGGCCTGGAACTAAGTGGGAGGGGACTGGGATGGACAGGGAGGGGCTTGGAGGGACTGGGAGAGAATGGGAGGGGTCTGGAAGAGAATGGGAGGGGACTGGGAGTGCACTGGGAAGGGACTGGGAGTGCACTGGGAAGGGACTGGGAGTGCACTGGGAAGGGACTGGGAGGGGACAGGGAGGAAAGTGAGAATGGACTGGTAAGGGCCTGGGACAAACTGGGAGGGAACTGGGAGGGGAGTGGGAGGGACTGGGTGGACTGGGAGGGAATTGGGAGGGACAGGGCAGGACTGGGAGCTTGCTGGGAGGGACTGGAAAGGGCCTGGGCGAAACTGGGAGGGAACTGTGAAGAGACTGGGAAGGTATGGGGAGGGCACTGGGACGGACTGGGAGGGAACTGGGAAGGGACAGTGAGGGAGTGGGAGGGACTGGGTGGAACAGGAGGGAATGGGAGGGACTGGGATGGAGTGGGAGGGACTGGGAAGGGGCTGGGAAGGGACAGGGAGGGAACTGGGACAAAGTGGGAGGGGACTGGGAGTGCACTGGGAGGACCAGAGTGAAATGGGAGGGGACGGGGAGGGAATGGGAGGGCACTGGGAATGGACCAGGAGGGGACTGAGAGGGAATGGGAGGAACTGGGAATGACTGGGAGGGCACTGGGCGGACTGGGAGGGGACGGGGAGGGAATGGGAGGGGCTGGGATGGACAGGAATGGGGGGGGAGAGACTGGGAAGGACTGGGACGGAATGGGAGGGAACTGGGAAGGGAATGGGAAGGGACTGGGAGGGCCCGGGATGGAGTGGGATGGACTGGGATAGGACGGGGAAGGGACTGGGTGGGAATGGGATGGACTGGAAAGGACCTGGAGGGAACTGGCAAGGGACTAAGAAGAACTGGGAGGTAGTGGGAGAAATTGGGAGGGACTGGAAGGAAACTGGGAAGGGACTTGGCTGGGAATGGGAGAGTACTGCGAAGGGACTGGGATGCAGTGGGAAAGGACTGGGAATGAAACTGGGAAGGGACTGGGACAGTGTGGGAAGGGACTTGGTAGGGATAGCAAAGCGATTGTTACAGACTGGGACAAGCTGGGAGGGACAGGGACAAACAGGGAAGGGACTGGGAAATACTGGGGGGGACTGGGAGAACACATTGCAGTACTGGGAGCCCTTGAGGGAGATCTTGGAGTTCCTGGGAGCACTGTTGTTGCTGCGAGGTCACCGAGAATAGGATCGGAGAGGTTTTACTGGCAGCACCGCGTGGGACAGGAGGTCACTCACTGCGTTCCTGGGAGGACTGGAGAGGGATTTTGCAGTTCCCGGGAGCACTGGCAGAGACTGGGTGGCGCTGGGTTCACCCTGGGATCGCTGGGCGAGTCTGGGGGCATTGGGGTCAGCCTGCAAGAGCTGGGAGAGACAGGAGAACAGCTCGTGAACTGGGAGCAGACTGCTCCTGACCGCGGCAAATCGACACCCACCCCCGCCCCCTCGCTGCTGCCCACCCCCAGACCCGTGGCAGAGTCCTGCAGCAGGGACAAAACAACTCCAGAGAGCAGCAGAGTCGACACTGAGCTGATGCGGAGCAGAGAAAGCAGAGGGGACGAGGGTTACGCTGGCTAGGTCAGAGCCGAGGGGGCGAGGGCGGCGCCATCTTGGGAAGGGCAGGCGCTGTCACGGGGAGGACGGCGCCATCTTGTGAAGGGCAGGCGCTGTCACGGGGAGGACGGCGCCATCTTGGGAAGGGCAGGCGCTGTTACGGGGAGGGCGGCGCCATCTTGGGAAGGGCAGGCGCTGTCACGGGGAGGGCGGCGCCGAAGGGAGCCGAGCCGAGCCGAGGAGCCGAAGGGAGCCGAGCCGAGCCGAGGAGCCGAAGGGAGCCGAGCCGAGCCGAGGAGCCGAAGGGAGCCGAGCCGAGCCGAGGAGCCGAAGGGAGCCGAGCCGAGCCGAGGAGCCGAAGGGAGCCGAGCCGAGCCGAGGAGCCGAAGGGAGCCGAGCCGAGCCGAGGAGCCGAAGGGAGCCGAGCCGAGCCGAGGAGCCGAAGGGAGCCGAGCCGAGCCGAGCCGAGGAGCCGAAGGGAGCCGAGCCGAGCCGAGGAGCCGAAGGGAGCCGAGCCCAGCCGAGCCGCCGAAGGGAGCCGAGCCGAGCCGAGGAGCCGAAGGGAGCCGAGCCCAGCCGAGCCGCCGAAGGGAGCCGAGCCCAGCCGAGCCGCCGAAGGGAGCCGAGCCGAGCCGAGGAGCCGAAGGGAGCCGAGCCGAGCCGAGGAGCCGAAGGGAGCCGAGCCCAGCCGAGCCGCCGAAGGGAGCCGAGCCCAGCCGAGCCGCCGAAGGGAGCCGAGCCCAGCCGAGCCGCTGAAGGGAGCCGAGCCCAGCCGAGCCGCCGAAGGGAGCCGAGCCCAGCCGAGGCGCCGAAGGGAGCCGAGCCCAGCCGAGCCGCCGAAGGGAGCCGAGCCCAGCCGAGCCGCCGAAGGGAGCCGAGCCCAGCCGAGGGTTATATAAAAGGTTAATCTTTTCCCATGTTAATTCTTATTTTATACAGAACGGTTAATTTTTCCTATCAGGCTCAGCCAGCCTCTGTTCAGAGGGTTTTCCATTCACATAAAAAATAACCAATCGACAACAAAATCGATACTTTTAAAAAGCCACTCTTTGCATATGATAGATACACACTGCACATTTATATATTTGAGAACCCCACGTACCCCATTTCAAAGCCTCCCTTCTTACGAATTAACACTGTAGTATAGAGGTTTTACTTCGAGCAGTGCTTTCTGGGCCAGATGTAAGCAGCTGAAGACATTTATTACATTATACAGCAAAGTCATATAGTCTAATCAGAAGGCACACGTGGCACATCTCAGTTGGGCATTTTCTGCTGGCATACGTGTAATTAAGGCATACAATAGGTTGCAATAAAACTATTTTAACACATCCAACCTGTTATAAAATATGCATCCTTTTTTTTTTTTTAATATATATAATCCTTCTCTTAAAACGATTTTGAATACAAAGAAACAAAAATCTCATTCTATAATATCCCTATATCAAACTCTTATCCTAACACCTTAGTACCTTAGTACAATCACTAATTACTTAATACTTATAAACACTAAATACTTACTATTCATTATGCTTACAGGTAAAACAACTATTAAAAACAAAAAAAAAAAATCTCTAAAACACATCACAATCAGAAATAATGAAATAATCATTGTTGCTTTAAATCAGAACACAACTTTCATAGACTAGAGAGGTTATCAGAAAGGGGGGGAGAAATGGGGGGGGGGGAGGCGGCCGGCTAGCAAAGGCACCATAGGGACAAAGAGAGGGGGGGGAAAGGGGGGTGGGGAGAAAGCCACCGAATTCACACCAGCTGCCCTTCCAGGCAGCCTCGAGGTCAAATGTAGGATTCCCTGAAGGCATGGAGACTTCCATAGGAGGCGATAGCAGCAATTTTGAGCTACATTGATGTTTTTGAGCCTAAAACTCAAGGTGCTTGTAGCAGATGCCACTGTCTCTTCTCCACTCCATATTGCTGGATGTCAGTGCATACAACTTACAGCAGCAGTTCCTAAAGTACACAAAAGTATCTGGCAATCAGTGTTTCTTACAGGCTTCTAGGACAGTCATCTTCTCCCAAGTCATGCTTTTTGCCTAAAGTGTCCCTTCTGTCCACAATTAAAACA
The DNA here is from genome assembly GCF_026170545.1 of Melanerpes formicivorus. Lineage (NCBI taxonomy): Eukaryota > Metazoa > Chordata > Aves > Piciformes > Picidae > Melanerpes > Melanerpes formicivorus. Next base: position 4,460,183 of record NW_027142413.1, on the reverse strand, counting down.
CATGGAAAAACTTTTAAGGGTTAGTGGGAGGGTGTCCAGCAGCAGGGGGGGAGTGGGCTGCTGTTGCTATTGGCCAGGTGCCAGTGACTGCAGCTCCAGGGGTGCAGGTGAGCTTAGTGGCCATGGTGGGGGAGAAGGGCTGGGGGGCGTAGATGTCAAAGAAGAGCTTTGTTCTGGTGAAATGGCATTACTATTGTAACAGCTTTATAATGCTCTGCTAATTGATCTAAAGAATCTTTAATTAGTCCCTGTGTTGTAAGGGAAGATGTAACAATTTTGTTTACTTTTGTTGCCGCCATCCCTCCCCGCTCCCATGTCTTTTCATTCTACATTGTTGCCCTTTTTTTTCCCTCCAAGATGTAAGTAAATGACTCTGAGTATCAAGTTATCTTCTTTTGTTCTTTCATTACCCATACGTGCTCCTCAACAGGAGGCACCGACGCTCAGTTTCCCCAGTCACTTACCTCTGTCCGGGGTGACCATTTGTTGTAGTATTGATGTTTTAATTACTTCGAGCAGTGCTTTCTGGGCCAGATGTAAGCAGCTGAAGACATTTATTACATTATACAGCAAAGTTATATAGTCTAATCAGAAGGCACACGTGGCACATCTCAGTTGGGCATTTTCTACTGGCATACGTGTAATTAAGGCATACAGTAGGTCGTAACAACAAAACTATTTTAACACGTCCAACCAAACTCTGCCCAGTTTCTCTCCTTCGGTTCCAAAGTGTTTACATTACTCTCAGAGTCAAAGGCAAAACATAGCTTTCTCTGACTCGAGCAAAGGCAAATCTTCCCCGTAGTCTTCCAAAGCTATCCCAAAACACCTTCCCACATCATACTATTCTTCTACATCCACTTAAACAGGAGAGCTTCTGGAATGTAAAAGCAAATTCTAGGGAGAGCAAAACAGGGTTTCAAAGCATAAATATAACATGTGTATCACATAAAAACAGTAGACCTTCCTTTTTGTCTGTCATGGGAGGGGGTGTTGCCCTTCTTTGTTCCTTTGGGGTTTTTTTCTTTTTGTTTCTTAGTTTTCAATACAAATGGAAAAACCTTCAAAGAGGGCCGCACTCAGCTGCTCCCCACACACAGGGGCAAGAGAAGCCCCTAACTGGTCAGTGTTGCCACCCCTCTTAAGGGGATCGGTTGGCACCTAAGGTGCACCTGGGGGTATCAAAGGGGAATTTGGGGGCACATAGAGGGATGAGGAGGGCCTCTGGAGAGTCTCCCAAAGGATTAGTTGGATATTTAGGGTTATTTGGACCCCCGCCACAAAGGCCACTACTGCAAAGCTTTCCCCCCACCACCACAACTAACCCTAACCATCCGACTAAAATACCCACAGGAGACCTTCCATTAGTCCCCACATGCCTCTATATTCCCCTTGACTTCCCATTCAAATTAAGAAACTAAAAATAAAACCAGTGATGTTTCTTTTGTGTGTCTTGTGGGGTTTTTTAGTTTGCAAATAAGAGTCATTTCAAAGCCTTTTTGCATCCACATTACTACTGTTCTGCAATCTCTCGATTAAGAGCACAGCTTTTTCTCTGCTGGAATACCTCACACTAACACTTAAATTTTTTTCATGGGTTTTCATCCCCTCTGAGAGCATTCAGGCAGCTTTTTTGGGCAGCATCCCCCGCCCCTCACTCACCTGCTCCTCTCCTGCATCAGCACCCACCCCCATGTGGTATCATGGAAGGAAAGAGAGACAGCTGAGGGGCTGCCCCGCTTTTTATCACCCCGACCCACGGATGCCCTTCTCAGTAGGATTTGCACCTTCAGCACGCAGCTGAGTTTTTGCTGCGCTTCTCTTCTCTGTGACAGCTGCTGCGCAGGTCTGCATCTCCAAGCGTGTCACACCTTCAGGGATTTACTACCCCATAATCACCTCGCAGTTGGTGCATTTCTTGCTGGCAATCAACCCATCTCTTCCATCTGTTGCTCTCATTGTTTTGTTTCAGCTTTCTGAGCCTGTGTCGGTACAAGTCCTTCTCAGGGCACTGCAAACAGAGACAGACAAAGCTTCCTTTTCTCCAATAGTTCCAGGAAGATTTCCGGCACTTCTAGGCAAGCACCGACAGAGTGACGGCTGTGAGGGGACATCAGCCTGGCACTGGAGCTGGGCATTCTGAGCAGATGAGGAACCCTGGGCAACACCTACAGAGAAATCTTGGTTTCTCTGCAGAGAAGCACTGGCCTTAGAGACAAAGCTGTCTTTGATCTGGGCACCAGCTGCAGCTCCCAGCGGTGCCTAGCTGCAGAGCAATGGCCTGCACCTTCATCCTGATCCAGGTGGAGAGAGAACTGCCAGGAGCACAACTTCCCTGCTACGGTTGCAGCATCCCCAGGGGCCGAGCGCAGCCTTGCTGTTAGTGAGGAACACAGCCCCTGTGAAAAGCTCCTGGGGTCAGGGGACAAACAAGAGGTTGTCCACACTGGAAACAAGGGAAGTCTCTTTGCCACTCCCATTATACCCATCAGAGGACTTCTGCTTGCTTACCTACCTGCTCGGTTGGAGTCTACACTGGAAGAAGTTTCAGCTCCTCGGTAAAAGCGTGGACTGAGCAGTTTCTTTTTCAGCCTTTCCTTCCTGACTGACAGATCAAACCCTACCTGGAGCCCACACAAGCCAAGCAGGAGATCCCCTGCTAGGCTGGCAGGGCGAGGCTGTACCGTCGCAGCAGCCGTAGCCCTTGTGCCGACCGTGTCGCTGCTGCACGTCTTGCTTGCTCAGTTAATGAAGTGGAAAGCAAAGAGTCAATCTGTAAAGAATAAAGCAAAAAGCAAAGAACAGATCTCAGTTACTCACATTGTAAAGCTCTGAGGAGGTTAGCATGCATTCAATAAAAATACCACAAAATCATTTGTTCTCCCTTCAGCGTTCATTTAACTCACAGAGCTGTGAACTGATGCTGTCCCAAAACACACACTCAGCATCTGGTGGTACTTGGAGCACCAAGAAGAGAGTTTGGCATGCTGGGAGAACACTTCCCCACTGAGGGAAGATCTGGGGCCCCACTGGGAGACTTGGGAAGGCACTGGGAGCACTAGAAAAGGATTTTGGAGTTACTGGGAAGAAGAGGGAGAACACAGGGGCCATGCTGGGAGCAATCAGGAAAGCAGAATAGAATACAGACTTAACCAGGTTGCAAAAGACCTTCCAGAACACTGAGTCCAACCTATCACCCACCACCATCTAGTCAACCAAACCATGGTACTCAGTGCCTCATCCAGTCTTACTTTAAACACTTGCAGTGATGGTGACTCCATCACCTCCCAGGGCAGCTCATTCCTCATGAGTGCAACACAAAGCAGACTTACTTGTGGTCTTGTTCTCCAAAGCACAACGTATAGACTGCTCCTGATGTAGACATACACACACACCCCACATGTGGAGAACAGCAAGAGTCCTGCAGACAAGACTCCTAACAGGAGTGGGGAAACACTGGGTGTACTAGAAAAGAAAAGAGATAAAGGGCCAATTCTGTTATCACTTACAGCTCCACACTTCCGTCATTATTGCATGCACTAGAAGCACAGAGTTACAGGTATCACTAGGTACAGTTGAGGCAGCAGCCGCCACCCCCCCAAAGCCCCGCGCTGCCCCGCCGGCGGCCAGCCCCCAAAGCCTCGCGCAGCCCCGCCTGGGGCCACCCCCCCAAGCCCCGCGCAGCACCGCCTGCGGCCACCCCCCCAAACCCCGCACAGCACCGCCGGCGGCCACCCCCCCAAGCCACGCGCAGCTCCAGCGGCTGCTATAGAGAAACACCACAAAGCAGCAGAGACTAGCACTGACCTGGGACACAGCAGAAGAGCTCCAACCTCTACCAGCCACGACCCTGCACTGAGCCATTTTAAAGCATCCGGCGCCATGTTGTTGAGGGCGGTGCCACGCTGGGGGGTGGGGTTCAGGCTGGGGGGGCGATGCTACGCTGAGGGGGCGGTGCCACGCTGGGGGGTGGTGCCGCGCTGGGGGAGGCGGTGCCGCGCTGGGAAGGGCGGTGCCACGCTGGGAAGGGCGGTGCCACGCTGGGGGGGGCGGTGCAACCCTGGGGGGGGGCGGTGCCTGCTTTGTCACTTCACGCTCAGCCTTCCATGGGTTTTATTCCCCTCCAAGATTGTTGAGTTATGAGCAGCTGAGGAGCCCTGGGGAACACCTGTACAGAAATGTTCTTCCAAGAGCTGTCAGAAAAATCTGACTGAGAAGGACTGGGAAAGAACTGGGAGGGACTGGGATACCACTGGGACCCTCACAAGTCTATGGCACCAGATGGGATCCATCCCAGGGCAGAGAGCTCTGGCAGATGAGCTCCAAGCCACTGCCCAACATTTGCCACCAGTCCTGCATGACCACAGAGGTCCCAGGTGGCTGGAAGCTGCCAGTGTGATGCCATTCACGAGAAGGGCTGGAGGGAAGAACCTGGGAACTCCAGGCCTGTAAGCCTGACCTCAGTGCCTGGCAAGACTATGGAGCAGATCGTCCTGGGGGCAATCACAGCAAACCTGCAGGACGGGCAAGGGCTCAGGCCCAGCCAGCAAAGATTTGGTGGGAGGGGCAGGTCCTGCCTCACCAACCTGATCTCCTTCTATGCCCAGGTGACTGCCTGGTAGGTGTGGGGAAGGCTGTGGATGTAGTCTGCCTGGACTTCAGCAAGGCCTTTGACACTGTCTGCCACAACAACCACCTGGCCAAGCAGAACAGCCCACATCCTGGACAGGAGCACTCTGTGCTGGGTTAGGAACTGGCTGGAGTCCTGGGCCCAGAGAGTGGTGGTGAATGGTGCCACATGCAGCTGGCAGCCGGGCACTAGTGGTGTCCCCCAGGGATCAGTGCTGGGTCCCATCCTGTTCAATATCTGTATTGATGATCTGGATGAGGGGAGCGAGTCCATCATCAATAACTTTGCAGATGACACCAAGCTGGGGGCAGGAGTTGATCTGCTGGAAGGTAGGAGAGCTCAGCAGAGGGACCCTGACAGGCTGGACAGATGGGCAGAGTTTGGAAAGCATGCACGGACTCCCTGGTTGGTGAAGCAGGAATTGTTTAGTGGTACAGAACAAGCAGTGTATGTAGGAAAAATCAAGCAGGCTAAGCAATTCCCTGGCATTCTTGCACCACTGCTGCTAATTGAGTTTTCTCCTTTGATATGCAGCTCTCCATTATTATCTTCATCCCATATCAGGTTGAGCTTCTCCGGCACGGAGGCGAGCGTCCTTCTGTCTCGCGCTTCAGGCTGTTTACTGCAGTCAGCTCTTCTTTATCATCAGACCGTTCTTCCGTCGTCAGCAGCCTGTTGTTCTTTCCTGTCCTGAAACCTTCCATAGATACTTTCTGCTTTCCTCCAGGCAGAGTCCAAGGGCATGATATTGAACACATCCAAGTGCCAGGTTCTACACATTGCCACAACAACCCCAGGCATTGCTACAGGCTGGGGTCAGACTAGCTGGAGAGGAACCAGGCTGGAAAGGGAGCGGTAAGGGAGTGGCAAAGGGCTGGGAGGGGCTCAGGACAGTACTGGGAGGTACTGGGAGGCTGTGGAAGGACTCTGGGGGGGAGGGTTACTGGGGGGGAGTGAGGAGGCACTGGGAAAATTCTAAGGGTTAACTGGGAGGTACTGGGAAGGGCTCTGAATGGCACTGGGAAGAACTCAGAGACTGTGGAAAGACTCTGGGGCAGTGTGGAGGGGCTGAGGGGGGCACTTGGGGTTATGAGGAGATACTCACAGTGCTCCCAGTGCTCTCCCAGTTGTCTCCCAGTTGCTCCCAGTTGGGTTCCTGCTGCTTCCAGTTGTCTCCCATGGCTCCAGAACTGACTTCAGCTGCTGCAGGTATGGCTCCCAGTCCCTCCCAGTGCCTCTCAGCCCCTACCAGCTTCTTCCCAGACTGGGAAAGGACTGGGAGGCACTGGGAGGGGTTCAGGACAGTACTGGAAGGTACTGGGAGGCTGTGGAAGACCTGTGGTGGGGGTAAGGTTACGGGGGGGAGAGTAAGGGGACACTGGGAAAATTCTAAGGGTTAACTGGGAGGTACTGGGAAGGGCTCTACATAGCACTGGGAAGAACTCGGAGACTGTGGAAAGACTTTGGGGCGGTCTGGAGGGGCTCAGGGGGGCACTGGGGGTCATGGGGAGATACTCCCAGTGCTCTCCCAGTTGTCTCCCAGTTCCTCCCAGGGACCCCTAGTGCTCCCAGTTGGGATCCTGCTGCTTCCAGTTGTGTCCCAGGGCTCCAGCAATGCCTCCAGCTGGTCCAGGCATGTCTCCCAGTGCCTCCTGGTCCCTACTGGTCTCCTCCCATACTGGGATAGGACTAGAAGGGATTGGGAGGTACTGGGAGGGACAGGAATAAACAGGGAGGGACTGGGAGGGGACTGGGAAGGGAGTGGGACAGTGTGGGAGGGGACTTGGAGGGACAGGGAGGGGACACAGTGGGAATGGACTGGGAGGCTGTAAAGGGCTGTGGGAGGGAAATGGGGGACTGAGGGGGGTACTGGGAATTCCTGGGTCATGCTCCCAGTGCTCCCAGTTGTCTCCCAGTGGGGATGCTACTGCTTCCAATTGTCCACCAGGGCTCTTGCCAGGTAGTGCAGGTATGACTGGGAGGGGACTGGAAAGGGATGGGGAAGGCACTGGTTGGGGACTGTGAAGGGACTGGGATGGAATGGGAGGAACTGGGATGGACTGGGAGGGGCTGGGATGGACTGGGGGGGCACTGGGAAGAGACTGGGATGGGAGTGGGAAAGGACAGGGAGCAACTGGGTGCACTGGAATGGGAATGGGAGGGAACTGGGAGAGACTGGGAAGGACTGGGAGTGCACTGCGACGGGACTGGGAGGGGAGTGGGGAGCCAGTGGGAGGGGATTGGGAGGGAACTAAGAAGGGAATGGGAAAGGAAAAGAGTTGGAAGGGACTGGGAAGGGACAGGGAGGGGATTGGAAAACGACTGGGAGGGTACTGGAAAGGGCTCAGGACAATAGTGGGAAGGACTGGGAGGCTGTTAACAGCTCTGGAGGGGAATTGGGGGGGGCAATGGGAGGCTGTGGAAGGATCTGGGGTAGGGAGGGTTACTGGGGGGGAGTGAGGGGGCACTGGGGAAGTCTAAGGGTTAACTGGGAGTTACTGGGAAGGGCTCTACATGGCACTGGGAAGAACTCAGAGACTGTGGAAAGACTTTGGGGCGGTCTGGAGGGGCTCAGGGGGGCACTGGGGGTCATGGGGAGATTCTCCCAGTTGTCTCCCAGTTCCTCCCAGGGACCCCTAGTGCTCCCAGTTGGGTTTCTGCTGCTTCCAGTTGTGTCCCAGGGCTCCAGCAATGCCTCCAGCTGGTCCAGGTATGCCTCCCAGTGCCTCCTGGTCCCTACTGGTCTCCTCCCATACTGGGATAGGACTAGAAGGGATTGGGAGGTACTGGGAGAGACAGGAATAAACAGGGAGGGACTGGGAGGGGACTGGGAAGGGAGTGGGACAGTGTGGGAGGGGACGTGGAGGGACAGGGAGGGGACATAGTGGGAATGGACTGGGAGGCTGTAAAGGGCTGTGGAGGGAAATGGGGGACTGAGGGGGGTACTGGAAATTCCTGGGTCATGCTCCCAGTGCTCCCAGTTGTTTCCCAGTTGTCTCCCAGTGTTCCCAGTGGGGATGCTACTGTTTCCAATTGTCCACCAGGGCTCTTGCCAGGTAGTGCATGTATGACTGGGAGGGAACTGGAAAGGGATAGGGAAGGGACTGGTTGGGGACTGTGAAGGGACTTGAAGAGGACTGGGAGGGGCACTGGGAGGGGAGTGGGAGGGCCACTGGGCAGGACTGGGAGGGACTGGGGAGGAACTGGCAGGGACTGGCAAGGACTGGGAAGGGACTGAGAAAGGATTGGGAGGAAATGGGTTGAATGGGAGGGGATTGGGAAGGACTGGGGAAAACTAGGAAGGGACTAGTAGGGGACATGGAAGGGACTGGGATGGAATGGGAGGAACTGGGATGGACTGGGAGGGGCTGGGATGGACTGGGGGGGCACTGAGAAGAGACTGGGATGGGAGTGGGAAAGGACAGGGAGGAACTGGGTGTACTGGGATGGGAGTGGGAGGGAACCGGGAGAGACTGGGAAGGACTGGGAATGCAGTGCGACGGGACTGGGAGGGGAGTGGCAAGTGACTGGGAGGGGAGTGGGGAGCCAGTGGGAGGGAAATGGGAGGGAATTAAGAAGGGAATGGGAAGGGAAAAAAGTTGGAAGGGACTGGGAATGGAATGGGTAGGGAGTGTGAAGGCAGTGGGAAGGAACAGGGAGGGCACCGGGAAAAACTGGGAGGGGACTGGCAATGGCACTGGGAGGACCTGAGTGAAATGGGAGGGGACTGAGAGGGAATGGGAGGAACTGGGAAGGATGGGGAGGGAACTATGAGGGGAATGGGAATGGACTGGGACAAACTGGGAGGGGACTGGTTGGGAAGTGGATGAACTGTGAAGGGACTGGGAAGTGACAGTGAAGGGACAGGAAGGGACTGGGAAGGGACAGGGAGGGCACTGGGACAAACTGGGAAGGGACTGGGGGGGGGACTGGGAGGGGACTGCTTAGGCACTGGGATGGGAATGTAAAAGGGACAGGGAAAAGAGTTGGAAGGGACTGAGAAGGGACAGTGCGGGGAGTTTGAGGGACAGGGTGGACCAGGAGGGAATGGAAGGGACTGGGAGGGTACTGGGAAGGGTCTGGAAAAAGCCTGGGAGAAACTGGGAGGGGACTTGGAGGGAACTGGGAGTGGACTGGGAGGGAATGGGAGGGCACTGGGAAGGACTGGGCGGACTGGGAGGGGACCGGGAGGGAATGGGTGGAACTGGGATGGAGTGGGAGGGAACTGGGAGGGCCTGGGAAGGGACAAGGAAGGGGAGTGGGAAGAGATTGGCACAAACTGGGAGGGGACTGGGAGGGAACTGGGAAGGGAAAAGGAGGGCAGTGCAAAGGGACTGGGAAGGGACAGGAAGGGACTGGGACGGGACTGGGAAGGGCCTGGGACAAATTGGGAGGGGACTTGGAGGGAACTGGGAGGACCCAGGAAGGGACAGGGAGGGGAGTGGGAAGGGACAGGGACGGGACAAGGAAGGGACAGGGAGGGGAGTGAGAGGGAGTGGGAGGGAGTGGGAGGGAACTGAGAAGGGAATGGGACGGGCCTGGAACTAACTGGGAGGGGACTTGGAGGACCTGGGAAGGCACTTGGAAGGACTGGGAGGGCACCGGGAGGGAGTGGGAGGAAACTGGGAGTGCCTGGGAAGGGACTGGAAAGGGCCTGGGACAAATTGGAGGGGACTGGGATGGAACTGGGAAGGGAAAAGGAAGGGACAAGAAGGGTAGAAGGAGGGGACAAGGAGGGGACTGGGAGGGGAGTGGGAGGACAAGGAGGGTACTGAGAAGGGACAGGGACAAACTAGGAAGGGCCTGGAACGAAGTGGGAGGGGACTTGGAGGACCTGGGAGGGTACTTGGAAGGAATGGGAGGGGACCGGGAGGGAGTGGGAGGAAACTTGGAGGGCCTGGGAAGGGACTGGAAAGGGCCTGGGACAAACTGGGAGGGGACTGGGATGGAACTGGGAAGGGAAAAGGAAGGGACAGGGAGGGGACAAGGAGGGGACAAGGAGGGGAGTGAGAAGGGACTGGGAGGGGAGTGAGAAGGGACTGGGAGGGGAGTGAGAAGGGACTGGGAGGGGAGTGAGAAGGGACTGGGACAAACTGGGAAGGGCCTGGAACTAAGTGGGAGGGGACTTAGTGGGAACTGGGAGGGAATGGGAGGGCCTGGGAAGGAACTGGAAAGGGCCTGGGAGGGACTGAGAAGGGACTGGGTAGGTCCTGGGACAAACTGGGAGGGAACTGGGAATGCACAAGGAAGGGCAGTGGGAAGGGACTGGGAGGGGATTGGGATGGGACTGGGAGGGACCTGAGAAGGGACTGGGACAAACTGGGAAGGGCCTGGAACTAACTGGGAGGGGACTTGGAGGGAACTGGGAGGACCTGGGAGGGCACTGGGAAGGACCGGGAAGGAATGGGAGGGGGTGGGATGGAGTGGGAGGAAACTTGGAGGGCCTGGGAAGGGACTGGAAGAAACTGGGTGGACTGGGAGGGGACTGGAAGGGGACTGGGATGGAACAAGGAAGGGACAAGGAAGCAACACGGAGGCAACAAGAAAGGGACAAGGAAGCGACACGGAGGCGACAAGGAAGGGACAGGGAGGGGAGTGGGAAGGGACAGGGAGGGGAGTGGGAAGGGACTGGGAGGGGAGTGGGCAGGGACAGGGAGGGGAGTGGGCAGGGACAGGGAGGGGAGTGGGCAGGGACAGGGAGGGGAGTGGGCAGGGACAGGGAGGGGAGTGGGCAGGGACAGGGAGGGGAGTGGGCAGGGACAGGGAGGGGAGTGGGAAGGGAACTGAGAAGGGACAGGGAAGGGCCTAGAACTAAGTGGGAGGGGACTTGGAGGACCTGGGAGGGCACTTGGAAGAACTGGGAGGGGACCGGGAGGGAGTGGGAGGAAACTGGGAGGGCCTGGGAAGGGACTGGAAAGGGCCTAGGACAAACTGAGAGGGGACTGGGATTTAACTGGGAAGGGAAAAGGAAGAGACATGGAAAGGACAAGGAGAGGAGAAGGAGGAGACAAGGAGAACAAAGAGAGTACAAGGAGGGGAGTGGGAAGGGACTGGGAGGGGAGTGGGAAGGGACTGGGAGGACCTGGGAGGGCACTTGGAAGGACTGGGAGGGGACCGGGAGGGCCTGGGAAGGGACTGGGAGGAAATGGGTGGACTGGGAGGGGACTGGGAAGGGACAAGGAGGAGACAAGGAGGGAATTGGGGAGGGACGGAGGGGAGTGGGAAGGGACTGGGAAGGGACAGGGAGGGGATTAGGATGAGACTGGGACAAACTGGGAAGAGACTGGGACAAACTGGAAGGGGACAGGGAGGGAAGTGGGAGGGAACTGGAAGGGTAATGCAAAGGGACTGGGAGGGGAGTGGGAGAGACTGGGTGGAGTGGGATGGACTGGGATGGAACTGAGTAGGCACTGGGATAAACTTTGAAGGGACTGGGAAGGGCCTGGAACTAACTGGGAGGGGACTTGGAGGGAACTGGGAAGACCTGGGAGGGAATGGGAGGGAACGGGAGGGACTGGGAAGAGACAGGAAAGGGCCTGGGAGGAACTGGGTGGACTGGGAGGGGACTAGGACAAACTGGGAGGGGACTGGAAGGGAACTGGAAAGTAACAAGGAATGGACAGGGAGGGGAGTGGGAAGGGACTGGGAGGGGATTGGGAAGGGACTGGGACAAAGTGGGAAGGGACTGGGACACACTGGGAAGGGACTGGGACACACTGGGAGCAGACTTGGAGGGAAGTGGGAGGACCCGAGTGAAATGGGAGGGCACTGGGAGGGACTGGGAGGGCAGTGGGAAAGACTGGGTGACCACTGGAAAGGGAATGGGAAGAGACTGGGAGGGGCCTGGGAGGAACTGGGTGGACTGGGAGGGGACCGGGAGGGAATGGGAGGGACTGGTAGGAAACTGGGAGGACCAGGAAAGGGACTGGGACAAACTGGGAGGCGACTGGGAGGGCACTGGAAGGCTAATGGAAAGGGAGCGGGAGGGGAGTGAGAGGGTATTGGAAAGGGACTGGGAAGGGAGTGGGGGGGAGTGGGAGGGAATGGGTGGACTGGGTCAAACTGGGAAGGGACTGGGAAGGGCCTGGAACTAAGTGGGAAGGGACTTGGAGGGAACTGGGAGGGAATGGGAGGAATCTGGGAGGGCCTGGGAAGGGACTGGAGGAAGTGGGTGGACTGGAGGGGAATGGGATGGAGTGGGAGGACACTGGGAACGGCCTAGGAAGGCCCTGGAACTAAGTGGGAGGGGACTTGGAGGGAACTGGGAGGCAATGGGAGGGCCTGGGAAGGAACTGGAAAGGGCCTGGGAGGGACTGAGAAGGGACTGGGTAGGTCCTGGGACAAACTGGGAGGGAACTGGGAATGCACAAGGAAGGGCAGTGGGAAGGGACTGGGAGGGGATTGGGATGGGACTGGGAGGGACCTGAGAAGGGACTGGGAAGGGCCTGTGGGAGGGGACTTGGAGGGAACTGGGAGGACCTGGGAGGGCACTGGGAAGGACCGGGAAGGAATGGGAGGAAACTTGGAAGGCCTGGGAAGGGACTGGAAAGGGACTGGGAGAAACTGGGTGGACTGGGAGGGGACTGGAAGGGGACTGGGAAGGTCCTGGGACAAAATGGGAGGGGACTGGGATGGAACAAGGAAGGGACAAGGAAGCAACAAGGAGGAGACAAGGAGGCGACAAGAAAGGGACAAGGAAGCAACACAGAGGCGACAGGGAAGCGACACGGAGGTGACAGGGAAGGGACAGGGAGGGGAGTGGGAAGGGACAGGGAGGGGAGTGGGAAGGGACAGGGAGGGGCCTGGAACTAAGTGGGAGGGGACTGGGATGGGAACGGGAAGGGAACTGGGAAGGGAACTGGAAGGGAGTGGGAGGGAACTGGGAAGAGACTGGGACAAACTGGAAGGGGACTGGGAGGGAAGTGGGAGGGAACTGGAAGGGTAATGCAAAGGGACTGGGAGGGGAATGAGAAGGGACAGGGAGGGGAGTGGGAAGGGACAGGGAAGGGCCTGGAACTAAGTGGGAGGGGACTGGGATGGAACTGGGAAGGGAAAAGGAAGGGACATGGAAAGGACAAGGAGAGAAGAAGGAGGGAACAAGGAGAGGACAAGGAGAGGACAAGGAGGGGAGTGAGAAGGGACAGGGACAAACTGGGAAGGAAGGGCCAAGAACTAAGTGGGAGGGGACTTGGAGGACCTGGGAGGGCACTTGGAAGGACTGGGAGGGGACCGGGAGGGAGTGGGAGGAAACTTGGAGGGCCTGGGAAGGGACTGGAAAGGGACTGGGAGGAAATGGGTGGACTGGGAGGGGACTGGGAAGGGAACTGGGAAGGGAACGGGAAGGGAACGGGAAGGGAACGGGAAGGGAACGGGAAGGGACCTGGGAAAGGAGTGGGAGGGAACTGGGAAGAGACTGGGACAAACTGGAAGGGGACTGGGAGGGGACTGGGATGGAACAAGGAAGGGACAAGGAAGCAACACGGAGGAGACAAGGAGGCGACAAGAAAGGGACAAGGAAGCAACACAGAGGCGACAGGGAAGCGACACGGAGGTGACAGGGAAGGGACAGGGAGGGGAGTGGGAAGGGACAGGGAGGGGAGTGGGAAGGGACAGGGAGGGGCCTGGAACTAAGTGGGAGGGGACTGGGATGGACAGGGATGGGCTGGGATGGACAGGGAGGGGCTTGGAGGGACTGGGAGAGAATGGGAGGGGTCTGGAAGAGAATGGGAGGGGACTGGGAGTGCACTGGGAAGGGACTGGGAGTGCACTGGGAGTGCACTGGGAAGGGACTGGGAGGGGACAGGGAGGAAAGTGAGAATGGACTGGTAAGGGCCTGGGACAAACTGGGAGGGAACTGGGAGGGGAGTGGGAGGGACTGGGTGGACTGGGAGGGAATTGGGAGGGACAGGGCAGGACTGGGAGCTTGCTGGGAGGGACTGGAAAGGGCCTGGGCGAAACTGGGAGGGAACTGTGAAGAGACTGGGAAGGTATGGGGAGGGCACTGGGACGGACTGGGAGGGAACTGGGAAGGGACAGTGAGGGAGTGGGAGGGACTGGGTGGAACAGGAGGGAATGGGAGGGACTGGGATGGAGTGGGAGGGACTGGGAAGGGGCTGGGAAGGGACAGGGAGGGAACTGGGACAAAGTGGGAGGGGACTGGGAGTGCACTGGGAGGACCAGAGTGAAATGGGAGGGGACGGGGAGGGAATGGGAGGGCACTGGGAATGGACCAGGAGGGGACTGAGAGGGAATGGGAGGAACTGGGAATGACTGGGAGGGCACTGGGCAGACTGGGAGGGGACGGGGAGGGAATGGGAGGGGCTGGGATGGACAGGAATGTGGGGGGAGAGACTGGGAAGGACTGGGACGGAATGGGAGGGAACTGGGAAGGGAATGGGAAGGGACTGGGAGGGCCCGGGATGGAGTGGGATGGACTGGGATAGGACGGGGAAGGGACTGGGTGGGAATGGGATGGACTGGAAAGGACCTGGAGGGAACTGGCAAGGGACTAAGAAGAACTGGGAGGTAGTGGGAGAAATTGGGAGGGACTGGAAGGAAACTGGGAAGGGACTTGGCTGGGAATGGGAGAGTACTGCGAAGGGACTGGGATGCAGTGGGAAAGGACTGGGAATGAAACTGGGAAGGGACTGGGAAGGGACTGGGACAGTGTGGGAAGGGACTTGGTAGGGATAGCAAAGCGATTGTTACAGACTGGGACAAGCTGGGAGGGACAGGGACAAACAGGGAAGGGACTGGGAGAACACATTGCAGTACTGGGAGCCCTTGAAGGAGATCTTGGAGTTCCTGGGAGCACTGTTGTTGCTGCGAGGTCACCGAGAATAGGATCGGAGAGGTTTTACTGGCAGCACCGCGTGGGACAGGAGGTCACTCACTGCGTTCCTGGGAGCACTGGAGAGGGATTTTTGCAGTTCCCGGGAGCACTGGCAGAGACTGGGAGGCGCTGGGTTCACCCTGGGATCGCTGGGCGAGTCTGGGGGCATTGGGGTCAGCCTGCAAGAGCTGGGAGAGACAGGAGAACAGCTCGTGAACAGGGAGCAGACTGCTCCTGACCGCGGCAAATCAACACCCACCCCCGCCCCCTCGCTGCTGCCCACCCCCAGACCCGTGGCAGAGTCCTGCAGCAGGGACAAAACAACTCCAGAGAGCAGCAGAGTCGACACTGAGCTGATGCGGAGCAGAGAAAGCAGAGGGGACGAGGGTTACGCTGGCTAGGTCAGAGCCGAGGGGGCGAGGGCGGCGCCATCTTGGGAAGGGCAGGCGCTGTCACGGGGAGGGCGGCGCCGAAGGGAGCCGAGCCGAGCCGAGGAGCCGAAGGGAGCCGAGCCGAGGAGCCGAAGGGAGCCGAGCCGAGCCGAGGAGCCGAAGGGAGCCGAGCCGAGCCGAGGAGCCGAAGGGAGCCGAGCCGAGCCGAGGAGCCGAAGGGAGCCGAGCCGAGCCGAGGAGCCGAAGGGAGCCGAGCCGAGCCGAGGAGCCGAAGGGAGCCGAGCCGAGGAGCCGAAGGGAGCCGAGCCGAGCCGAGGAGCCGAAGGGAGCCGAGCCGAGCCGAGGCGCCGAAGGGAGCCGAGCCCAGCCGAGGCGCCGAAGGGAGCCGAGCCCAGCCGAGCCGCCGAAGGGAGCCGAGCCCAGCCGAGCCGCCGAAGGGAGCCGAGCCCAGCCGAGCCGCCGAAGGGAGCCGAGCCCAGCCGAGCCGCCGAAGGGAGCCGAGCCCAGCCGAGGCGCCGAAGGGAGCCGAGCCCAGCCGAGCCGCCGAAGGGAGCCGAGCCCAGCCGAGGGTTATATAAAAGGTTAATCTTTTCCCATGTTAATTCTTATTTTATACAGAACGGTTAATTTTTCCTATCAGGCTCAGCCAGCCTCTGTTCAGAGGGTTTTCCATTCACATAAAAAATAACCAATCGACAACAAAATCGATACTTTTAAAAAGCCACTCTTTGCATATGATAGATACACACTGCACATTTATATATTTGAGAACCCCACGTACCCCATTTCAAAGCCTCCCTTCTTACGAATTAACACTGTAGTATAGAGGTTTTACTTCGAGCAGTGCTTTCTGGGCCAGATGTAAGCAGCTGAAGACATTTATTACATTATACAGCAAAGACATATAGTCTCATCAGAAGGCACACGTGGCACATCTCAGTTGGGCATTTTCTGCTGGCATACAATAGGTTGCAATAAAACTATTTTAACACATCCAACCTGTTATAAAATATGCATCCTTTTTTTTTTTAATATATATAATCCTTCTCTTAAAACGATTTTGAATACAAAGAAACAAAAATCTCATTCTATAATATCCCTATATCAAACTCTTATCCTAACACCTTAGTACCTTAGTACAATCACTAATTACTTAATACTTATAAACACTAAATACTTACTATTCATTATGCTTACAGGTAAAACAACTATTAAAAACAAAAAAAAAATCTCTAAAACACATCACAATCAGAAATAATGAAATAATCATTGTTGCTTTAAATCAGAACACAACTTTCATAGACTAGAGAGGTTATCAGAAAGGGGGGGAGAAATGGGGGGGGGGGGAGGCGGCCGGCTAGCAAAGGCACCATAGGGACAAAGAGAGGGGGGGGAAAGGGGGGTGGGGAGAAAGCCACCGAATTCACACCAGCTGCCCTTCCAGGCAGCCTCGAGGTCAAATGTAGGATTCCCTGAAGGCATGGAGACTTCCATAGGAGGCGATAGCAGCAATTTTGAGCTACATTGATGTTTTTGAGCCTAAAACTCAAGGTGCTTGTAGCAGATGCCACTGTCTCTTCTCCACTCCATATTGCTGGATGTCAGTGCATACAACTTACAGCAGCAGTTCCTAAAGTACACAAAAGTATCTGGCAATCAGTGTTTCTTACAGGCTTCTAGGACAGTCATCTTCTCCCAAGTCATGCTTTTTGCCTAAAGTGTCCCTTCTGTCCACAATTAAAACACATGGAAAAACTTTTAAGGGTTAGTGGGAGGGTGTCCAGCAGCAGGGGGGGAGTGGGCTGCTGTTGCTATTGGCCAGGTGCCAGTGACTGCAGCTCCAGGGGTGCAGGTGAGCTTAGTGGCCATGGTGGGGGAGAAGGGCTGGGGGGCGTAGATGTCAAAGAAGAGCTTTGTTCTGGTGAAATGGCATTACTATTGTAACAGCTTTATAATGCTCTGCTAATTGATCTAAAGAATCTTTAATTAGTCCCTGTGTTGTAAGGGAAGATGTAACAATTTTGTTTACTTTTGTTGCCGCCATCCCTCCCCGCTCCCATGTCTTTTCATTCTACATTGTTGCCCTTTTTTTTCCCTCCAAGATGTAAGTAAATGACTCTGAGTATCAAGTTATCTTCTTTTGTTCTTTCATTACCCATACGTGCTCCTCAACAGGAGGCACCGACGCTCAGTTTCCCCAGTCACTTACCTCTGTCCGGGGTGACCATTTGTTGTAGTATTGATGTTTTAATTACTTCGAGCAGTGCTTTCTGGGCCAGATGTAAGCAGCTGAAGACATTTATTACATTATACAGCAAAGTTATATAGTCTAATCAGAAGGCACACGTGGCACATCTCAGTTGGGCATTTTCTACTGGCATACGTGTAATTAAGGCATACAGTAGGTCGTAACAACAAAACTATTTTAACACGTCCAACCAAACTCTGCCCAGTTTCTCTCCTTCGGTTCCAAAGTGTTTACATTACTCTCAGAGTCAAAGGCAAAACATAGCTTTCTCTGACTCGAGCAAAGGCAAATCTTCCCCGTAGTCTTCCAAAGCTATCCCAAAACACCTTCCCACATCATACTATTCTTCTACATCCACTTAAACAGGAGAGCTTCTGGAATGTAAAAGCAAATTCTAGGGAGAGCAAAACAGGGTTTCAAAGCATAAATATAACATGTGTATCACATAAAAACAGTAGACCTTCCTTTTTGTCTGTCATGGGAGGGGGTGTTGCCCTTCTTTGTTCCTTTGGGGTTTTTTTCTTTTTGTTTCTTAGTTTTCAATACAAATGGAAAAACCTTCAAAGAGGGCCGCACTCAGCTGCTCCCCACACACAGGGGCAAGAGAAGCCCCTAACTGGTCAGTGTTGCCACCCCTCTTAAGGGGATCGGTTGGCACCTAAGGTGCACCTGGGGGTATCAAAGGGGAATTTGGGGGCACATAGAGGGATGAGGAGGGCCTCTGGAGAGTCTCCCAAAGGATTAGTTGGATATTTAGGGTTATTTGGACCCCCGCCACAAAGGCCACTACTGCAAAGCTTTCCCCCCACCACCACAACTAACCCTAACCATCCGACTAAAATACCCACAGGAGACCTTCCATTAGTCCCCACATGCCTCTATATTCCCCTTGACTTCCCATTCAAATTAAGAAACTAAAAATAAAACCAGTGATGTTTCTTTTGTGTGTCTTGTGGGGTTTTTTAGTTTGCAAATAAGAGTCATTTCAAAGCCTTTTTGCATCCACATTACTACTGTTCTGCAATCTCTCGATTAAGAGCACAGCTTTTTCTCTGCTGGAATACCTCACACTAACACTTAAATTTTTTTCATGGGTTTTCATCCCCTCTGAGAGCATTCAGGCAGCTTTTTTGGGCAGCATCCCCCGCCCCTCACTCACCTGCTCCTCTCCTGCATCAGCACCCACCCCCATGTGGTATCATGGAAGGAAAGAGAGACAGCTGAGGGGCTGCCCCGCTTTTTATCACCCCGACCCACGGATGCCCTTCTCAGTAGGATTTGCACCTTCAGCACGCAGCTGAGTTTTTGCTGCGCTTCTCTTCTCTGTGACAGCTGCTGCGCAGGTCTGCATCTCCAAGCGTGTCACACCTTCAGGGATTTACTACCCCATAATCACCTCGCAGTTGGTGCATTTCTTGCTGGCAATCAACCCATCTCTTCCATCTGTTGCTCTCATTGTTTTGTTTCAGCTTTCTGAGCCTGTGTCGGTACAAGTCCTTCTCAGGGCACTGCAAACAGAGACAGACAAAGCTTCCTTTTCTCCAATAGTTCCAGGAAGATTTCCGGCACTTCTAGGCAAGCACCGACAGAGTGACGGCTGTGAGGGGACATCAGCCTGGCACTGGAGCTGGGCATTCTGAGCAGATGAGGAACCCTGGGCAACACCTACAGAGAAATCTTGGTTTCTCTGCAGAGAAGCACTGGCCTTAGAGACAAAGCTGTCTTTGATCTGGGCACCAGCTGCAGCTCCCAGCGGTGCCTAGCTGCAGAGCAATGGCCTGCACCTTCATCCTGATCCAGGTGGAGAGAGAACTGCCAGGAGCACAACTTCCCTGCTACGGTTGCAGCATCCCCAGGGGCCGAGCGCAGCCTTGCTGTTAGTGAGGAACACAGCCCCTGTGAAAAGCTCCTGGGGTCAGGGGACAAACAAGAGGTTGTCCACACTGGAAACAAGGGAAGTCTCTTTGCCACTCCCATTATACCCATCAGAGGACTTCTGCTTGCTTACCTACCTGCTCGGTTGGAGTCTACACTGGAAGAAGTTTCAGCTCCTCGGTAAAAGCGTGGACTGAGCAGTTTCTTTTTCAGCCTTTCCTTCCTGACTGACAGATCAAACCCTACCTGGAGCCCACACAAGCCAAGCAGGAGATCCCCTGCTAGGCTGGCAGGGCGAGGCTGTACCGTCGCAGCAGCCGTAGCCCTTGTGCCGACCGTGTCGCTGCTGCACGTCTTGCTTGCTCAGTTAATGAAGTGGAAAGCAAAGAGTCAATCTGTAAAGAATAAAGCAAAAAGCAAAGAACAGATCTCAGTTACTCACATTGTAAAGCTCTGAGGAGGTTAGCATGCATTCAATAAAAATACCACAAAATCATTTGTTCTCCCTTCAGCGTTCATTTAACTCACAGAGCTGTGAACTGATGCTGTCCCAAAACACACACTCAGCATCTGGTGGTACTTGGAGCACCAAGAAGAGAGTTTGGCATGCTGGGAGAACACTTCCCCACTGAGGGAAGATCTGGGGCCCCACTGGGAGACTTGGGAAGGCACTGGGAGCACTAGAAAAGGATTTTGGAGTTACTGGGAAGAAGAGGGAGAACACAGGGGCCATGCTGGGAGCAATCAGGAAAGCAGAATAGAATACAGACTTAACCAGGTTGCAAAAGACCTTCCAGAACACTGAGTCCA
This sequence comes from Melanerpes formicivorus, assembly GCF_026170545.1. Classification (NCBI taxonomy): domain Eukaryota; kingdom Metazoa; phylum Chordata; class Aves; order Piciformes; family Picidae; genus Melanerpes; species Melanerpes formicivorus. Next base: position 4,440,396 of record NW_027142413.1, on the reverse strand, counting down.
ACCTATCACCCACCACCATCTAGTCAACCAAACCATGGTACTCAGTGCCTCATCCAGTCTTACTTTAAACACTTGCAGTGATGGTGACTCCATCACCTCCCAGGGCAGCTCATTCCTCATGAGTGCAACACAAAGCAGACTTACTTGTGGTCTTGTTCTCCAAAGCACAACGTATAGACTGCTCCTGATGTAGACATACACACACACCCCACATGTGGAGAACAGCAAGAGTCCTGCAGACAAGACTCCTAACAGGAGTGGGGAAACACTGGGTGTACTAGAAAAGAAAAGAGATAAAGGGCCAATTCTGTTATCACTTACAGCTCCACACTTCCGTCATTATTGCATGCACTAGAAGCACAGAGTTACAGGTATCTCTAGGTACAGTTGAGGCAGCAGCCGCCACCCCCCCCAAAGCCCCGCGCTGCCCCGCCGGCGGCCAGCCCCCAAAGCCTCGCGCAGCCCCGCCTGGGGCCACCCCCCCAAGCCCCGCGCAGCCCCGCCTGGGGCCACCCCCCCAAGCCCCGCGCAGCACCGCCTGCGGCCACCCCCCCAAAGCCCCGCGCAGCACCGCCGGCGGCCACCCCCCCAAGCCACGCGCAGCTCCAGCGGCTGCTATAGAGAAACACCACAAAGCAGCAGAGACTAGCACTGACCTGGGACACGGCAGAAGAGCTCCAACCTCTACCAGCCACGACCCTGCACTGAGCCATTTTAAAGCATCCGGCGCCATATTGTTGAGGGCGGTGCCACGCTGGGGGGTGGGGTTCAGGCTGGGGGGGGGGCGGTGCCGCGCTGGGGGAGGCGGTGCCGCGCTGGGGGAGGCGGTGCCGCGCTGGGGGAGGCGGTGCCGCGTTTGGGGAGGCGGTGCCGCGCTGGGGGAGGCGGTGCCGCGCTGGGGGAGGCGGTGCCGCGCTGGGGGAGGCGGTGCCGCGCTGGGGGAGGCGGTGCCGCGCTGGGAAGGGCGGTGCCGCGCTGGGGGAGGCGGTGCCGCGCTGGGAAGGGCGGTGCCACGCTGGGAAGGGCGGTGCCGCGCTGGGAAGGGCGGTGCCGCGCTGGGGGGGGGCGGTGCCGCGCTGGGGGGGGGGCGGTGCCGCGCTGGGGGGGGGCGGTGCCGCGCTGGGGGGGGGCGGTGCCGCGCTGGGGGGGGGGCGGTGCCACCCTGGGGGGGGGCGGTGCAACCCTGGGGGGGGGCGGTGCAACCCTGGGGGGGGGGGCGGTGCAACCCTGGGGGGGGGGGGGCGGTGCCTGCTTTGTCACTTCATGCTCAGCTTTCCATGGGTTTTATTCCCCTCCAAGATTGTTGAGTTATGAGCAGCTGAGGAGCCCTGGGGAACACCTGTACAGAAATGTTCTTCCAAGAGCTGTCAGAAAAATGTGACTGAGAAGGACTGGGAAAGAACTGGGAGGGACTGGGATACCACTGGGACCCTCACAAGTCTATGGCACCAGATGGGATCCATCCCAGGGCAGAGAGCTCTGGCAGATGAGCTCCAAGCCACTGCCCAACATTTGCCACCAGTCCTGCATGACCACAGAGGTCCCAGGTGGCTGGAAGCTGCCAGTGTGATGCCATTCACGAGAAGGGCTGGAGGGAAGAACCTGGGAACTCCAGGCCTGTAAGCCTGACCTCAGTGCCTGGCAAGACTATGGAGCAGATCGTCCTGGGGGCAATCACAGCAAACCTGCAGGACGGGCAAGGGCTCAGGCCCAGCCAGCAAAGATTTGGTGGGAGGGGCAGGTCCTGCCTCACCAACCTGATCTCCTTCTATGCCCAGGTGACTGCCTGGTAGGTGTGGGGAAGGCTGTGGATGTAGTCTGCCTGGACTTCAGCAAGGCCTTTGACACTGTCTGCCACAACAACCACCTGGCCAAGCAGAACAGCCCACATCCTGGACAGGAGCACTCTGTGCTGGGTTAGGAACTGGCTGGAGTCCTGGGCCCAGAGAGTGGTGGTGAATGGTGCCACATGCAGCTGGCAGCCGGGCACTAGTGGTGTCCCCCAGGGATCAGTGCTGGGTCCCATCCTGTTCAATATCTGTATTGATGATCTGGATGAGGGGAGCGAGTCCATCATCAATAACTTTGCAGATGACACCAAGCTGGGGGCAGGAGTTGATCTGCTGGAAGGTAGGAGAGCTCAGCAGAGGGACCCTGACAGGCTGGACAGATGGGCAGAGTTTGGAAAGCATGCACGGACTCCCTGGTTGGTGAAGCAGGAATTGTTTAGTGGTACAGAACAAGCAGTGTATGTAGGAAAAATCAAGCAGGCTAAGCAATTCCCTGGCATTCTTGCACCACTGCTGCTAATTGAGTTTTCTCCTTTGATATGCAGCTCTCCATTATTATCTTCATCCCATATCAGGTTGAGCTTCTCCAGCACGGAGGCGAGCGTCCTTCTGTCTCGCGCTTCAGGCTGTTTACTGCAGTCAGCTCTTCTTTATCATCAGACCGTTCTTCCGTCGTCAGCAGCCTGTTGTTCTTTCCTGTCCTGAAACCTTCCATAGATACTTTCTGCTTTCCTCCAGGCAGAGTCCAAGGGCATGATATTGAACACATCCAAGTGCCAGGTTCTACACATTGCCACAACAACCCCAGGCATTGCTACAGGCTGGGGTCAGACTAGCTGGAGAGGAACCAGGCTGGAAAGGGAGCGGTAAGGGAGTGGCAAAGGGCTGGGAGGGGCTCAGGACAGTACTGGGAGGTACTGGGAGGCTGTGGAAGGACTCTGGGGGGGAGGGTTACTGGGGGGGAGTGAGGAGGCACTGGGAAAATTCTAAGGGTTAACTGGGAGGTACTGGGAAGGGCTCTGAATGGCACTGGGAAGAACTCAGAGACTGTGGAAAGACTCTGGGGCAGTGTGGAGGGGCTGAGGGGGGCACTTGGGGTTATGAGGAGATACTCACAGTGCTCCCAGTGCTCTCCCAGTTGTCTCCCAGTTGCTCCCAGTTGGGTTCCTGCTGCTTCCAGTTGTCTCCCATGGCTCCAGAACTGACTTCAGCTGCTGCAGGTATGGCTCCCAGTCCCTCCCAGTGCCTCTCAGCCCCTACCAGCTTCCTCCCAGACTGGGAAAGGACTGGGAGGCACTGGGAGGGGTTCAGGACAGTACTGGAAGGTACTGGGAGGCTGTGGAAGACCTGTGGTGGGGGTAAGGTTACGGGGGGGAGAGTAAGGGGACACTGGGAAAATTCTAAGGGTTAACTGGGAGGTACTGGGAAGGGCTCTACATGGCACTGGGAAGAACTCGGAGACTGTGGAAAGACTTTGGGGCGGTCTGGAGGGGCTCAGGGGGGCACTGGGGGTCATGGGGAGATACTCCCAGTGCTCTCCCAGTTGTCTCCCAGTTCCTCCCAGGGACCCCTAGTGCTCCCAGTTGGGTTCCTGCTGCTTCCAGTTGTGTCCCAGGGCTCCAGCAATGCCTCCAGCTGGTCCAGGCATGTCTCCCAGTGCCTCCTGGTCCCTACTGGTCTCCTCCCATACTGGGATAGGACTAGAAGGGATTGGGAGGTACTGGGAGGGACAGGAATAAACAGGGAGGGACTGGGAGGGGACTGGGAAGGGAGTGGGACAGTGTGGGAGGGGACTTGGAGGGACAGGGAGGGGACACAGTGGGAATGGACTGGGAGGCTGTAAAGGGCTGTGGGAGGGAAATGGGGGACTGAGGGGGGGTACTGGGAATTCCTGGGTCATGCTCCCAGTGCTCCCAGTTGTCTCCCAGTGGGGATGCTACTGCTTCCAATTGTCCACCAGGGCTCTTGCCAGGTAGTGCAGGTATGACTGGGAGGGGACTGGAAAGGGATGGGGAAGGCACTGGTTGGGGACTGTGAAGGGACTGGGATGGAATGGGAGGAACTGGGATGGACTGGGAGGGGCTGGGATGGACTGGGGGGGCACTGGGAAGAGACTGGGATGGGAGTGGGAAAGGACAGGGAGCAACTGGGTGCACTGGAATGGGAATGGGAGGGAACTGGGAGAGACTGGGAAGGACTGGGAGTGCACTGCGACGGGACTGGGAGGGGAGTGGGGAGCCAGTGGGAGGGGATTGGGAGGGAACTAAGAAGGGAATGGGAAAGGAAAAGAGTTGGAAGGGACTGGGAAGGGACAGGGAGGGGATTGGAAAACGACTGGGAGGGTACTGGAAAGGGCTCAGGACAATAGTGGGAAGGACTGGGAGGCTGTTAACAGCTCTGGAGGGGAATTGGGGGGGGCAGTGGGAGGCTGTGGAAGGATCTGGGGTAGGGAGGGTTACTGGGGGGGAGTGTGGGGGCACTGGGGAAGTCTAAAGATTAACTGGGAGGTACTGGGAAGGGCTCTACATGGCACTGGAAAGAACTCAGAGACTGTGGAAAGACTTTGGGGCGGTCTGGAGTGGCTCAGGGGGGCACTGGGGGTCATGGGGAGATTCTCCCAGTTGTCTCCCAGTTCCTCCCAGGGACCCCTAGTGCTCCCAGTTGGGTTTCTGCTGCTTCCAGTTGTGTCCCAGGGCTCCAGCAATGCCTCCAGCTGGTCCAGGTATGCCTCCCAGTGCCTCCTGGTCCCTACTGGTCTCCTCCCATACTGGGATAGGACTAGAAGGGATTGGGAGGTACTGGGAGAGACAGGAATAAACAGGGAGGGACTGGGAGGGGACTGGGAAGGGAGTGGGACAGTGTGGGAGGGGACGTGGAGGGACAGGGAGGGGACATAGTGGGAATGGACTGGGAGGCTGTAAAGGGCTGTGGAGGGAAATGGGGGACTGAGGGGGGGTACTGGAAATTCCTGGGTCATGCTCCCAGTGCTCCCAGTTGTCTCCCAGTGGGGATGCTACTGCTTCCAATTGTCCACCAGGGCTCTTGCCAGGTAGTGCATGTATGACTGGGAGGGAACTGGAAAGGGATGGGGAAGGGACTGGTTGGGGACTGTGAAGGGACTTGAAGAGGACTGGGAGGGGCACTGGGAGGGGAGTGGGAGGGCCACTGGGCAGGACTGGGAGGGACTGGGGAGGAACTGGCAGGGACTGGCAAGGACTGGGAAGGGGCTGAGAAAGGATTGGGAGGAAATGGGTTGAATGGGAGGGGATTGGGAAGGACTGGGGAAAACTAGGAAGGGACTAGTAGGGGACATGGAAGGGACTGGGATGGAATGGGAGGAACTGGGATGGACTGGGAGGGGCTGGGATGGACTGGGGGGGCACTGAGAAGAGACTGGGATGGGAGTGGGAAAGGACAGGGAGGAACTGGGTGTACTGGGATGGGAGTGGGAGGGAACCGGGAGAGACTGGGAAGGACTGGGAATGCAGTGCGACGGGACTGGGAGGGGAGTGGCAAGTGACTGGGAGGGGAGTGGGGAGCCAGTGGGAGGGAAATGGGAGGGAATTAAGAAGGGAATGGGAAGGGAAAAAAGTTGGAAGGGACTGGGAATGGAATGGGTAGGGAGTGTGAAGGGAGTGGGAAGGAACAGGGAGGGCACCGGGACAAACTGGGAGGGGACTGGCAATGTCACTGGGAGGACCTGAGTGAAATGGGAGGGGACTGAGAGGGAATGGGAGGAACTGGGAAGGATGGGGAGGGAACTATGAGGGGAATGGGAATGGACTGGGACAAACTGGGAGGGGACTGGTTGGGAAGTGGATGAACTGTGAAGGGACTGGGAAGTGACAGTGAAGGGACAGGAAGGGACTGGGAAGGGACAGGGAGGGCACTGGGACAAACTGGGAAGGGACTGGGGGGGGGGACTGGGAGGGGACTGCTTAGGCACTGGGAAGGGAATGTAAAAGGGACAGGGAAAAGAGTTGGAAGGGACTGAGAAGGGACAGTGCGGGGAGTTTGAGGGACAGGGTGGACCAGGAGGGAATGGAAGGGACTGGGAGGGTACTGGGAAGGGTCTGGAAAAAGCCTGGGAGAAACTGGGAGGGGACTTGGAGGGAACTGGGAGTGGACTGGGAGGGAATGGGAGGGCACTGGGAAGGACTGGGCAGACTGGGAGGGGACCGGGAGGGAATGGGTGGAACTGGGATGGAGTGGGAGGGAACTGGGAGGGCCTGGGAAGGGACAAGGAAGGGGAGTGGGAAGAGATTGGCACAAACTGGGAGGGGACTGGGAGGGAACTGGGAAGGGAAAAGGAGGGCAGTGCAAAGGGACTGGGAAGGGACAGGAAGGGACTGGGACGGGACTGGGAAGGGCCTGGGACAAATTGGGAGGGGACTTGGAGGGAACTGGGAGGACCCAGGAAGGGACAGGGAGGGGAGTGGGAAGGGACAGGGACGGGACAAGGAAGGGACAGGGAGGGGACAAGGAAGGGACAGGGAGGGGAGTGAGAGGAAGTGGGAGGGAACGGGACGGGCCTGGAACTAACTGGGAGGGGACTTGGAGGACCTGGGAGGGCACTTGGAAGGACTGGGAGGGCACCAGGAGGGAGTGGGAGGAAACTGGGAGTGCCTGGGAAGGGACTGGAAAGGGCCTGGGACAAATTGGAGGGGACTGGGATGGAACTGGGAAGGGAAAAGGAAGGGACAAGAAGGGTAGAAGGAGGGGACAAGGAGGGGACTGGGAGGGGAGTGGGAGGACAAGGAGGGTACTGAGAAGGGACAGGGACAAACTAGGAAGGGCCTGGAACGAAGTGGGAGGGGACTTGGAGGACCTGGGAGGGCACTTGGAAGGAATGGGAGGGGACCGGGAGGGAGTGGGAGAAAACTTGGAGGGCCTGGGAAGGGACTGGAAAGGGCCTGGGACAAACTGGGAGGGGACTGGGATGGAACTGGGAAGGGAAAAGGAAGGGACAGGGAGGGGACAAGGAGGGGACAAGGAGGGGAGTGAGAAGGGACTGGGAGGGGAGTGAGAAGGGACTGGGAGGGGAGTGAGAAGGGACTGGGACAAACTGGGAAGGGCCTGGAACTAAGTGGGAGGGGACTTGGAGGGAACTGGGAGGGAATGGGAGGGCCTGGGAAGGAACTGGAAAGGGCCTGGGAGGGACTGAGAAGGGACTGGGTAGGTCCTGGGACAAACTGGGAGGGAACTGGGAATGCACAAGGAAGGGCAGTGGGAAGGGACTGGGAGGGGATTGGGATGGGACTGGGAGGGACCTGAGAAGGGACTGGGACAAACTGGGAAGGGCCTGGGAAGGGCCTGGAACTAACTGGGAGGGGACTTGGAGGGAACTGGGAGGACCTGGGAGGGCACTGGGAAGGACCGGGAAGGAATGGGAGGGGGTGGGATGGAGTGGGAGGAAACTTGGAGGGCCTGGGAAGGGACTGGAAGAAACTGGGTGGACTGGGAGGGGACTGGAAGGGGACTGGGATGGAACAAGGAAGGGACAAGGAAGCAACACGGAGGCAACAAGAAAGGGACAAGGAAGCGACACGGAGGCGACAAGGAAGGGACAGGGAGGGGAGTGGGAAGGGACAGGGAGGGGAGTGGGAAGGGACAGGGAGGGGAGTGGGAAGGGACAGGGAGGGGAGTGGGAAGGGACAGGGAGGGGAGTGGGAAGGGACAGGGAGGGGAGTGGGAAGGGACAGGGAGGGGAGTGGGAAGGGACAGGGAGGGGAGTGGGAAGGGAACTGAGAAGGGACAGGGAAGGGCCTAGAACTAAGTGGGAGGGGACTTGGAGGACCTGGGAGGGCACTTGGAAGAACTGGGAGGGGACCGGGAGGGAGTGGGAGGAAACTGGGAGGGCCTGGGAAGGGAAAAGGAAGAGACATGGAAAGGACAAGGAGAGGAGAAGGAGGAGACAAGGAGAACTAAGAGAGTACAAGGAGGGGAGTGGGAAGGGACTGGGAGGGGAGTGGGAAGGGACTGGGAGGGGAGTGGGAGGGCACTTGGAAGGACTGGGAGGGGACCGGAAGGGCCTGGGAAGGGACTGGGAGGAAATGGGTGGACTGGGAGGGGACTGGGAAGGGACAAGGAGGAGACAAGGAGGGAATTGGGGAGGGACGGAGGGGAGTGGGAAGGGACTGGGAAGGGACAGGGAGGGGATTAGGATGAGACTGGGACAAACTGGGAAGAGACTGGGACAAACTGGAAGGGGACAGGGAGGGAAGTGGGAGGGAACTGGAAGGGTAATGCAAAGGGACTGGGAGGGGAGTGGGAGAGACTGGGTGGAGTGGGATGGACTGGGATGGAACTGAGTAGGCACTGGGATAAACTTTGAAGGGACTGGGAAGGGCCTGGAACTAACTGGGAGGGGACTTGGAGGGAACTGGGAAGACCTGGGAGGGAATGGGAGGGAACGGGAGGGACTGGGAAGAGACGGGAAAGGGCCTGGGAGGAACTGGGTGGACTGGGAGGGGACTAGGACAAACTGGGAGGGGACTGGAAGGGAACTGGAAAGTAACAAGGAATGGACAGGGAGGGGAGTGGGAAGGGACTGGGAGGGGATTGGGAAGGGACTGGGACAAAGTGGGAAGGGACTGGGACACACTGGGAAGGGACTGGGACACACTGGGAGCAGACTTGGAGGGAAGTGGGAGGACCCGAGTGAAATGGGAGGGCACTGGGAGGGACTGGGAGGGCAGTGGGAAAGACTGGGTGACCACTGGAAAGGGAATGGGAAGAGACTGGGAGGGGCCTGGGAGGAACTGGGTGGACTGGGAGGGGACCGGGAGGGAATGGGAGGGACTGGTAGGAAACTGGGAGGACCAGGAAAGGGACTGGGACAAACTGGGAGGCGACTGGGAGGGCACTGGAAGGCTAATGGAAAGGGAGCGGGAGGGGAGTGAGAGGGTATTGGAAAGGGACTGGGAAGGGAGTGGGGGGGAGTGGGAGGGAATGGGTGGACTGGGTCAAACTGGGAAGGGACTGGGAAGGGCCTGGAATTAAGTGGGAAGGGACTTGGAGGGAACTGGGAGGGAATGGGAGGAATCTGGGAGGGCCTGGGAAGGGACTGGAGGAAGTGGGTGGACTGGAGGGGAATGGGATGGAGTGGGAGGACACTGGGAACGGCCTAGGAAGGCCCTGGAACTAAGTGGGAGGGGACTTGGAGGGAACTGGGAGGCAATGGGAGGGCCTGGGAAGGAACTGGAAAGGGCCTGGGAGGGACTGAGAAGGGACTGGGTAGGTCCTGGGACAAACTGGGAGGGAACTGGGAATGCACAAGGGCAGTGGGAAGGGACTGGGAGGGGATTGGGATGGGACTGGGAGGGACCTGAGAAGGGACTGGGAAGGGCCTGTGGGAGGGGACTTGGAGGGAACTGGGAGGACCTAGGAGGGCACTGGGAAGGACCGGGAAGGAATGGGAGGAAACTTGGAAGGCCTGGGAAGGGACTGGAAAGGGACTGGGAGAAACTGGGTGGACTGGGAGGGGACTGGAAGGGGACTGGGAAGGTCCTGGGACAAAATGGGAGGGGACTGGGATGGAACAAGGAAGGGACAAGGAAGCAACACGGAGGAGACAAGGAGGCGACAAGAAAGGGACAAGGAAGCAACACAGAGGCGACAGGGAAGCGACACGGAGGTGACAGGGAAGGGACAGGGAGGGGAGTGGGAAGGGACAGGGAGGGGAGTGGGAAGGGACAGGGAGGGGCCTGGAACTAAGTGGGAGGGGACTGGGATGGGAACGGGAAGGGAACTGGGAAGGGAACTGGAAGGGAGTGGGAGGGAACTGGGAAGAGACTGGGACAAACTGGAAGGGGACTGGGAGGGAAGTAGGAGGGAACTGGAAGGGTAATGCAAAGGGACTGGGAGGGGAATGAGAAGGGACAGGGAGGGGAGTGGGAAGGGACAGGGAAGGGCCTGGAACTAAGTGGGAGGGGACTGGGATGGAACTGGGAAGGGAAAAGGAAGGGACATGGAAAGGACAAGGAGAGAAGAAGGAGGGAACAAGGAGAGGACAAGGAGAGGACAAGGAGGGGAGTGAGAAGGGACAGGGACAAACTGGGAAGGAAGGGCCAAGAACTAAGTGGGAGGGGACTTGGAGGACCTGGGAGGGCACTTGGAAGGACTGGGAGGGGACCGGGAGGGAGTGGGAGGAAACTTGGAGGGCCTGGGAAGGGACTGGAAAGGGACTGGGAGGAAATGGGTGGACTGGGAGGGGACTGGGAAGGGAACTGGGAAGGGAACGGGAAGGGAACGGGAAGGGACCTGGGAAAGGAGTGGGAGGGAACTGGGAAGAGACTGGGACAAACTGGAAGGGGACTGGGAGGGGACTGGGATGGAACAGGGAAGGGACAAGGAAGCAACACGGAGGAGACAAGGAGGCGACAAGAAAGGGACAAGGAAGCAACACAGAGGCAACAGGGAAGCGACACGGAGGTGACAGGGAAGGGACAGGGAGGGGAGTGGGAAGGGACAGGGAGGGGAGTGGGAAGGGACAGGGAGGGGCCTGGAACTAAGTGGGAGGGGACTGGGATGGACAGGGAGGGGCTTGGAGGGACTGGGAGAGAATGGGAGGGGTCTGGAAGAGAATGGGAGGGGACTGGGAGTGCACTGGGAAGGGACTGGGAGTGCACTGGGAAGGGACTGGGAGTGCACTGGGAAGGGACTGGGAGGGGACAGGGAGGAAAGTGAGAATGGACTGGTAAGGGCCTGGGACAAACTGGGAGGGAACTGGGAGGGGAGTGGGAGGGACTGGGTGGACTGGGAGGGAATTGGGAGGGACAGGGCAGGACTGGGAGCTTGCTGGGAGGGACTGGAAAGGGCCTGGGCGAAACTGGGAGGGAACTGTGAAGAGACTGGGAAGGTATGGGGAGGGCACTGGGACGGACTGGGAGGGAACTGGGAAGGGACAGTGAGGGAGTGGGAGGGACTGGGTGGAACAGGAGGGAATGGGAGGGACTGGGATGGAGTGGGAGGGACTGGGAAGGGGCTGGGAAGGGACAGGGAGGGAACTGGGACAAAGTGGGAGGGGACTGGGAGTGCACTGGGAGGACCAGAGTGAAATGGGAGGGGACGGGGAGGGAATGGGAGGGCACTGGGAATGGACCAGGAGGGGACTGAGAGGGAATGGGAGGAACTGGGAATGACTGGGAGGGCACTGGGCGGACTGGGAGGGGACGGGGAGGGAATGGGAGGGGCTGGGATGGACAGGAATGGGGGGGGAGAGACTGGGAAGGACTGGGACGGAATGGGAGGGAACTGGGAAGGGAATGGGAAGGGACTGGGAGGGCCCGGGATGGAGTGGGATGGACTGGGATAGGACGGGGAAGGGACTGGGTGGGAATGGGATGGACTGGAAAGGACCTGGAGGGAACTGGCAAGGGACTAAGAAGAACTGGGAGGTAGTGGGAGAAATTAGGAGGGACTGGAAGGAAACTGGGAAGGGACTTGGCTGGGAATGGGAGAGTACTGCGAAGGGACTGGGATGCAGTGGGAAAGGACTGGGAATGAAACTGGGAAGGGACTGGGAAGGGACTGGGACAGTGTGGGAAGGGACTTGGTAGGGATAGCAAAGCGATTGTTACAGACTGGGACAAGCTGGGAGGGACAGGGACAAACAGGGAAGGGACTGGGAGAACACATTGCAGTACTGGGAGCCCTTGAAGGAGATCTTGGAGTTCCTGGGAGCACTGTTGTTGCTGCGAGGTCACCGAGAATAGGATCGGAGAGGTTTTACTGGCAGCACCGCGTGGGACAGGAGGTCACTCACTGCGTTCCTGGGAGCACTGGAGAGGGATTTTGCAGTTCCCGGGAGCACTGGCAGAGACTGGGAGGCGCTGGGTTCACCCTGGGATCGCTGGGCGAGTCTGGGGGCATTGGGGTCAGCCTGCAAGAGCTGGGAGAGACAGGAGAACAGCTCGTGAACTGGGAGCAGACTGCTCCTGACCGCGGCAAATCGACACCCACCCCCGCCCCCTCGCTGCTGCCCACCCCCAGACCCGTGGCAGAGTCCTGCAGCAGGGACAAAACAACTCCAGAGAGCAGCAGAGTCGACACTGAGCTGATGCGGAGCAGAGAAAGCAGAGGGGACGAGGGTTACGCTGGCTAGGTCAGAGCCGAGGGGGCGAGGGCGGCGCCATCTTGGGAAGGGCAGGCGCTGTCACGGGGAGGACGGCGCCATCTTGGGAAGGGCAGGCGCTGTCACGGGGAGGGCGGCGCCGAAGGGAGCCGAGCCGAGCCGAGGAGCCGAAGGGAGCCGAGCCGAGCCGAGGAGCCGAAGGGAGCCGAGCCGAGCCGAGGAGCCGAAGGGAGCCGAGCCGAGCCGAGGAGCCGAAGGGAGCCGAGCCGAGCCGAGGAGCCGAAGGGAGCCGAGCCGAGCCGAGGAGCCGAAGGGAGCCGAGCCGAGCCGAGGAGCCGAAGGGAGCCGAGCCGAGCCGAGGAGCCGAAGGGAGCCGAGCCGAGCCGAGGAGCCGAAGGGAGCCGAGCCGAGCCGAGGAGCCGAAGGGAGCCGAGCCGAGCCGAGGAGCCGAAGGGAGCCGAGCCGAGCCGAGCCGCCGAAGGGAGCCGAGCCGAGGAGCCGAAGGGAGCCGAGCCGAGCCGAGGAGCCGAAGGGAGCCGAGCCGAGCCGAGGAGCCGAAGGGAGCCGAGCCGAGCCGAGGAGCCGAAGGGAGCCGAGCCCAGCCGAGGCGCCGAAGGGAGCCGAGCCGAGCCGAGGAGCCGAAGGGAGCCGAGCCCAGCCGAGGCGCCGAAGGGAGCCGAGCCCAGCCGAGGCGCCGAAGGGAGCCGAGCCGAGCCGAGGCGCCGAAGGGAGCCGAGCCCAGCCGAGGCGCCGAAGGGAGCCGAGCCCAGCCGAGGGTTATATAAAAGGTTAATCTTTTCCCATGTTAATTCTTATTTTATACAGAACGGTTAATTTTTCCTATCAGGCTCAGCCAGCCTCTGTTCAGAGGGTTTTCCATTCACATAAAAAATAACCAATCGACAACAAAATCGATACTTTTAAAAAGCCACTCTTTGCATATGATAGATACACACTGCACATTTATATATTTGAGAACCCCACGTACCCCATTTCAAAGCCTCCCTTCTTACGAATTAACACTGTAGTATAGAGGTTTTACTTCGAGCAGTGCTTTCTGGGCCAGATGTAAGCAGCTGAAGACATTTATTACATTATACAGCAAAGACATATAGTCTCATCAGAAGGCACACGTGGCACATCTCAGTTGGGCATTTTCTGCTGGCATACAATAGGTTGCAATAAAACTATTTTAACACATCCAACCTGTTATAAAATATGCATCCTTTTTTTTTTTAATATATATAATCCTTCTCTTAAAACGATTTTGAATACAAAGAAACAAAAATCTCATTCTATAATATCCCTATATCAAACTCTTATCCTAACACCTTAGTACCTTAGTACAATCACTAATTACTTAATACTTATAAACACTAAATACTTACTATTCATTATGCTTACAGGTAAAACAACTATTAAAAACAAAAAAAAAAATCTCTAAAACACATCACAATCAGAAATAATGAAATAATCATTGTTGCTTTAAATCAGAACACAACTTTCATAGACTAGAGAGGTTATCAGAAAGGGGGGGAGAAATGGGGGGGGGGGGAGGCGGCCGGCTAGCAAAGGCACCATAGGGACAAAGAGAGGGGGGGGGAAAGGGGGGTGGGGAGAAAGCCACCGAATTCACACCAGCTGCCCTTCCAGGCAGCCTCGAGGTCAAATGTAGGATTCCCTGAAGGCATGGAGACTTCCATAGGAGGCGATAGCAGCAATTTTGAGCTACATTGATGTTTTTGAGCCTAAAACTCAAGGTGCTTGTAGCAGATGCCACTGTCTCTTCTCCACTCCATATTGCTGGATGTCAGTGCATACAACTTACAGCAGCAGTTCCTAAAGTACACAAAAGTATCTGGCAATCAGTGTTTCTTACAGGCTTCTAGGACAGTCATCTTCTCCCAAGTCATGCTTTTTGCCTAAAGTGTCCCTTCTGTCCACAATTAAAACACATGGAAAAACTTTTAAGGGTTAGTGGGAGGGTGTCCAGCAGCAGGGGGGGAGTGGGCTGCTGTTGCTATTGGCCAGGTGCCAGTGACTGCAGCTCCAGGGGTGCAGGTGAGCTTAGTGGCCATGGTGGGGGAGAAGGGCTGGGGGGCGTAGATGTCAAAGAAGAGCTTTGTTCTGGTGAAATGGCATTACTATTGTAACAGCTTTATAATGCTCTGCTAATTGATCTAAAGAATCTTTAATTAGTCCCTGTGTTGTAAGGGAAGATGTAACAATTTTGTTTACTTTTGTTGCCGCCATCCCTCCCCGCTCCCATGTCTTTTCATTCTACATTGTTGCCCTTTTTTTTCCCTCCAAGATGTAAGTAAATGACTCTGAGTATCAAGTTATCTTCTTTTGTTCTTTCATTACCCATACGTGCTCCTCAACAGGAGGCACCGACGCTCAGTTTCCCCAGTCACTTACCTCTGTCCGGGGTGACCATTTGTTGTAGTATTGATGTTTTAATTACTTCGAGCAGTGCTTTCTGGGCCAGATGTAAGCAGCTGAAGACATTTATTACATTATACAGCAAAGTTATATAGTCTAATCAGAAGGCACACGTGGCACATCTCAGTTGGGCATTTTCTACTGGCATACGTGTAATTAAGGCATACAGTAGGTCGTAACAACAAAACTATTTTAACACGTCCAACCAAACTCTGCCCAGTTTCTCTCCTTCGGTTCCAAAGTGTTTACATTACTCTCAGAGTCAAAGGCAAAACATAGCTTTCTCTGACTCGAGCAAAGGCAAATCTTCCCCGTAGTCTTCCAAAGCTATCCCAAAACACCTTCCCACATCATACTATTCTTCTACATCCACTTAAACAGGAGAGCTTCTGGAATGTAAAAGCAAATTCTAGGGAGAGCAAAACAGGGTTTCAAAGCATAAATATAACATGTGTATCACATAAAAACAGTAGACCTTCCTTTTTGTCTGTCATGGGAGGGGGGGGTTGCCCTTCTTTGTTCCTTTGGGGTTTTTTTCTTTTTGTTTCTTAGTTTTCAATACAAATGGAAAAACCTTCAAAGAGGGCCGCACTCAGCTGCTCCCCACACACAGGGGCAAGAGAAGCCCCTAACTGGTCAGTGTTGCCACCCCTCTTAAGGGGATTGGTTGGCACCTAAGGTGCACCTGGGGGTATCAAAGGGGAATTTGGGGGCACATAGAGGGATGAGGAGGGCCTCTGGAGAGTCTCCCAAAGGATTAGTTGGATATTTAGGGTTATTTGGACCCCCGCCACAAAGGCCACTACTGCAAAGCTTTCCCCCCACCACCACAACTAACCCTAACCATCCGACTAAAATACCCACAGGAGACCTTCCATTAGTCCCCACATGCCTCTATATTCCCCTTGACTTCCCATTCAAATTAAGAAACTAAAAATAAAACCAGTGATGTTTCTTTTGTGTGTCTTGTGGGGTTTTTTAGTTTGCAAATAAGAGTCATTTCAAAGCCTTTTTGCATCCACATTACTACTGTTCTGCAATCTCTCGATTAAGAGCACAGCTTTTTCTCTGCTGGAATACCTCACGCTAACACTTAAATTTTTTTCATGGGTTTTCATCCCCTCTGAGAGCATTCAGGCAGCTTTTTTGGGCAGCATCCCCCGCCCCTCACTCACCTGCTCCTCTCCTGCATCAGCACCCACCCCCATGTGGTATCATGGAAGGAAAGAGAGACAGCTGAGGGGCTGCCCCGCTTTTTATCACCCCGACCCACGGATGCCCTTCTCAGTAGGATTTGCACCTTCAGCACGCAGCTGAGTTTTTGCTGCGCTTCTCTTCTCTGTGACAGCTGCTGCGCAGGTCTGCATCTCCAAGCGTGTCACACCTTCAGGGATTTACTACCCCATAATCACCTTGCAGTTGGTGCATTTCTTGCTGGCAATCAACCCATCTCTTCCATCTGTTGCTCTCATTGTTTTGTTTCAGCTTTCTGAGCCTGTGTCGGTACAAGTCCTTCTCAGGGCACTGCAAACAGAGACAGACAAAGCTTCCTTTTCTCCAATAGTTCCAGGAAGATTTCCGGCACTTCTAGGCAAGCACTGACAGAGTGACGGCTGTGAGGGGACATCAGCCTGGCACTGGAGCTGGGCATTCTGAGCAGATGAGGAACCCTGGGCAACACCTGCAGAGAAATCTTGGTTTCTCTGCAGAGAAGCACTGGCCTTAGAGACAAAGCTGTCTTTGATCTGGGCACCAGCTGCAGCTCCCAGCGGTGCCTAGCTGCAGAGCAATGGCCTGCACCTTCATCCTGATCCAGGTGGAGAGAGAACTGCCAGGAGCACAACTTCCCTGCTACGGTTGCAGCATCCCCAGGGGCCGAGCGCAGCCTTGCTGTTAGTGAGGAACACAGCCCCTGTGAGAAGCTCCTGGGGTCAGGGGACAAACAAGAGGTTGTCCACACTGGAAACAAGGGAAGTCTCTTTGCCACTCCCATTATACCCATCAGAGGACTTCTGCTTGCTTACCTACCTGCTCGGTTGGAGTCTACACTGGAAGAAGTTTCAGCTCCTCGGTAAAAGCGTGGACTGAGCAGTTTCTTTTTCAGCCTTTCCTTCCTGACTGACAGATCAAACCCTACCTGGAGCCCACACAAGCCAAGCAGGAGATCCCCTGCTAGGCTGGCAGGGCGAGGCTGTACCGTCGCAGCAGCCGTAGCCCTTGTGCCGACCGTGTCGCTGCTGCACGTCTTGCTTGCTCGGTTAATGAAGTGGAAAGCAAAGAGTCAATCTGTAAAGAATAAAGCAAAAAGCAAAGAACAGATCTCAGTTACTCACATTGTAAAGCTCTGAGGAGGTTAGCATGCATTCAATAAAAATACCACAAAATCATTTGTTCTCCCTTCAGCGTTCATTTAACTCACAGAGCTGTGAACTGATGCTGTCCCAAAACACACACTCAGCATCTGGTGGTACTTGGAGCACCAAGAAGAGAGTTTGGCATGCTGGGAGAACACTTCCCCACTGAGGGAAGATCTGGGGCCCCACTGGGAGACTTGGGAAGGCACTGGGAGCACTAGAAAAGGATTTTGGAGTTACTGGGAAGAAGAGGGAGAACACAGGGGCCATGCTGGGAGCAATCAGGAAAGCAGAATAGAATACAGACTTAACCAGGTTGCAAAAGACCTTCCAGAACACTGAGTCCAACCTATCACCCACCACCATCTAGTCAACCAAACCATGGTACTCAGTGCCTCATCCAGTCTTACTTTAAACACTTGCAGTGATGGTGACTCCATCACCTCCCAGGGCAGCTCATTCCTCATGAGTGCAACACAAAGCAGACTTACTTGTGGTCTTGTTCTCCAAAGCACAACGTATAGACTGCTCCTGATGTAGACATACACACACACCCCACATGTGGAGAACAGCAAGAGTCCTGCAGACAAGACTCCTAACAGGAGTGGGGAAACACTGGGTGTACTAGAAAAGAAAAGAGATAAAGGGCCAATTCTGTTATCACTTACAGCTCCACACTTCCGTCATTATTGCATGCACTAGAAGCACAGAGTTACAGGTATCACTAGGTACAGTTGAGGCAGCAGCCGCCATCCCCCCAAAGCCCCGCGCTGCCCCGCCGGCGGCCAGCCCCCAAAGCCTCGCGCAGCCCCGCCTGGGGCCACCCCCCCAAGCCCCGCGCAGCACCGCCTGCGGCCACCCCCCCAAACCCCGCACAGCACCGCCGGCGGCCAACCCCCAAGCCACGCGCAGCTCCAGCGGCTGCTATAGAGAAACACCACAAAGCAGCAGAGACTAGCACTGACCTGGGACACAGCAGAAGAGCTCCAACCTCTACCAGCCACGACCCTGCACTGAGCCATTTTAAAGCATCCGGCGCCATGTTGTTGAGGGCGGTGCCACGCTGGGGGGTGGGGTTCAGGCTGGGGGGGCGATGCTACGCTGAGGGGGCGGTGCCACGCTGGGGGGCGGTGCCGCGCTGGGGGAGGCGGTGCCGCGCTGGGAAGGGCGGTGCCACGCTGGGAAGGGCGGTGCCACGCTGGGAAGGGCGGTGCCACGCTGGGAAGGGCGGTGCCACGCTGGGGGGGGGGCGGTGCCACGCTGGGGGGGGGCGGTGCCACGCTGGGGGGGGGCGGTGCAACCCTGGGGGGGGGGCGGTGCCTGCTTTGTCACTTCACGCTCAGCTTTCCATGGGTTTTATTCCCCTCCAAGATTGTTGAGTTATGAGCAGCTGAGGAGCCCTGGGGAACACCTGTACAGAAATGTTCTTCCAAGAGCTGTCAGAAAAATGTGACTGAGAAGGACTGGGAAAGAACTGGGAGGGACTGGGATACCACTGGGACCCTCACAAGTCTATGGCACCAGATGGGATCCATCCCAGGGCAGAGAGCTCTGGCAGATGAGCTCCAAGCCACTGCCCAACATTTGCCACCAGTCCTGCATGACCACAGAGGTCCCAGGTGGCTGGAAGCTGCCAGTGTGATGCCATTCACGAGAAGGGCTGGAGGGAAGAACCTGGGAACTCCAGGCCTGTAAGCCTGACCTCAGTGCCTGGCAAGACTATGGAGCAGATCGTCCTGGGGGCAATCACAGCAAACCTGCAGGACGGGCAAGGGCTCAGGCCCAGCCAGCAAAGATTTGGTGGGAGGGGCAGGTCCTGCCTCACCAACCTGATCTCCTTCTATGCCCAGGTGACTGCCTGGTAGGTGTGGGGAAGGCTGTGGATGTAGTCTGCCTGGACTTCAGCAAGGCCTTTGACACTGTCTGCCACAACAACCACCTGGCCAAGCAGAACAGCCCACATCCTGGACAGGAGCACTCTGTGCTGGGTTAGGAACTGGCTGGAGTCCTGGGCCCAGAGAGTGGTGGTGAATGGTGCCACATGCAGCTGGCAGCCGGGCACTAGTGGTGTCCCCCAGGGATCAGTGCTGGGTCCCATCCTGTTCAATATCTGTATTGATGATCTGGATGAGGGGAGCGAGTCCATCATCAATAACTTTGCAGATGACACCAAGCTGGGGGCAGGAGTTGATCTGCTGGAAGGTAGGAGAGCTCAGCAGAGGGACCCTGACAGGCTGGACAGATGGGCAGAGTTTGGAAAGCATGCACGGACTCCCTGGTTGGTGAAGCAGGAATTGTTTAGTGGTACAGAACAAGCAGTGTATGTAGGAAAAATCAAGCAGGCTAAGCAATTCCCTGGCATTCTTGCACCACTGCTGCTAATTGAGTTTTCTCCTTTGATATGCAGCTCTCCATTATTATCTTCATCCCATAGCAGGTTGAGCTTCTCCGGCACGGAGGCGAGCGTCCTTCTGTCTCGCGCTTCAGGCTGTTTACTGCAGTCAGCTCTTCTTTATCATCAGACCGTTCTTCCGTCGTCAGCAGCCTGTTGTTCTTTCCTGTCCTGAAACCCTCCATAGATACTTTCTGCTTTCCTCCAGGCAGAGTCCAAGGGCATGATATTGAACACATCCAAGTGCCAGGTTCTACACATTACCACAACAACCCCAGGCATTGCTACAGGCTGGGGTCAGACTAGCTGGAGAGGAACCAGGCTGGAAAGGGAGCGGTAAGGGAGTGGCAAAGGGCTGGGAGGGGCTCAGGACAGTACTGGGAGGTACTGGGAGGCTGTGGAAGGACTCTGGGGGGGAGGGTTACTGGGGGGGAGTGAGGAGGCACTGGGAAAATTCTAAGGGTTAACTGGGAGGTACTGGGAAGGGCTCTGAATGGCACTGGGAAGAACTCAGAGACTGTGGAAAGACTCTGGGGCAGTGTGGAGGGGCTGAGGGGGGCACTTGGGGTTATGAGGAGATACTCACAGTGCTCCCAGTGCTCTCCCAGTTGTCTCCCAGTTGCTCCCAGTTGGGTTCCTGCTGCTTCCAGTTGTCTCCCATGGCTCCAGAACTGACTTCAGCTGCTGCAGGTATGGCTCCCAGTCCCTCCCAGTGCCTCTCAGCCCCTACCAGCTTCCTCCCAGACTGGGAAAGGACTGGGAGGCACTGGGAGGGGTTCAGGACAGTACTGGAAGGTACTGGGAGGCTGTGGAAGACCTGTGGTGGGGGTAAGGTTACGGGGGGGAGAGTAAGGGGACACTGGGAAAATTCTAAGGGTTAACTGGGAGGTACTGGGAAGGGCTCTACATGGCACTGGGAAGAACTCGGAGACTGTGGAAAGACTTTGGGGCGGTCTGGAGGGGCTCAGGGGGGCACTGGGGGTCATGGGGAGATACTCCCAGTGCTCTCCCAGTTGTCTCCCAGTTCCTCCCAGGGACCCCTAGTGCTCCCAGTTGGGATCCTGCTGCTTCCAGTTGTGTCCCAGGGCTCCAGCAATGCCTCCAGCTGGTCCAGGCATGTCTCCCAGTGCCTCCTGGTCCCTACTGGTCTCCTCCCATACTGGGATAGGACTAGAAGGGATTGGGAGGTACTGGGAGGGACAGGAATAAACAGGGAGGGACTGGGAGGGGACTGGGAAGGGAGTGGGACAGTGTGGGAGGGGACTTGGAGGGACAGGGAGGGGACACAGTGGGAATGGACTGGGAGGCTGTAAAGGGCTGTGGGAGGGAAATGGGGGACTGAGGGGGGTACTGGGAATTCCTGGGTCATGCTCCCAGTGCTCCCAGTTGTCTCCCAGTGGGGATGCTACTGCTTCCAATTGTCCACCAGGGCTCTTGCCAGGTAGTGCAGGTATGACTGGGAGGGTACTGGAAAGGGATGGGGAAGGCACTGGTTGGGGACTGTGAAGGGACTGGGATGGAATGGGAGGAACTGGGATGGACTGGGAGGGGCTGGGATGGACTGGGGGGGCACTGGGAAGAGACTGGGATGGGAGTGGGAAAGGACAGGGAGCAACTGGGTGCACTGGAATGGGAATGGGAGGGAACTGGGAGAGACTGGGAAGGACTGGGAGTGCACTGCGACGGGACTGGGAGGGGAGTGGGGAGCCAGTGGGAGGGGATTGGGAGGGAACTAAGAAGGGAATGGGAAAGGAAAAGAGTTGGAAGGGACTGGGAAGGGACAGGGAGGGGATTGGAAAACGACTGGGAGGGTACTGGAAAGGGCTCAGGACAATAGTGGGAAGGACTGGGAGGCTGTTAACAGCTCTGGAGGGGAATTGGGGGGGGCAGTGGGAGGCTGTGGAAGGATCTGGGGTAGGGAGGGTTACTGGGGGGGAGTGTGGGGGCACTGGGGAAGTCTAAAGATTAACTGGGAGGTACTGGGAAGGGCTCTACATGGCACTGGGAAGAACTCAGAGACTGTGGAAAGACTTTGGGGCGGTCTGGAGTGGCTCAGGGGGGCACTGGGGGTCATGGGGAGATTCTCCCAGTGCTCTCCCAGTTCCTCCCAGGGACCCCTAGTGCTCCCAGTTGGGTTTCTGCTGCTTCCAGTTGTGTCCCAGGGCTCCAGCAATGCCTCCAGCTGGTCCAGGTATGCCTCCCAGTGCCTCCTGGTCCCTACTGGTCTCCTCCCATACTGGGATAGGACTAGAAGGGATTGGGAGGTACTGGGAGAGACAGGAATAAACAGGGAGGGACTGGGAGGGGACTGGGAAGGGAGTGGGACAGTGTGGGAGGGGACGTGGAGGGACAGGGAGGGGACATAGTGGGAATGGACTGGGAGGCTGTAAAGGGCTGTGGAGGGAAATGGGGGACTGAGGGGGGGTACTGGAAATTCCTGGGTCATGCTCCCAGTGCTCCCAGTTGTTTCCCAGTTGTCTCCCAGTGTTCCCAGTGGGGATGCTACTGTTTCCAATTGTCCACCAGGGCTCTTGCCAGGTAGTGCATGTATGACTGGGAGGGAACTGGAAAGGGATGGGGAAGGGACTGGTTGGGGACTGTGAAGGGACTTGAAGAGGACTGGGAGGGGCACTGGGAGGGGAGTAGGAGGGCCACTGGGCAGGACTGGGAGGGACTGGGGAGGAACTGGCAGGGACTGGCAAGGACTGGGAAGGGACTGAGAAAGGATTGGGAGGAAATGGGTTGAATGGGAGGGGATTGGGAAGGACTGGGGAAAACTAGGAAGGGACTAGTAGGGGACATGGAAGGGACTGGGATGGAATGGGAGGAACTGGGATGGACTGGGGGGGCACTGAGAAGAGACTGGGATGGGAGTGGGAAAGGACAGGGAGGAACTGGGTGTACTGGGATGGGAGTGGGAGGGAACCGGGAGAGACTGGGAAGGACTGGGAATGCAGTGCGACGGGACTGGGAGGGGAGTGGCAAGTGACTGGGAGGGGAGTGGGGAGCCAGTGGGAGGGAAATGGGAGGGAATTAAGAAGGGAATGGGAAGGGAAAAAAGTTGGAAGGGACTGGGAATGGAATGGGTAGGGAGTGTGAAGGGAGTGGGAAGGAACAGGGAGGGCACCGGGACAAACTGGGAGGGGACTGGCAATGGCACTGGGAGGACCTGAGTGAAATGGGAGGGGACTGAGAGGGAATGGGAGGAACTGGGAAGGATGGGGAGGGAACTATGAGGGGAATGGGAATGGACTGGGACAAACTGGGAGGGGACTGGTTGGGAAGTGGATGAACTGTGAAGGGACTGGGAAGTGACAGTGAAGGGACAGGAAGGGACTGGGAAGGGACAGGGAGGGCACTGGGACAAACTGGGAAGGGACTGGGGGGGGGGACTGGGAGGGGACTGCTTAGGCACTGGGATGGGAATGTAAAAGGGACAGGGAAAAGAGTTGGAAGGGACTGAGAAGGGACAGTGCGGGGAGTTTGAGGGACAGGGTGGACCAGGAGGGAATGGAAGGGACTGGGAGGGTACTGGGAAGGGTCTGGAAAAAGCCTGGGAGAAACTGGGAGGGGACTTGGAGGGAACTGGGAGTGGACTGGGAGGGAATGGGAGGGCACTGGGAAGGACTGGGCGGACTGGGAGGGGACCGGGAGGGAATGGGTGGAACTGGGATGGAGTGGGAGGGAACTGGGAGGGCCTGGGAAGGGACAAGGAAGGGGAGTGGGAAGAGATTGGCACAAACTGGGAGGGGACTGGGAGGGAACTGGGAAGGGAAAAGGAGGGCAGTGCAAAGGGACTGGGAAGGGACAGGAAGGGACTGGGACGGGACTGGGAAGGGCCTGGGACAAATTGGGAGGGGACTTGGAGGGAACTGGGAGGACCCAGGAAGGGACAGGGAGGGGAGTGGGAAGGGACAGGGACGGGACAAGGAAGGGACAGGGAGGGGAGTGAGAGGGAGTGGGAGGGAACGGGACGGGCCTGGAACTAACTGGGAGGGGACTTGGAGGACCTGGGAGGGCACTTGGAAGGACTGGGAGGGCACCAGGAGGGAGTGGGAGGAAACTGGGAGTGCCTGGGAAGGGACTGGAAAGGTCCTGGGACAAATTGGAGGGGACTGGGATGGAACTGGGAAGGGAAAAGGAAGGGACAAGAAGGGTAGAAGGAGGGGACAAGGAGGGGACTGGGACGGGAGTGGGAGGACAAGGAGAGTACTCAGAAGGGACAGGGACAAACTAGGAAGGGCCTGGAACGAAGTGGGAGGGGACTTGGAGGACCTGGGAGGGCACTTGGAAGGAATGGGAGGGGACCGGGAGGGAGTGGGAGAAAACTTGGAGGGCCTGGGAAGGGACTGGAAAGGGCCTGGGACAAACTGGGAGGGGACTGGGATGGAACTGGGAAGGGAAAAGGAAGGGACAGGGAGGGGACAAGGAGGGGACAAGGAGGGGAGTGAGAAGGGACTGGGAGGGGAGTGAGAAGGGACTGGGAGGGGAGTGAGAAGGGACTGGGAGGGGAGTGAGAAGGGACTGGGAGGGGAGTGAGAAGGGACTGGGACAAACTGGGAAGGGCCTGGAACTAAGTGGGAGGGGACTTGGAGGGAACTGGGAGGGAATGGGAGGGCGTGGGAAGGAACTGGAAAGGGCCTGGGAGGGACTGAGAAGGGACTGGGTAGGTCCTGGGACAAACTGGGAGGGAACTGGGAATGCACAAGGAAGGGCAGTGGGAAGGGACTGGGAGGGGATTGGGATGGGACTGGGAGGGACCTGAGAAGGGACTGGGACAAACTGGGAAGGGCCTGGGAAGGGCCTGGAACTAACTGGGAGGGGACTTGGAGGGAACTGGGAGGACCTGGGAGGGCACTGGGAAGGACCGGGAAGGAATGGGAGGGGGTGGGATGGAGTGGGAGGAAACTTGGAGGGCCTGGGAAGGGACTGGAAGAAACTGGGTGGACTGGGAGGGGACTGGAAGGGGACTGGGATGGAACAAGGAAGGGACAAGGAAGCAACACGGAGGCAACAAGAAAGGGACAAGGAAGCGACACGGAGGCGACAAGGAAGGGACAGGGAGGGGAGTGGGAAGGGACAGGGAGGGGAGTGGGAAGGGACAGGGAGGGGAGTGGGAAGGGACAGGGAGGGGAGTGGGAAGGGACAGGGAGGGGAGTGGGAAGGGACAGGGAGGGGAGTGGGAAGGGACAGGGAGGGGAGTGGGAAGGGACAGGGAGGGGAGTGGGAAGGGACAGGGAGGGGAGTGGGAAGGGACAGGGAGGGGAGTGGGAAGGGACAGGGAGGGGAGTGGGAAGGGACAGGGAGGGGAGTGGGAAGGGAACTGAGAAGGGACAGGGAAGGGCCTAGAACTAAGTGGGAGGGGACTTGGAGGACCTGGGAGGGCACTTGGAAGAACTGGGAGGGGACCGGGAGGGAGTGGGAGGAAACTGGGAGGGCCTGGGAAGGGAAAAGGAAGAGACATGGAAAGGACAAGGAGAGGAGAAGGAGGAGACAAGGAGAACAAAGAGAGTACAAGGAGGGGAGTGGGAAGGGACTGGGAGGGGAGTGGGAGGGCACTTGGAAGGACTGGGAGGGGACCGGGAGGGCCTGGGAAGGGACTGGGAGGAAATGGGTGGACTGGGAGGGGACTGGGAAGGGACAAGGAGGAGACAAGGAGGGAATTGGGGAGGGACGGAGGGGAGTGGGAAGGGACTGGGAAGGGACAGGGAGGGGATTAGGATGAGACTGGGACAAACTGGGAAGAGACTGGGACAAACTGGAAGGGGACAGGGAGGGAAGTGGGAGGGAACTGGAAGGGTAATGCAAAGGGACTGGGAGGGGAGTGGGAGAGACTGGGTGGAGTGGGATGGACTGGGATGGAACTGAGTAGGCACTGGGATAAACTTTGAAGGGACTGGGAAGGGCCTGGAACTAACTGGGAGGGGACTTGGAGGGAACTGGGAAGACCTGGGAGGGAATGGGAGGGAACGGGAGGGACTGGGAAGAGACGGGAAAGGGCCTGGGAGGAACTGGGTGGACTGGGAGGGGACTAGGACAAACTGGGAGGGGACTGGAAGGGAACTGGAAAGTAACAAGGAATGGACAGGGAGGGGAGTGGGAAGGGACTGGGAGGGGATTGGGAAGGGACTGGGACAAAGTGGGAAGGGACTGGGACACACTGGGAAGGGACTGGGACACACTGGGAGCAGACTTGGAGGGAAGTGGGAGGACCCGAGTGAAATGGGAGGGCACTGGGAGGGACTGGGAGGGCAGTGGGAAAGACTGGGTGACCACTGGAAAGGGAATGGGAAGAGACTGGGAGGGGCCTGGGAGGAACTGGGTGGACTGGGAGGGGACCGGGAGGGAATGGGAGGGACTGGTAGGAAACTGGGAGGACCAGGAAAGGGACTGGGACAAACTGGGAGGCGACTGGGAGGGCACTGGAAGGCTAATGGAAAGGGAGCGGGAGGGGAGTGAGAGGGTATTGGAAAGGGACTGGGAAGGGAGTGGGGGGGAGTGGGAGGGAATGGGTGGACTGGGTCAAACTGGGAAGGGACTGGGAAGGGCCTGGAATTAAGTGGGAAGGGACTTGGAGGGAACTGGGAGGGAATGGGAGGAATCTGGGAGGGCCTGGGAAGGGACTGGAGGAAGTGGGTGGACTGGAGGGGAATGGGATGGAGTGGGAGGACACTGGGAACGGCCTAGGAAGGCCCTGGAACTAAGTGGGAGGGGACTTGGAGGGAACTGGGAGGCAATGGGAGGGCCTGGGAAGGAACTGGAAAGGGCCTGGGAGGGACTGAGAAGGGACTGGGTAGGTCCTGGGACAAACTGGGAGGGAACTGGGAATGCACAAGGAAGGGCAGTGGGAAGGGACTGGGAGGGGATTGGGATGGGACTGGGAGGGACCTGAGAAGGGACTGGGAAGGGCCTGTAAGAGGGGACTTGGAGGGAACTGGGAGGACCTAGGAGGGCACTGGGAAGGACCGGGAAGGAATGGGAGGAAACTTGGAAGGCCTGGGAAGGGACTGGAAAGGGACTGGGAGAAACTGGGTGGACTGGGAGGGGACTGGAAGGGGACTGGGAAGGTCCTGGGACAAAATGGGAGGGGACTGGGATGGAACAAGGAAGGGACAAGGAAGCAACACGGAGGAGACAAGGAGGCGACAAGAAAGGGACAAGGAAGCAACACAGAGGCGACAGGGAAGCGACACGGAGGTGACAGGGAAGGGACAGGGAGGGGAGTGGGAAGGGACAGGGAGGGGAGTGGGAAGGGACAGGGAGGGGAGTGGGAAGGGACAGGGAGGGGCCTGGAACTAAGTGGGAGGGGACTGGGATGGGAACGGGAAGGGAACTGGGAAGGGAACTGGAAGGGAGTGGGAGGGAACTGGGAAGAGACTGGGACAAACTGGAAGGGGACTGGGAGGGAAGTGGGAGGGAACTGGAAGGGTAATGCAAAGGGACTGGGAGGGGAATGAGAAGGGACAGGGAGGGGAGTGGGAAGGGACAGGGAAGGGCCTGGAACTAAGTGGGAGGGGACTGGGATGGAACTGGGAAGGGAAAAGGAAGGGACATGGAAAGGACAAGGAGAGAAGAAGGAGGGAACAAGGAGAGGACAAGGAGAGGACAAGGAGGGGAGTGAGAAGGGACAGGGACAAACTGGGAAGGAAGGGCCAAGAACTAAGTGGGAGGGGACTTGGAGGACCTGGGAGGGCACTTGGAAGGACTGGGAGGGGACCGGGAGGGAGTGGGAGGAAACTTGGAGGGCCTGGGAAGGGACTGGAAAGGGACTGGGAGGAAATGGGTGGACTGGGAGGGGACTGGGAAGGGAACTGGGAAGGGAACGGGAAGGGAACGGGAAGGGACCTGGGAAAGGAGTGGGAGGGAACTGGGAAGAGACTGGGACAAACTGGAAGGGGACTGGGAGGGGACTGGGATGGAACAGGGAAGGGACAAGGAAGCAACACGGAGGAGACAAGGAGGCGACAAGAAAGGGACAAGGAAGCAACACAGAGGCAACAGGGAAGCGACACGGAGGTGACAGGGAAGGGACAGGGAGGGGAGTGGGAAGGGACAGGGAGGGGAGTGGGAAGGGACAGGGAGGGGCCTGGAACTAAGTGGGAGGAGACTGGGATGGACAGGGAGGGGCTTGGAGGGACTGGGAGAGAATGGGAGGGGTCTGGAAGAGAATGGGAGGGGACTGGGAGTGCACTGGGAAGGGACTGGGAGTGCACTGGGAAGGGACTGGGAGTGCACTGGGAAGGGACTGGGAGGGGACAGGGAGGAAAGTGAGAATGGACTGGTAAGGGCCTGGGACAAACTGGGAGGGAACTGGGAGGGGAGTGGGAGGGACTGGGTGGACTGGGAGGGAATTGGGAGGGACAGGGCAGGACTGGGAGCTTGCTGGGAGGGACTGGAAAGGGCCTGGGCGAAACTGGGAGGGAACTGTGAAGAGACTGGGAAGGTATGGGGAGGGCACTGGGACGGACTGGGAGGGAACTGGGAAGGGACAGTGAGGGAGTGGGAGGGACTGGGTGGAACAGGAGGGAATGGGAGGGACTGGGATGGAGTGGGAGGGACTGGGAAGGGGCTGGGAAGGGACAGGGAGGGAACTGGGACAAAGTGGGAGGGGACTGGGAGTGCACTGGGAGGACCAGAGTGAAATGGGAGGGGACGGGGAGGGAATGGGAGGGCACTGGGAATGGACCAGGAGGGGACTGAGAGGGAATGGGAGGAACTGGGAATGACTGGGAGGGCACTGGGCAGACTGGGAGGGGACGGGGAGGGAATGGGAGGGGCTGGGATGGACAGGAATGGGGGGGGAGAGACTGGGAAGGACTGGGACGGAATGGGAGGGAACTGGGAAGGGAATGGGAAGGGACTGGGAGGGCCCGGGATGGAGTGGGATGGACTGGGATAGGACGGGGAAGGGACTGGGTGGGAATGGGATGGACTGGAAAGGACCTGGAGGGAACTGGCAAGGGACTAAGAAGAACTGGGAGGTAGTGGGAGAAATTAGGAGGGACTGGAAGGAAACTGGGAAGGGACTTGGCTGGGAATGGGAGAGTACTGCGAAGGGACTGGGATGCAGTGGGAAAGGACTGGGAATGAAACTGGGAAGGGACTGGGAAGGGACTGGGACAGTGTGGGAAGGGACTTGGTAGGGATAGCAAAGCGATTGTTACAGACTGGGACAAGCTGGGAGGGACAGGGACAAACAGGGAAGGGACTGGGAGAACACATTGCAGTACTGGGAGCCCTTGAAGGAGATCTTGGAGTTCCTGGGAGCACTGTTGTTGCTGCGAGGTCACCGAGAATAGGATCGGAGAGGTTTTACTGGCAGCACCGCGTGGGACAGGAGGTCACTCACTGCATTCCTGGGAGCACTGGAGAGGGATTTTGCAGTTCCCGGGAGCACTGGCAGAGACTGGGAGGCGCTGGGTTCACCCTGGGATCGCTGGGCGAGTCTGGGGGCATTGGGGTCAGCCTGCAAGAGCTGGGAGAGACAGGAGAACAGCTCGTGAACTGGGAGCAGACTGCTCCTGACCGCGGCAAATCGACACCCACCCCCGCCCCCTCGCTGCTGCCCACCCCCAGACCCGTGGCAGAGTCCTGCAGCAGGGACAAAACAACTCCAGAGAGCAGCAGAGTCGACACTGAGCTGATGCGGAGCAGAGAAAGCAGAGGGGACGAGGGTTACGCTGGCTAGGTCAGAGCCGAGGGGGCGAGGGCGGTGCCATCGTGGGAAGGGCAGGCGCTGTCACGGGGAGGACGGCGCCATCTTGGGAAGGGCAGGCGCTGTCACGGGGAGGACGGCGCCATCTTGGGAAGGGCAGGCGCTGTCACGGGGAGGGCGGCGCCGAAGGGAGCCGAGCCGAGCCGAGGAGCCGAAGGGAGCCGAGCCCAGCCGAGGCGCCGAAGGGAGCCGAGCCCAGCCGAGGCGCCGAAGGGAGCCGAGCCCAGCCGAGGGTTATATAAAAGGTTAATCTTTTCCCATGTTAATTCTTATTTTATACAGAACGGTTAATTTTTCCTATCAGGCTCAGCCAGCCTCTGTTCAGAGGGTTTTCCATTCACATAAAAAATAACCAATCGACAACAAAATCGATACTTTTAAAAAGCCACTCTTTGCATATGATAGATACACACTGCACATTTATATATTTGAGAACCCCACGTACCCCATTTCAAAGCCTCCCTTCTTACGAATTAACACTGTAGTATAGAGGTTTTACTTCGAGCAGTGCTTTCTGGGCCAGATGTAAGCAGCTGAAGACATTTATTACATTATACAGCAAAGACATATAGTCTCATCAGAAGGCACACGTGGCACATCTCAGTTGGGCATTTTCTGCTGGCATACAATAGGTTGCAATAAAACTATTTTAACACATCCAACCTGTTATAAAATATGCATCCTTTTTTTTTTTAATATATATAATCCTTCTCTTAAAACGATTTTGAATACAAAGAAACAAAAATCTCATTCTATAATATCCCTATATCAAACTCTTATCCTAACACCTTAGTACCTTAGTACAATCACTAATTACTTAATACTTATAAACACTAAATACTTACTATTCATTATGCTTACAGGTAAAACAACTATTAAAAACAAAAAAAAAATCTCTAAAACACATCACAATCAGAAAAAATGAAATAATCGTTGTTGCTTTAAATGAGAACACAACTTTCATAGACTAGAGAGGTTATCAGAAAGGGGGGGAGAAATGGGGGGGGGGGGAGGCGGCCGGCTAGCAAAGGCACCATAGGGACAAAGAGAGGGGGGGGGAAAGGGGGGTGGGGAGAAAGCCACCGAATTCACACCAGCTGCCCTTCCAGGCAGCCTCGAGGTCAAATGTAGGATTCCCTGAAGGCATGGAGACTTCCATAGGAGGCGATAGCAGCAATTTTGAGCTACATTGATGTTTTTGAGCCTAAAACTCAAGGTGCTTGTAGCAGATGCCACTGTCTCTTCTCCACTCCATATTGCTGGATGTCAGTGCATACAACTTACAGCAGCAGTTCCTAAAGTACACAAAAGTATCTGGCAATCAGTGTTTCTTACAGGCTTCTAGGACAGTCATCTTCTCCCAAGTCATGCTTTTTGCCTAAAGTGTCCCTTCTGTCCACAATTAAAACACATGGAAAAACTTTTAAGGGTTAGTGGGAGGGTGTCCAGCAGCAGTGGGGGAGTGGGCTGCTGTTGCTATTGGCCAGGTGCCAGTGACTGCAGCTCCAGGGGTGCAGGTGAGCTTAGTGGCCATGGTGGGGGAGAAGGGCTGGGGGGCGTAGATGTCAAAGAAGAGCTTTGTTCTGGTGAAATGGCATTACTATTCTAACAGCTTTATAATGCTCTGCTAATTGATCTAAAGAATCTTTAATTAGTCCCTGTGTTGTAAGGGAAGATGTAACAATTTTGTTTACTTTTGTTGCCGCCATCCCTCCCCGCTCCCATGTCTTTTCATTCTACATTGTTGCCCTTTTTTTTCCCTCCAAGATGTAAGTAAATGACTCTGAGTATCAAGTTATCTTCTTTTGTTCTTTCATTACCCATACGTGCTCCTCAACAGGAGGCACCGACGCTCAGTTTCCCCAGTCACTTACCTCTGTCCGGGGTGACCATTTGGTGTAGTATTGATGTTTTAATTACTTCGAGCAGTGCTTTCTGGGCCAGATGTAAGCAGCTGAAGACATTTATTACATTATACAGCAAAGTTATATAGTCTAATCAGAAGGCACACGTGGCACATCTCAGTTGGGCATTTTCTACTGGCATACGTGTAATTAAGGCATACAGTAGGTCGTAACAACAAAACTATTTTAACACGTCCAACCAAACTCTGCCCAGTTTCTCTCCTTCGGTTCCAAAGTGTTTACATTACTCTCAGAGTCAAAGGCAAAACATAGCTTTCTCTGACTTGAGCAAAGGCAAATCTTCCCCGTAGTCTTCCAAAGCTATCCCAAAACACCTTCCCACATCATACTATTCTTCTACATCCACTTAAACAGGAGAGCTTCTGGAATGTAAAAGCAAATTCTAGGGAGAGCAAAACAGGGTTTCAAAGCATAAATATAACATGTGTATCACATAAAAACAGTAGACCTTCCTTTTTGTCTGTCATGGGAGGGGGGGGTTGCCCTTCTTTGTTCCTTTGGGGTTTTTTTCTTTTTGTTTCTTAGTTTTCAATACAAATGGAAAAACCTTCAAAGAGGGCCGCACTCAGCTGCTCCCCACACACAGGGGCAAGAGAAGCCCCTAACTGGTCAGTGTTGCCACCCCTCTTAAGGGGATCGGTTGGCACCTAAGGTGCACCTGGGGGTATCAAAGGGGAATTTGGGGGCACATAGAGGGATGAGGAGGGCCTCTGGAGAGTCTCCCAAAGGATTAGTTGGATATTTAGGGTTATTTGGACCCCCGCCACAAAGGCCACTACTGCAAAGCTTTCCCCCCACCACCACAACTAACCCTAACCATCCGACTAAAATACCCACAGGAGACCTTCCATTAGTCCCCACATGCCTCTATATTCCCCTTGACTTCCCATTCAAATTAAGAAACTAAAAATAAAACCAGTGATGTTTCTTTTGTGTGTCATGTGGGGTTTTTTAGTTTGCAAATAAGAGTCATTTCAAAGCCTTTTTGCATCCACATTACTACTGTTCTGCAATCTCTCGATTAAGAGCACAGCTTTTTCTCTGCTGGAATACCTCACACTAACACTTAAATTTTTTTCATGGGTTTTCATCCCCTCTGAGAGCATTCAGGCAGCTTTTTTGGGCAGCATCCCCCGCCCCTCACTCACCTGCTCCTCTCCTGCATCAGCACCCACCCCCATGTGGTATCATGGAAGGAAAGAGAGACAGCTGAGGGGCTGCCCCGCTTTTTATCACCCCGACCCACGGATGCCCTTCTCAGTAGGATTTGCACCTTCAGCACGCAGCTGAGTTTTTGCTGCGCTTCTCTTCTCTGTGACAGCTGCTGCGCAGGTCTGCATCTCCAAGCGTGTCACACCTTCAGGGATTTACTACCCCATAATCACCTTGCAGTTGGTGCATTTCTTGCTGGCAATCAACCCATCTCTTCCATCTGTTGCTCTCATTGTTTTGTTTCAGCTTTCTGAGCCTGTGTCGGTACAAGTCCTTCTCAGGGCACTGCAAACAGAGACAGACAAAGCTTCCTTTTCTCCAATAGTTCCAGGAAGATTTCCGGCACTTCTAGGCAAGCACTGACAGAGTGACGGCTGTGAGGGGACATCAGCCTGGCACTGGAGCTGGGCATTCTGAGCAGATGAGGAACCCTGGGCAACACCTACAGAGAAATCTTGGTTTCTCTGCAGAGAAGCACTGGCCTTAGAGACAAAGCTGTCTTTGATCTGGGCACCAGCTGCAGCTCCCAGCGGTGCCTAGCTGCAGAGCAATGGCCTGCACCTTCATCCTGATCCAGGTGGAGAGAGAACTGCCAGGAGCACAACTTCTCTGCTACGGTTGCAGCATCCCCAGGGGCCGAGCGCAGCCTTGCTGTTAGTGAGGAACACAGCCCCTGTGAGAAGCTCCTGGGGTCAGGGGACAAACAAGAGGTTGTCCACACTGGAAACAAGGGAAGTCTCTTTGCCACTCCCATTATACCCATCAGAGGACTTCTGCTTGCTTACCTACCTGCTCGGTTGGAGTCTACACTGGAAGAAGTTTCAGCTCCTCGGTAAAAGCGTGGACTGAGCAGTTTCTTTTTCAGCCTTTCCTTCCTGACTGACAGATCAAACCCTACCTGGAGCCCACACAAGCCAAGCAGGAGATCCCCTGCTAGGCTGGCAGGGCGAGGCTGTACCGTCGCAGCAGCCGTAGCCCTTGTGCCGACCGTGTCGCTGCTGCACGTCTTGCTTGCTCGGTTAATGAAGTGGAAAGCAAAGAGTCAATCTGTAAAGAATAAAGCAAAAAGCAAAGAACAGATCTCAGTTACTCACATTGTAAAGCTCTGAGGAGGTTAGCATGCATTCAATAAAAATACCACAAAATCATTTGTTCTCCCTTCAGCGTTCATTTAACTCACAGAGCTGTGAACTGATGCTGTCCCAAAACACACACTCAGCATCTGGTGGTACTTGGAGCACCAAGAAGAGAGTTTGGCATGCTGGGAGAACACTTCCCCACTGAGGGAAGATCTGGGGCCCCACTGGGAGACTTGGGAAGGCACTGGGAGCACTAGAAAAGGATTTTGGAGTTACTGGGAAGAAGAGGGAGAACACAGGGGCCATGCTGGGAGCAATCAGGAAAGCAGAATAGAATACAGACTTAACCAGGTTGCAAAAGACCTTCCAGAACACTGAGTCCAACCTATCACCCACCACCATCTAGTCAACCAAACCATGGTACTCAGTGCCTCATCCAGTCTTACTTTAAACACTTGCAGTGATGGTGACTCCATCACCTCCCAGGGCAGCTCATTCCTCATGAGTGCAACACAAAGCAGACTTACTTGTGGTCTTGTTCTCCAAAGCACAACGTATAGACTGCTCCTGATGTAGACATACACACACACCCCACATGTGGAGAACAGCAAGAGTCCTGCAGACAAGACTCCTAACAGGAGTGGGGAAACACTGGGTGTACTAGAAAAGAAAAGAGATAAAGGGCCAATTCTGTTATCACTTACAGCTCCACACTTCCGTCATTATTGCATGCACTAGAAGCACAGAGTTACAGGTATCACTAGGTACAGTTGAGGCAGCAGCCGCCACCCCCCCCAAAGCCCCGCGCTGCCCCGCCGGCGGCCAGCCCCCAATGCCTCGCGCAGCCCCGCCTGGGGCCACCCCCCCAAGCCCCGCGCAGCACCGCCTGCGGCCACCCCCCCAAACCCCGCACAGCACCGCCGGCGGCCACCCCCCCAAGCCACGCGCAGCTCCAGCGGCTGCTATAGAGAAACACCACAAAGCAGCAGAGACTAGCACTGACCTGGGACACAGCAGAAGAGCTCCAACCTCTACCAGCCACGACCCTGCACTGAGCCATTTTAAAGCATCCGGCGCCATGTTGTTGAGGGCGGTGCCACGCTGGGGGGTGGGGTTCAGGCTGGGGGGGCGATGCTACGCTGAGGGGGCGGTGCCACGCTGGGGGGCGGTGCCGCGCTGGGGGAGGCGGTGCCGCGCTGGGGGAGGCGGTGCCGCGCTGGGAAGGGCGGTGCCACGCTGGGAAGGGCGGTGCCACGCTGGGAAGGGCGGTGCCACGCTGGGAAGGGCGGTGCCACGCTGGGAAGGGCGGTGCCACGCTGGGAAGGGCGGTGCCACGCTGGGGGGGGGCGGTGCAACCCTGGGGGGGGGGCGGTGCCTGCTTTGTCACTTCACGCTCAGCTTTCCATGGGTTTTATTCCCCTCCAAGATTGTTGAGTTATGAGCAGCTGAGGAGCCCTGGGGAACACCTGTACAGAAATGTTCTTCCAAGAGCTGTCAGAAAAATGTGACTGAGAAGGACTGGGAAAGAACTGGGAGGGACTGGGATACCACTGGGACCCTCACAAGTCTATGGCACCAGATGGGATCCATCCCAGGGCAGAGAGCTCTGGCAGATGAGCTCCAAGCCACTGCCCAACATTTGCCACCAGTCCTGCATGACCACAGAGGTCCCAGGTGGCTGGAAGCTGCCAGTGTGATGCCATTCACGAGAAGGGCTGGAGGGAAGAACCTGGGAACTCCAGGCCTGTAAGCCTGACCTCAGTGCCTGGCAAGACTATGGAGCAGATCGTCCTGGGGGCAATCACAGCAAACCTGCAGGACGGGCAAGGGCTCAGGCCCAGCCAGCAAAGATTTGGTGGGAGGGGCAGGTCCTGCCTCACCAACCTGATCTCCTTCTATGCCCAGGTGACTGCCTGGTAGGTGTGGGGAAGGCTGTGGATGTAGTCTGCCTGGACTTCAGCAAGGCCTTTGACACTGTCTGCCACAACAACCACCTGGCCAAGCAGAACAGCCCACATCCTGGACAGGAGCACTCTGTGCTGGGTTAGGAACTGGCTGGAGTCCTGGGCCCAGAGAGTGGTGGTGAATGGTGCCACATGCAGCTGGCAGCCGGGCACTAGTGGTGTCCCCCAGGGATCAGTGCTGGGTCCCATCCTGTTCAATATCTGTATTGATGATCTGGATGAGGGGAGCGAGTCCATCATCAATAACTTTGCAGATGACACCAAGCTGGGGGCAGGAGTTGATCTGCTGGAAGGTAGGAGAGCTCAGCAGAGGGACCCTGACAGGCTGGACAGATGGGCAGAGTTTGGAAAGCATGCACGGACTCCCTGGTTGGTGAAGCAGGAATTGTTTAGTGGTACAGAACAAGCAGTGTATGTAGGAAAAATCAAGCAGGCTAAGCAATTCCCTGGCATTCTTGCACCACTGCTGCTAATTGAGTTTTCTCCTTTGATATGCAGCTCTCCATTATTATCTTCATCCCATAGCAGGTTGAGCTTCTCCGGCACGGAGGCGAGCGTCCTTCTGTCTCGCGCTTCAGGCTGTTTACTGCAGTCAGCTCTTCTTTATCATCAGACCGTTCTTCCGTCGTCAGCAGCCTGTTGTTCTTTCCTGTCCTGAAACCCTCCATAGATACTTTCTGCTTTCCTCCAGGCAGAGTCCAAGGGCATGATATTGAACACATCCAAGTGCCAGGTTCTACACATTACCACAACAACCCCAGGCATTGCTACAGGCTGGGGTCAGACTAGCTGGAGAGGAACCAGGCTGGAAAGGGAGCGGTAAGGGAGTGGCAAAGGGCTGGGAGGGGCTCAGGACAGTACTGGGAGGTACTGGGAGGCTGTGGAAGGACTCTGGGGGGGAGGGTTACTGGGGGGGAGTGAGGAGGCACTGGGAAAATTCTAAGGGTTAACTGGGAGGTACTGGGAAGGGCTCTGAATGGCACTGGGAAGAACTCAGAGACTGTGGAAAGACTCTGGGGCAGTGTGGAGGGGCTGAGGGGGGCACTTGGGGTTATGAGGAGATACTCACAGTGCTCCCAGTGCTCTCCCAGTTGTCTCCCAGTTGCTCCCAGTTGGGTTCCTGCTGCTTCCAGTTGTCTCCCATGGCTCCAGAACTGACTTCAGCTGCTGCAGGTATGGCTCCCAGTCCCTCCCA
Source organism: Melanerpes formicivorus (assembly GCF_026170545.1). Classification (NCBI taxonomy): domain Eukaryota; kingdom Metazoa; phylum Chordata; class Aves; order Piciformes; family Picidae; genus Melanerpes; species Melanerpes formicivorus. The sequence continues at coordinate 4,404,253 of NW_027142413.1, read as the reverse complement.
GTGCCTCTCAGCCCCTACCAGCTTCCTCCCAGACTGGGAAAGGACTGGGAGGCACTGGGAGGGGTTCAGGACAGTACTGGAAGGTACTGGGAGGCTGTGGAAGACCTGTGGTGGGGGTAAGGTTACGGGGGGGAGAGTAAGGGGACACTGGGAAAATTCTAAGGGTTAACTGGGAGGTACTGGGAAGGGCTCTACATGGCACTGGGAAGAACTCGGAGACTGTGGAAAGACTTTGGGGCGGTCTGGAGGGGCTCAGGGGGGCACTGGGGGTCATGGGGAGATACTCCCAGTGCTCTCCCAGTTGTCTCCCAGTTCCTCCCAGGGACCCCTAGTGCTCCCAGTTGGGATCCTGCTGCTTCCAGTTGTGTCCCAGGGCTCCAGCAATGCCTCCAGCTGGTCCAGGCATGTCTCCCAGTGCCTCCTGGTCCCTACTGGTCTCCTCCCATACTGGGATAGGACTAGAAGGGATTGGGAGGTACTGGGAGGGACAGGAATAAACAGGGAGGGACTGGGAGGGGACTGGGAAGGGAGTGGGACAGTGTGGGAGGGGACTTGGAGGGACAGGGAGGGGACACAGTGGGAATGGACTGGGAGGCTGTAAAGGGCTGTGGGAGGGAAATGGGGGACTGAGGGGGGGTACTGGGAATTCCTGGGTCATGCTCCCAGTGCTCCCAGTTGTCTCCCAGTGGGGATGCTACTGCTTCCAATTGTCCACCAGGGCTCTTGCCAGGTAGTGCAGGTATGACTGGGAGGGGACTGGAAAGGGATGGGGAAGGCACTGGTTGGGGACTGTGAAGGGACTGGGATGGAATGGGAGGAACTGGGATGGACTGGGAGGGGCTGGGATGGACTGGGGGGGCACTGGGAAGAGACTGGGATGGGAGTGGGAAAGGACAGGGAGCAACTGGGTGCACTGGAATGGGAATGGGAGGGAACTGGGAGAGACTGGGAAGGACTGGGAGTGCACTGCGACGGGACTGGGAGGGGAGTGGGGAGCCAGTGGGAGGGGATTGGGAGGGAACTAAGAAGGGAATGGGAAAGGAAAAGAGTTGGAAGGGACTGGGAAGGGACAGGGAGGGGATTGGAAAACGACTGGGAGGGTACTGGAAAGGGCTCAGGACAATAGTGGGAAGGACTGGGAGGCTGTTAACAGCTCTGGAGGGGAATTGGGGGGGGGCAGTGGGAGGCTGTGGAAGGATCTGGGGTAGGGAGGGTTACTGGGGGGGAGTGTGGGGGCACTGGGGAAGTCTAAAGATTAACTGGGAGGTACTGGGAAGGGCTCTACATGGCACTGGGAAGAACTCAGAGACTGTGGAAAGACTTTGGGGCGGTCTGGAGTGGCTCAGGGGGGCACTGGGGGTCATGGGGAGATTCTCCCAGTGCTCTCCCAGTTCCTCCCAGGGACCCCTAGTGCTCCCAGTTGGGTTTCTGCTGCTTCCAGTTGTGTCCCAGGGCTCCAGCAATGCCTCCAGCTGGTCCAGGTATGCCTCCCAGTGCCTCCTGGTCCCTACTGGTCTCCTCCCATACTGGGATAGGACTAGAAGGGATTGGGAGGTACTGGGAGAGACAGGAATAAACAGGGAGGGACTGGGAGGGGACTGGGAAGGGAGTGGGACAGTGTGGGAGGGGACGTGGAGGGACAGGGAGGGGACATAGTGGGAATGGACTGGGAGGCTGTAAAGGGCTGTGGAGGGAAATGGGGGACTGAGGGGGGTACTGGAAATTCCTGGGTCATGCTCCCAGTGCTCCCAGTTGTTTCCCAGTTGTCTCCCAGTGTTCCCAGTGGGGATGCTACTGTTTCCAATTGTCCACCAGGGCTCTTGCCAGGTAGTGCATGTATGACTGGGAGGGAACTGGAAAGGGATGGGGAAGGGACTGGTTGGGGACTGTGAAGGGACTTGAAGAGGACTGGGAGGGGAGTGGGAGGGCCACTGGGCAGGACTGGGAGGGACTGGGGAGGAACTGGCAGGGACTGGCAAGGACTGGGAAGGGACTGAGAAAGGATTGGGAGGAAATGGGTTGAATGGGAGGGGATTGGGAAGGACTGGGGAAAACTAGGAAGGGACTAGTAGGGGACATGGAAGGGACTGGGATGGAATGGGAGGAACTGGGATGGACTGGGAGGGGCTGGGATGGACTGGGGGGGCACTGAGAAGAGACTGGGATGGGAGTGGGAAAGGACAGGGAGGAACTGGGTGTACTGGGATGGGAGTGGGAGGGAACCGGGAGAGACTGGGAAGGACTGGGAATGCAGTGCGACGGGACTGGGAGGGGAGTGGCAAGTGACTGGGAGGGGAGTGGGGAGCCAGTGGGAGGGAAATGGGAGGGAATTAAGAAGGGAATGGGAAGGGAAAAAAGTTGGAAGGGACTGGGAATGGAATGGGTAGGGAGTGTGAAGGGAGTGGGAAGGAACAGGGAGGGCACCGGGACAAACTGGGAGGGGACTGGCAATGGCACTGGGAGGACCTGAGTGAAATGGGAGGGGACTGAGAGGGAATGGGAGGAACTGGGAAGGATGGGGAGGGAACTATGAGGGGAATGGGAATGGACTGGGACAAACTGGGAGGGGACTGGTTGGGAAGTGGATGAACTGTGAAGGGACTGGGAAGTGACAGTGAAGGGACAGGAAGGGACTGGGAAGGGACAGGGAGGGCACTGGGACAAACTGGGAAGGGACTGGGGGGGGGACTGGGAGGGGACTGCTTAGGCACTGGGAAGGGAATGTAAAAGGGACAGGGAAAAGAGTTGGAAGGGACTGAGAAGGGACAGTGCGGGGAGTTTGAGGGACAGGGTGGACCAGGAGGGAATGGAAGGGACTGGGAGGGTACTGGGAAGGGTCTGGAAAAAGCCTGGGAGAAACTGGGAGGGGACTTGGAGGGAACTGGGAGTGGACTGGGAGGGAATGGGAGGGCACTGGGAAGGACTGGGCGGACTGGGAGGGGACCGGGAGGGAATGGGTGGAACTGGGATGGAGTGGGAGGGAACTGGGAGGGCCTGGGAAGGGACAAGGAAGGGGAGTGGGAAGAGATTGGCACAAACTGGGAGGGGACTGGGAGGGAACTGGGAAGGGAAAAGGAGGGCAGTGCAAAGGGACTGGGAAGGGACAGGAAGGGACTGGGACGGGACTGGGAAGGGCCTGGGACAAATTGGGAGGGGACTTGGAGGGAACTGGGAGGACCCAGGAAGGGACAGGGAGGGGAGTGGGAAGGGACAGGGACGGGACAAGGAAGGGACAGGGAGGGGAGTGAGAGGGAACGGGACGGGCCTGGAACTAACTGGGAGGGGACTTGGAGGACCTGGGAGGGCACTTGGAAGGACTGGGAGGGCACCAGGAGGGAGTGGGAGGAAACTGGGAGTGCCTGGGAAGGGACTGGAAAGGGCCTGGGACAAATTGGAGGGGACTGGGATGGAACTGGGAAGGGAAAAGGAAGGGACAAGAAGGGTAGAAGGAGGGGACAAGGAGGGGACTGGGAGGGGAGTGGGAGGACAAGGAGGGTACTGAGAAGGGACAGGGACAAACTAGGAAGGGCCTGGAACGAAGTGGGAGGGGACTTGGAGGACCTGGGAGGGCACTTGGAAGGAATGGGAGGGGACCGGGAGGGAGTGGGAGGAAACTTGGAGGGCCTGGGAAGGGACTGGAAAGGGCCTGGGACAAACTGGGAGGGGACTGGGATGGAACTGGGAAGGGAAAAGGAAGGGACAGGGAGGGGACAAGGAGGGGACAAGGAGGGGAGTGAGAAGGGACTGGGAGGGGAGTGAGAAGGGACTGGGAGGGGAGTGAGAAGGGACTGGGAGGGGACTGAGAAGGGACTGGGACAAACTGGGAAGGGCCTGGAACTAAGTGGGAGGGGACTTGGAGGGAACTGGGAGGGAATGGGAGGGCCTGGGAAGGAACTGGAAAGGGCCTGGGAGGGACTGAGAAGGGACTGGGTAGGTCCTGGGACAAACTGGGAGGGAACTGGGAATGCACAAGGAAGGGCAGTGGGAAGGGACTGGGAGGGGATTGGGATGGGACTGGGAGGGACCTGAGAAGGGACTGGGACAAACTGGGAAGGGCCTGGGAAGGGCCTGGAACTAACTGGGAGGGGACTTGGAGGGAACTGGGAGGACCTGGGAGGGCACTGGGAAGGAATGGGAGGGGGTGGGATGGAGTGGGAGGAAACTTGGAGGGCCTGGGAAGGGACTGGAAGAAACTGGGTGGACTGGGAGGGGACTGGAAGGGGACTGGGATGGAACAAGGAAGGGACAAGGAAGCAACACGGAGGCAACAAGAAAGGGACAAGGAAGCGACACGGAGGCGACAAGGAAGGGACAGGGAGGGGAGTGGGAAGGGACAGGGAGGGGAGTGGGAAGGGACAGGGAGGGGAGTGGGAAGGGACAGGGAGGGGAGTGGGAAGGGACAGGGAGGGGAGTGGGAAGGGACAGGGAGGGGAGTGGGAAGGGAACTGAGAAGGGACAGGGAAGGGCCTAGAACTAAGTGGGAGGGGACTTGGAGGACCTGGGAGGGCACTTGGAAGAACTGGGAGGGGACCGGGAGGGAGTGGGAGGAAACTGGGAGGGCCTGGGAAGGGAAAAGGAAGAGACATGGAAAGGACAAGGAGAGGAGAAGGAGGAGACAAGGAGAACAAAGAGAGTACAAGGAGGGGAGTGGGAAGGGACTGGGAGGGGAGTGGGAAGGGACTGGGAGGACCTGGGAGGGCACTTGGAAGGACTGGGAGGGGACCGGGAGGGCCTGGGAAGGGACTGGGAGGAAATGGGTGGACTGGGAGGGGACTGGGAAGGGACAAGGAGGAGACAAGGAGGGAATTGGGGAGGGACAGAGGGGAGTGGGAAGGGACTGGGAAGGGACAGGGAGGGGATTAGGATGAGACTGGGACAAACTGGGAGGGGACTGGAAGGGAACTGGAAAGTAACAAGGAATGGACAGGGAGGGAAGTGGGAGGGAACTGGAAGGGTAATGCAAAGGGACTGGGAGGGGAGTGGGAGAGACTGGGTGGAGTGGGATGGACTGGGATGGAACTGAGTAGGCACTGGGATAAACTTTGAAGGGACTGGGAAGGGCCTGGAACTAACTGGGAGGGGACTTGGAGGGAACTGGGAAGACCTGGGAGGGAATGGGAGGGAACGGGAGGGACTGGGAAGAGACGGGAAAGGGCCTGGGAGGAACTGGGTGGACTGGGAGGGGACTAGGACAAACTGGGAGGGGACTGGAAGGGAACTGGAAAGTAACAAGGAATGGACAGGGAGGGGAGTGGGAAGGGACTGGGAGGGGATTGGGAAGGGACTGGGACAAAGTGGGAAGGGACTGGGACACACTGGGAAGGGACTGGGACACACTGGGAGCAGACTTGGAGGGAAGTGGGAGGACCCGAGTGAAATGGGAGGGCACTGGGAGGGACTGGGAGGGCAGTGGGAAAGACTGGGTGACCACTGGAAAGGGAATGGGAAGAGACTGGGAGGGGCCTGGGAGGAACTGGGTGGACTGGGAGGGGACCGGGAGGGAATGGGAGGGACTGGTAGGAAACTGGGAGGACCAGGAAAGGGACTGGGACAAACTGGGAGGCGACTGGGAGGGCACTGGAAGGCTAATGGAAAGGGAGCGGGAGGGGAGTGAGAGGGTATTGGAAAGGGACTGGGAAGGGAGTGGGGGGGAGTGGGAGGGAATGGGTGGACTGGGTCAAACTGGGAAGGGACTGGGAAGGGCCTGGAACTAAGTGGGAAGGGACTTGGAGGGAACTGGGAGGGAATGGGAGGAATCTGGGAGGGCCTGGGAAGGGACTGGAGGAAGTGGGTGGACTGGAGGGGAATGGGATGGAGTGGGAGGACACTGGGAACGGCCTAGGAAGGCCCTGGAACTAAGTGGGAGGGGACTTGGAGGGAACTGGGAGGCAATGGGAGGGCCTGGGAAGGAACTGGAAAGGGCCTGGGAGGGACTGAGAAGGGACTGGGTAGGTCCTGGGACAAACTGGGAGGGAACTGGGAATGCACAAGGAAGGGCAGTGGGAAGGGACTGGGAGGGGATTGGGATGGGACTGGGAGGGACCTGAGAAGGGACTGGGAAGGGCCTGTGGGAGGGGACTTGGAGGGAACTGGGAGGACCTAGGAGGGCACTGGGAAGGACCGGGAAGGAATGGGAGGAAACTTGGAAGGCCTGGGAAGGGACTGGAAAGGGACTGGGAGAAACTGGGTGGACTGGGAGGGGACTGGAAGGGGACTGGGAAGGTCCTGGGACAAAATGGGAGGGGACTGGGATGGAACAAGGAAGGGACAAGGAAGCAACACGGAGGAGACAAGGAGGCGACAAGAAAGGGACAAGGAAGCAACACAGAGGCGACAGGGAAGCGACACGGAGGTGACAGGGAAGGGACAGGGAGGGGAGTGGGAAGGGACAGGGAGGGGAGTGGGAAGGGACAGGGAGGGGAGTGGGAAGGGACAGGGAGGGGAGTGGGAAGGGACAGGGAGGGGCCTGGAACTAAGTGGGAGGGGACTGGGATGGGAACGGGAAGGGAACTGGGAAGGGAACTGGAAGGGAGTGGGAGGGAACTGGGAAGAGACTGGGACAAACTGGAAGGGGACTGGGAGGGAACTGGAAGGGTAATGCAAAGGGACTGGGAGGGGAATGAGAAGGGACAGGGAGGGGAGTGGGAAGGGACAGGGAAGGGCCTGGAACTAAGTGGGAGGGGACTGGGATGGAACTGGGAAGGGAAAAGGAAGGGACATGGAAAGGACAAGGAGAGAAGAAGGAGGGAACAAGGAGAGGACAAGGAGAGGACAAGGAGGGGAGTGAGAAGGGACAGGGACAAACTGGGAAGGAAGGGCCAAGAACTAAGTGGGAGGGGACTTGGAGGACCTGGGAGGGCACTTGGAAGGACTGGGAGGGGACCGGGAGGGAGTGGGAGGAAACTTGGAGGGCCTGGGAAGGGACTGGAAAGGGACTGGGAGGAAATGGGTGGACTGGGAGGGGACTGGGAAGGGAACGGGAAGGGAACGGGAAGGGAACGGGAAGGGAACGGGAAGGGAACGGGAAGGGAACGGGAAGGGAACGGGAAGGGAACGGGAAGGGAACGGGAAGGGAACGGGAAGGGAACGGGAAGGGACCTGGGAAAGGAGTGGGAGGGAACTGGGAAGAGACTGGGACAAACTGGAAGGGGACTGGGAGGGGACTGGGATGGAACAAGGAAGGGACAAGGAAGCAACACGGAGGAGACAAGGAGGCGACAAGAAAGGGACAAGGAAGCAACACAGAGGCGACAGGGAAGCGACACGGAGGTGACAGGGAAGGGACAGGGAGGGGAGTGGGAAGGGACAGGGAGGGGAGTGGGAAGGGACAGGGAGGGGAGTGGGAAGGGACAGGGAGGGGCCTGGAACTAAGTGGGAGGGGACTGGGATGGACAGGGAGGGGCTTGGAGGGACTGGGAGAGAATGGGAGGGGTCTGGAAGAGAATGGGAGGGGACTGGGAGTGCACTGGGAAGGGACTGGGAGTGCACTGGGAAGGGACTGGGAGTGCACTGGGAAGGGACTGGGAGGGGACAGGGAGGAAAGTGAGAATGGACTGGTAAGGGCCTGGGACAAACTGGGAGGGAACTGGGAGGGGAGTGGGAGGGACTGGGTGGACTGGGAGGGAATTGGGAGGGACAGGGCAGGACTGGGAGCTTGCTGGGAGGGACTGAAAAGGGCCTGGGCGAAACTGGGAGGGAACTGTGAAGAGACTGGGAAGGTATGGGGAGGGCACTGGGACGGACTGGGAGGGAACTGGGAAGGGACAGTGAGGGAGTGGGAGGGACTGGGTGGAACAGGAGGGAATGGGAGGGACTGGGATGGAGTGGGAGGGACTGGGAAGGGGCTGGGAAGGGACAGGGAGGGAACTGGGACAAAGTGGGAGGGGACTGGGAGTGCACTGGGAGGACCAGAGTGAAATGGGAGGGGACGGGGAGGGAATGGGAGGGCACTGGGAATGGACCAGGAGGGGACTGAGAGGGAATGGGAGGAACTGGGAATGACTGGGAGGGCACTGGGCAGACTGGGAGGGGACGGGGAGGGAATGGGAGGGGCTGGGATGGACAGGAATGGGGGGGGAGAGACTGGGAAGGACTGGGACGGAATGGGAGGGAACTGGGAAGGGAATGGGAAGGGACTGGGAGGGCCCGGGATGGAGTGGGATGGACTGGGATAGGACGGGGAAGGGACTGGGTGGGAATGGGATGGACTGGAAAGGACCTGGAGGGAACTGGCAAGGGACTAAGAAGAACTGGGAGGTAGTGGGAGAAATTAGGAGGGACTGGAAGGAAACTGGGAAGGGACTTGGCTGGGAATGGGAGAGTACTGCGAAGGGACTGGGATGCAGTGGGAAAGGACTGGGAATGAAACTGGGAAGGGACTGGGAAGGGACTGGGACAGTGTGGGAAGGGACTTGGTAGGGATAGCAAAGCGATTGTTACAGACTGGGACAAGCTGGGAGGGACAGGGACAAACAGGGAAGGGACTGGGAGAACACATTGCAGTACTGGGAGCCCTTGAGGGAGATCTTGGAGTTCCTGGGAGCACTGTTGTTGCTGCGAGGTCACCGAGAATAGGATCGGAGAGGTTTTACTGGCAGCACCGCGTGGGACAGGAGGTCACTCACTGCGTTCCTGGGAGCACTGGAGAGGGATTTTGCAGTTCCCGGGAGCACTGGCAGAGACTGGGAGGCGCTGGGTTCACCCTGGGATCGCTGGGCGAGTCTGGGGGCATTGGGGTCAGCCTGCAAGAGCTGGGAGAGACAGGAGAACAGCTCGTGAACTGGGAGCAGACTGCTCCTGACCGCGGCAAATCGACACCCACCCCCGCCCCCTCGCTGCTGCCCACCCCCAGACCCGTGGCAGAGTCCTGCAGCAGGGACAAAACAACTCCAGAGAGCAGCAGAGTCGACACTGAGCTGATGCGGAGCAGAGAAAGCAGAGGGGACGAGGGTTACGCTGGCTAGGTCAGAGCCGAGGGGGCGAGGGCGGCGCCATCTTGGGAAGGGCAGGCGCTGTCACGGGGAGGGCGGCGCCGAAGGGAGCCGAGCCGAGCCGAGGAGCCGAAGGGAGCCGAGCCGAGCCGAGGAGCCGAAGGGAGCCGAGCCGAGCCGAGGAGCCGAAGGGAGCCGAGCCGAGCCGAGGAGCCGAAGGGAGCCGAGCCGAGCCGAGGAGCCGAAGGGAGCCGAGCCGAGCCGAGGAGCCGAAGGGAGCCGAGCCGAGCCGAGGAGCCGAAGGGAGCCGAGCCGAGCCGAGGAGCCGAAGGGAGCCGAGCCGAGCCGAGGAGCCGAAGGGAGCCGAGCCGAGCCGAGGAGCCGAAGGGAGCCGAGCCGAGCCGAGGAGCCGAAGGGAGCCGAGCCGAGCCGAGGAGCCGAAGGGAGCCGAGCCGAGCCGAGGAGCCGAAGGGAGCCGAGCCGAGCCGCCGAAGGGAGCCGAGCCGAGCCGAGGAGCCGAAGGGAGCCGAGCCGAGCCGAGCCGCCGAAGGGAGCCGAGCCGAGGAGCCGAAGGGAGCCGAGCCGAGCCGAGGAGCCGAAGGGAGCCGAGCCGAGCCGAGGAGCCGAAGGGAGCCGAGCCGAGCCGAGGAGCCGAAGGGAGCCGAGCCGAGCCGAGGAGCCGAAGGGAGCCGAGCCGAGCCGAGGAGCCGAAGGGAGCCGAGCCGAGCCGAGGAGCCGAAGGGAGCCGAGCCGAGCCGAGGCGCCGAAGGGAGCCGAGCCGAGCCGAGGAGCCGAAGGGAGCCGAGCCGAGCCGAGGCGCCGAAGGGAGCCGAGCCCAGCCGAGGAGCCGAAGGGAGCCGAGCCGAGCAGCCGAAGGGAGCCGAGCCGAGCCGCCGAAGGGAGCCGAGCCGAGCCGAGGAGCCGAAGGGAGCCGAGCCGAGCCGAGGCGCCGAAGGGAGCCGAGCCGAGCCGCCGAAGGGAGCCGAGCCGAGCCGAGGAGCCGAAGGGAGCCGAGCCGAGCCGAGGAGCCGAAGGGAGCCGAGCCGAGCCGAGGAGCCGAAGGGAGCCGAGCCGAGCCGAGGAGCCGAAGGGAGCCGAGCCGAGCCGAGGCGCCGAAGGGAGCCGAGCCGAGCCGAGGCGCCGAAGGGAGCCGAGCCCAGCCGAGCCGCCGAAGGGAGCCGAGCCCAGCCGAGGCGCCGAAGGGAGCCGAGCCCAGCCGAGGCGCCGAAGGGAGCCGAGCCCAGCCGAGGCGCCGAAGGGAGCCGAGCCCAGCCGAGGCGCCGAAGGGAGCCGAGCCCAGCCGAGGGTTATATAAAAGGTTAATCTTTTCCCATGTTAATTCTTATTTTATACAGAACGGTTAATTTTTCCTATCAGGCTCAGCCAGCCTCTGTTCAGAGGGTTTTCCATTCACATAAAAAATAACCAATCGACAACAAAATCGATACTTTTAAAAAGCCACTCTTTGCATATGATAGATACACACTGCACATTTATATATTTGAGAACCCCACGTACCCCATTTCAAAGCCTCCCTTCTTACGAATTAACACTGTAGTATAGAGGTTTTACTTCGAGCAGTGCTTTCTGGGCCAGATGTAAGCAGCTGAAGACATTTATTACATTATACAGCAAAGACATATAGTCTCATCAGAAGGCACACGTGGCACATCTCAGTTGGGCATTTTCTGCTGGCATACAATAGGTTGCAATAAAACTATTTTAACACATCCAACCTGTTATAAAATATGCATCCTTTTTTTTTTTAATATATATAATCCTTCTCTTAAAACGATTTTGAATACAAAGAAACAAAAATCTCATTCTATAATATCCCTATATCAAACTCTTATCCTAACACCTTAGTACCTTAGTACAATCACTAATTACTTAATACTTATAAACACTAAATACTTACTATTCATTATGCTTACAGGTAAAACAACTATTAAAAACAAAAAAAAAAATCTCTAAAACACATCACAATCAGAAATAATGAAATAATCATTGTTGCTTTAAATCAGAACACAACTTTCATAGACTAGAGAGGTTATCAGAAAGGGGGGGGAGAAATGGGGGGGGGGGGAGGCGGCCGGCTAGCAAAGGCACCATAGGGACAAAGAGAGGGGGGGGAAAGGGGGGTGGGGAGAAAGCCACCGAATTCACACCAGCTGCCCTTCCAGGCAGCCTCGAGGTCAAATGTAGGATTCCCTGAAGGCATGGAGACTTCCATAGGAGGCGATAGCAGCAATTTTGAGCTACATTGATGTTTTTGAGCCTAAAACTCAAGGTGCTTGTAGCAGATGCCACTGTCTCTTCTCCACTCCATATTGCTGGATGTCAGTGCATACAACTTACAGCAGCAGTTCCTAAAGTACACAAAAGTATCTGGCAATCAGTGTTTCTTACAGGCTTCTAGGACAGTCATCTTCTCCCAAGTCATGCTTTTTGCCTAAAGTGTCCCTTCTGTCCACAATTAAAACACATGGAAAAACTTTTAAGGGTTAGTGGGAGGGTGTCCAGCAGCAGGGGGGGAGTGGGCTGCTGTTGCTATTGGCCAGGTGCCAGTGACTGCAGCTCCAGGGGTGCAGGTGAGCTTAGTGGCCATGGTGGGGGAGAAGGGCTGGGGGGCGTAGATGTCAAAGAAGAGCTTTGTTCTGGTGAAATGGCATTACTATTCTAACAGCTTTATAATGCTCTGCTAATTGATCTAAAGAATCTTTAATTAGTCCCTGTGTTGTAAGGGAAGATGTAACAATTTTGTTTACTTTTGTTGCCGCCATCCCTCCCCGCTCCCATGTCTTTTCATTCTACATTGTTGCCCTTTTTTTTCCCTCCAAGATGTAAGTAAATGACTCTGAGTATCAAGTTATCTTCTTTTGTTCTTTCATTACCCATACGTGCTCCTCAACAGGAGGCACCGACGCTCAGTTTCCCCAGTCACTTACCTCTGTCCGGGGTGACCATTTGTTGTAGTATTGATGTTTTAATTACTTCGAGCAGTGCTTTCTGGGCCAGATGTAAGCAGCTGAAGACATTTATTACATTATACAGCAAAGTTATATAGTCTAATCAGAAGGCACACGTGGCACATCTCAGTTGGGCATTTTCTACTGGCATACGTGTAATTAAGGCATACAGTAGGTCGTAACAACAAAACTATTTTAACACGTCCAACCAAACTCTGCCCAGTTTCTCTCCTTCGGTTCCAAAGTGTTTACATTACTCTCAGAGTCAAAGGCAAAACATAGCTTTCTCTGACTCGAGCAAAGGCAAATCTTCCCCGTAGTCTTCCAAAGCTATCCCAAAACACCTTCCCACATCATACTATTCTTCTACATCCACTTAAACAGGAGAGCTTCTGGAATGTAAAAGCAAATTCTAGGGAGAGCAAAACAGGGTTTCAAAGCATAAATATAACATGTGTATCACATAAAAACAGTAGACCTTCCTTTTTGTCTGTCATGGGAGGAGGGGGTTGCCCTTCTTTGTTCCTTTGGGGTTTTTTTCTTTTTGTTTCTTAGTTTTCAATACAAATGGAAAAACCTTCAAAGAGGGCCGCACTCAGCTGCTCCCCACACACAGGGGCAAGAGAAGCCCCTAACTGGTCAGTGTTGCCACCCCTCTTAAGGGGATCGGTTGGCACCTAAGGTGCACCTGGGGGTATCAAAGGGGAATTTGGGGGCACATAGAGGGATGAGGAGGGCCTCTGGAGAGTCTCCCAAAGGATTAGTTGGATATTTAGGGTTATTTGGACCCCCGCCACAAAGGCCACTACTGCAAAGCTTTCCCCCCACCACCACAACTAACCCTAACCATCCGACTAAAATACCCACAGGAGACCTTCCATTAGTCCCCACATGCCTCTATATTCCCCTTGACTTCCCATTCAAATTAAGAAACTAAAAATAAAACCAGTGATGTTTCTTTTGTGTGTCTTGTGGGGTTTTTTAGTTTGCAAATAAGAGTCATTTCAAAGCCTTTTTGCATCCACATTACTACTGTTCTGCAATCTCTCGATTAAGAGCACAGCTTTTTCTCTGCTGGAATACCTCACACTAACACTTAAATTTTTTTCATGGGTTTTCATCCCCTCTGAGAGCATTCAGGCAGCTTTTTTGGGCAGCATCCCCCGCCCCTCACTCACCTGCTCCTCTCCTGCATCAGCACCCACCCCCATGTGGTATCATGGAAGGAAAGAGAGACAGCTGAGGGGCTGCCCCGCTTTTTATCACCCCGACCCACGGATGCCCTTCTCAGTAGGATTTGCACCTTCAGCACGCAGCTGAGTTTTTGCTGCGCTTCTCTTCTCTGTGACAGCTGCTGCGCAGGTCTGCATCTCCAAGCGTGTCACACCTTCAGGGATTTACTACCCCATAATCACCTTGCAGTTGGTGCATTTCTTGCTGGCAATCAACCCATCTCTTCCATCTGTTGCTCTCATTGTTTTGTTTCAGCTTTCTGAGCCTGTGTCGGTACAAGTCCTTCTCAGGGCACTGCAAACAGAGACAGACAAAGCTTCCTTTTCTCCAATAGTTCCAGGAAGATTTCCGGCACTTCTAGGCAAGCACCGACAGAGTGACGGCTGTGAGGGGACATCAGCCTGGCACTGGAGCTGGGCATTCTGAGCAGATGAGGAACCCTGGGCAACACCTACAGAGAAATCTTGGTTTCTCTGCAGAGAAGCACTGGCCTTAGAGACAAAGCTGTCTTTGATCTGGGCACCAGCTGCAGCTCCCAGCGGTGCCTAGCTGCAGAGCAATGGCCTGCACCTTCATCCTGATCCAGGTGGAGAGAGAACTGCCAGGAGCACAACTTCCCTGCTACGGTTGCAGCATCCCCAGGGGCCGAGCGCAGCCTTGCTGTTAGTGAGGAACACAGCCCCTGTGAAAAGCTCCTGGGGTCAGGGGACAAACAAGAGGTTGTCCACACTGGAAACAAGGGAAGTCTCTTTGCCACTCCCATTATACCCATCAGAGGACTTCTGCTTGCTTACCTACCTGCTCGGTTGGAGTCTACACTGGAAGAAGTTTCAGCTCCTCGGTAAAAGCGTGGACTGAGCAGTTTCTTTTTCAGCCTTTCCTTCCTGACTGACAGATCAAACCCTACCTGGAGCCCACACAAGCCAAGCAGGAGATCCCCTGCTAGGCTGGCAGGGCGAGGCTGTACCGTCGCAGCAGCCGTAGCCCTTGTGCCGACCGTGTCGCTGCTGCACGTCTTGCTTGCTCAGTTAATGAAGTGGAAAGCAAAGAGTCAATCTGTAAAGAATAAAGCAAAAAGCAAAGAACAGATCTCAGTTACTCACATTGTAAAGCTCTGAGGAGGTTAGCATGCATTCAATAAAAATACCACAAAATCATTTGTTCTCCCTTCAGCGTTCATTTAACTCACAGAGCTGTGAACTGATGCTGTCCCAAAACACACACTCAGCATCTGGTGGTACTTGGAGCACCAAGAAGAGAGTTTGGCATGCTGGGAGAACACTTCCCCACTGAGGGAAGATCTGGGGCCCCACTGGGAGACTTGGGAAGGCACTGGGAGCACTAGAAAAGGATTTTGGAGTTACTGGGAAGAAGAGGGAGAACACAGGGGCCATGCTGGGAGCAATCAGGAAAGCAGAATAGAATACAGACTTAACCAGGTTGCAAAAGACCTTCCAGAACACTGAGTCCAACCTATCACCCACCACCATCTAGTCAACCAAACCATGGTACTCAGTGCCTCATCCAGTCTTACTTTAAACACTTGCAGTGATGGTGACTCCATCACCTCCCAGGGCAGCTCATTCCTCATGAGTGCAACACAAAGCAGACTTACTTGTGGTCTTGTTCTCCAAAGCACAACGTATAGACTGCTCCTGATGTAGACATACACACACACCCCACATGTGGAGAACAGCAAGAGTCCTGCAGACAAGACTCCTAACAGGAGTGGGGAAACACTGGGTGTACTAGAAAAGAAAAGAGATAAAGGGCCAATTCTGTTATCACTTACAGCTCCACACTTCCGTCATTATTGCATGCACTAGAAGCACAGAGTTACAGGTATCTCTGGGTACAGTTGAGGCAGCAGCCGCCACCCCCCCAAAGCCTCGCGCAGCACCGCCTGGGGCCACACCCCCAAGCCCCGCGCAGCACCGCCGGCGGCCACCCCCCCAAGCCACGCGCAGCTCCAGCGGCTGCTATAGAGAAACCCCACAAAGCAGCAGAGACTAGCACTGACCTGGGACACAGCAGAAGAGCTCCAACCTCTACCAGCCACGACCCTGCACTGAGCCATTTTAAAGCATCCGGCGCCATGTTGTTGAGGGCGGTGCCACGCTGGGGGGTGGGGTTCAGGCTGGGGGGGCGATGCTACGCTGAGGGGGCGGTGCCACGCTGGGGGGCGGTGCCGCGCTGGGGGAGGCGGTGCCACGCTGGGGGGGCGGTGCCGCGCTGGGGGGAGGCGGTGCCGCGCTGGGGGGAGGCGGTGCCGCGCTGGGGGAGGCGGTGCCGCGCTGGGGGAGGCGGTGCCGCGCTGGGGGAGGCGGTGCCGCGCTGGGGGAGGCGGTGCCGCGCTGGGGGAGGCGGTGCCGCGCTGGGGGAGGCGGTGCCGCGCTGGGGGAGGCGGTGCCGCGCTGGGGGAGGCGGTGCCGCGCTGGGGGAGGCGGTGCCGCGCTGGGGGAGGCGGTGCCGCGCTGGGGGAGGCGGTGCCGCGCTGGGGGAGGCGGTGCCGCGCTGGGGGAGGCGGTGCCGCGCTGGGGGAGGCGGTGCCGCGCTGGGGGAGGCGGTGCCGCGCTGGGGGAGGCGGTTGCCGCGCTGGGGGAGGCGGTGCCGCGCTTGGGGAGGCGGTGCCGCGCTTGGGGAGGCGGTGCCGCGCTGGGAAGGGTGGTGCCACGCTGGGAAGGGCGGTGCCACGCTGGGAAGGGCGGTGCCACCCTGGGGGGGGGGCGGTGCAACCCTGGGGGGGGGGCGGTGCAACCCTGGGGGGGGGGCGGTGCAACCCTGGGGGGGGGCGGTGCCTGCTTTGTCACTTCACGCTCAGCTTTCCATGGGTTTTATTCCCCTCCAAGATTGTTGAGTTATGAGCAGCTGAGGAGCCCTGGGGAACACCTGTACAGAAATGTTCTTCTAAGAGCTGTCAGAAAAATCTGACTGAGAAGGACTGGGAAAGAACTGGGAGGGACTGGGATACCACTGGGACCCTCACAAGTCTATGGCACCAGATGGGATCCATCCCAGGGCAGAGAGCTCTGGTAGATGAGCTCCAAGCCACTGCCCAACATTTGCCACCAGTCCTGCATGACCACAGAGGTCCCAGGTGGCTGGAAGCTGCCAGTGTGATGCCATTCACGAGAAGGGCTGGAGGGAAGAACCTGGGAACTCCAGGCCTGTAAGCCTGACCTCAGTGCCTGGCAAGACTATGGAGCAGATCGTCCTGGGGGCAATCACAGCAAACCTGCAGGACGGGCAAGGGCTCAGGCCCAGCCAGCAAAGATTTGGTGGGAGGGGCAGGTCCTGCCTCACCAACCTGATCTCCTTCTATGCCCAGGTGACTGCCTGGTAGGTGTGGGGAAGGCTGTGGATGTAGTCTGCCTGGACTTCAGCAAGGCCTTTGACACTGTCTGCCACAACAACCACCTGGCCAAGCAGAACAGCCCACATCCTGGACAGGAG
The DNA here is from genome assembly GCF_026170545.1 of Melanerpes formicivorus. NCBI lineage: Eukaryota > Metazoa > Chordata > Aves > Piciformes > Picidae > Melanerpes > Melanerpes formicivorus. The sequence continues at coordinate 4,387,668 of NW_027142413.1, read as the reverse complement.
CACTCTGTGCTGGGTTAGGAACTGGCTGGAGTCCTGGGCCCAGAGAGTGGTGGTGAATGGTGCCACATGCAGCTGGCAGCCGGGCACTAGTGGTGTCCCCCAGGGATCAGTGCTGGGTCCCATCCTGTTCAATATCTGTATTGATGATCTGGATGAGGGGAGCGAGTCCATCATCAATAACTTTGCAGATGACACCAAGCTGGGGGCAGGAGTTGATCTGCTGGAAGGTAGGAGAGCTCAGCAGAGGGACCCTGACAGGCTGGACAGATGGGCAGAGTTTGGAAAGCATGCACGGACTCCCTGGTTGGTGAAGCAGGAATTGTTTAGTGGTACAGAACAAGCAGTGTATGTAGGAAAAATCAAGCAGGCTAAGCAATTCCCTGGCATTCTTGCACCACTGCTGCTAATTGAGTTTTCTCCTTTGATATGCAGCTCTCCATTATTATCTTCATCCCATATCAGGTTGAGCTTCTCCGGCACGGAGGCGAGCGTCCTTCTGTCTCGCGCTTCAGGCTGTTTACTGCAGTCAGCTCTTCTTTATCATCAGACCGTTCTTCCGTCGTCAGCAGCCTGTTGTTCTTTCCTGTCCTGAAACCTTCCATAGATACTTTCTGCTTTCCTCCAGGCAGAGTCCAAGGGCATGATATTGAACACATCCAAGTGCCAGGTTCTACACATTACCACAACAACCCCAGGCATTGCTACAGGCTGGGGTCAGACTAGCTGGAGAGGAACCAGGCTGGAAAGGGAGCGGTAAGGGGGTGGCAAAGGGCTGGGAGGGGCTCAGGACAGTACTGGGAGGTACTGGGAGGCTGTGGAAGGACTCTGGGGGGGAGGGTTACTGGGGGGGAGTGAGGAGGCACTGGGAAAATTCTAAGGGTTAACTGGGAGGTACTGGGAAGGGCTCTGAATGGCACTGGGAAGAACTCAGAGACTGTGGAAAGACTCTGGGGCAGTGTGGAGGGGCTGAGGGGGGCACTTGGGGTTATGAGGAGATACTCACAGTGCTCCCAGTGCTCTCCCAGTTGTCTCCCAGTTGCTCCCAGTTGGGTTCCTGCTGCTTCCAGTTGTCTCCCATGGCTCCAGAACTGACTTCAGCTGCTGCAGGTATGGCTCCCAGTCCCTCCCAGTGCCTCTCAGCCCCTACCAGCTTCCTCCCAGACTGGGAAAGGACTGGGAGGCACTGGGAGGGGTTCAGGACAGTACTGGAAGGTACTGGGAGGCTGTGGAAGACCTGTGGTGGGGGTAAGGTTACGGGGGGGAGAGTAAGGGGACACTGGGAAAATTCTAAGGGTTAACTGGGAGGTACTGGGAAGGGCTCTACATGGCACTGGGAAGAACTCGGAGACTGTGGAAAGACTTTGGGGCGGTCTGGAGGGGCTCAGGGGGGCACTGGGGGTCATGGGGAGATACTCCCAGTGCTCTCCCAGTTGTCTCCCAGTTCCTCCCAGGGACCCCTAGTGCTCCCAGTTGGGATCCTGCTGCTTCCAGTTGTGTCCCAGGGCTCCAGCAATGCCTCCAGCTGGTCCAGGCATGTCTCCCAGTGCCTCCTGGTCCCTACTGGTCTCCTCCCATACTGGGATAGGACTAGAAGGGATTGGGAGGTACTGGGAGGGACAGGAATAAACAGGGAGGGACTGGGAGGGGACTGGGAAGGGAGTGGGACAGTGTGGGAGGGGACTTGGAGGGACAGGGAGGGGACACAGTGGGAATGGACTGGGAGGCTGTAAAGGGCTGTGGGAGGGAAATGGGGGACTGAGGGGGGTACTGGGAATTCCTGGGTCATGCTCCCAGTGCTCCCAGTTGTCTCCCAGTGGGGATGCTACTGCTTCCAATTGTCCACCAGGGCTCTTGCCAGGTAGTGCAGGTATGACTGGGAGGGGACTGGAAAGGGATGGGGAAGGCACTGGTTGGGGACTGTGAAGGGACTGGGATGGAATGGGAGGAACTGGGATGGACTGGGAGGGGCTGGGATGGACTGGGGGGGGCACTGGGAAGAGACTGGGATGGGAGTGGGAAAGGACAGGGAGCAACTGGGTGCACTGGAATGGGAATGGGAGGGAACTGGGAGAGACTGGGAAGGACTGGGAGTGCACTGCGACGGGACTGGGAGGGGAGTGGGGAGCCAGTGGGAGGGGATTGGGAGGGAACTAAGAAGGGAATGGGAAAGGAAAAGAGTTGGAAGGGACTGGGAAGGGACAGGGAGGGGATTGGAAAACGACTGGGAGGGTACTGGAAAGGGCTCAGGACAATAGTGGGAAGGACTGGGAGGCTGTTAACAGCTCTGGAGGGGAATTGGGGGGGGCAGTGGGAGGCTGTGGAAGGATCTGGGGTAGGGAGGGTTACTGGGGGGGAGTGAGGGGGCACTGGGGAAGTCTAAGGGTTAACTGGGAGGTACTGGGAAGGGCTCTACATGGCACTGGGAAGAACTCAGAGACTGTGGAAAGACTTTGGGGCGGTCTGGAGGGGCTCAGGGGGGCACTGGGGGTCATGGGGAGATTCTCCCAGTTGTCTCCCAGTTCCTCCCAGGGACCCCTAGTGCTCCCAGTTGGGTTTCTGCTGCTTCCAGTTGTGTCCCAGGGCTCCAGCAATGCCTCCAGCTGGTCCAGGTATGCCTCCCAGTGCCTCCTGGTCCCTACTGGTCTCCTCCCATACTGGGATAGGACTAGAAGGGATTGGGAGGTACTGGGAGAGACAGGAATAAACAGGGAGGGACTGGGAGGGGACTGGGAAGGGAGTGGGACAGTGTGGGAGGGGACGTGGAGGGACAGGGAGGGGACATAGTGGGAATGGACTGGGAGGCTGTAAAGGGCTGTGGAGGGAAATGGGGGACTGAGGGGGGGTACTGGAAATTCCTGGGTCATGCTCCCAGTGCTCCCAGTTGTTTCCCAGTTGTCTCCCAGTGTTCCCAGTGGGGATGCTACTGTTTCCAATTGTCCACCAGGGCTCTTGCCAGGTAGTGCATGTATGACTGGGAGGGAACTGGAAAGGGATGGGGAAGGGACTGGTTGGGGACTGTGAAGGGACTTGAAGAGGACTGGGAGGGGCACTGGGAGGGGAGTGGGAGGGCCACTGGGCAGGACTGGGAGGGACTGGGGAGGAACTGGCAGGGACTGGCAAGGACTGGGAAGGGACTGAGAAAGGATTGGGAGGAAATGGGTTGAATGGGAGGGGATTGGGAAGGACTGGGGAAAACTAGGAAGGGACTAGTAGGGGACATGGAAGGGACTGGGATGGAATGGGAGGAACTGGGATGGACTGGGAGGGGCTGGGATGGACTGGGGGGGCACTGAGAAGAGACTGGGATGGGAGTGGGAAAGGACAGGGAGGAACTGGGTGTACTGGGATGGGAGTGGGAGGGAACCGGGAGAGACTGGGAAGGACTGGGAATGCAGTGCGACGGGACTGGGAGGGGAGTGGCAAGTGACTGGGAGGGGAGTGGGGAGCCAGTGGGAGGGAAATGGGAGGGAATTAAGAAGGGAATGGGAAGGGAAAAAAGTTGGAAGGGACTGGGAATGGAATGGGTAGGGAGTGTGAAGGCAGTGGGAAGGAACAGGGAGGGCACCGGGAAAAACTGGGAGGGGACTGGCAATGGCACTGGGAGGACCTGAGTGAAATGGGAGGGGACTGAGAGGGAATGGGAGGAACTGGGAAGGATGGGGAGGGAACTATGAGGGGAATGGGAATGGACTGGGACAAACTGGGAGGGGACTGGTTGGGAAGTGGATGAACTGTGAAGGGACTGGGAAGTGACAGTGAAGGGACAGGAAGGGACTGGGAAGGGACAGGGAGGGCACTGGGACAAACTGGGAAGGGACTGGGGGGGGGGACTGGGAGGGGACTGCTTAGGCACTGGGATGGGAATGTAAAAGGGACAGGGAAAAGAGTTGGAAGGGACTGAGAAGGGACAGTGCGGGGAGTTTGAGGGACAGGGTGGACCAGGAGGGAATGGAAGGGACTGGGAGGGTACTGGGAAGGGTCTGGAAAAAGCCTGGGAGAAACTGGGAGGGGACTTGGAGGGAACTGGGAGTGGACTGGGAGGGAATGGGAGGGCACTGGGAAGGACTGGGCGGACTGGGAGGGGACCGGGAGGGAATGGGTGGAACTGGGATGGAGTGGGAGGGAACTGGGAGGGCACAAGGAAGGGGAGTGGGAAGAGATTGGCACAAACTGGGAGGGGACTGGGAGGGAACTGGGAAGGGAAAAGGAGGGCAGTGCAAAGGGACTGGGAAGGGACAGGAAGGGACTGGGACGGGACTGGGAAGGGCCTGGGACAAATTGGGAGGGGACTTGGAGGGAACTGGGAGGACCCAGGAAGGGACAGGGAGGGGAGTGGGAAGGGACAGGGACGGGACAAGGAAGGGACAGGGAGGGGAGTGAGAGGGAGTGGGAGGGAGTGGGAGGGAACTGAGAAGGGAATGGGACGGGCCTGGAACTAACTGGGAGGGGACTTGGAGGACCTGGGAAGGCACTTGGAAGGACTGGGAGGGCACCGGGAGGGAGTGGGAGGAAACTGGGAGTGCCTGGGAAGGGACTGGAAAGGGCCTGGGACAAATTGGAGGGGACTGGGATGGAACTGGGAAGGGAAAAGGAAGGGACAAGAAGGGTAGAAGGAGGGGACAAGGAGGGGACTGGGAGGGGAGTGGGAGGACAAGGAGGGTACTGAGAAGGGACAGGGACAAACTAGGAAGGGCCTGGAACGAAGTGGGAGGGGACTTGGAGGACCTGGGAGGGCACTTGGAAGGAATGGGAGGGGACCGGGAGGGAGTGGGAGGAAACTTGGAGGGCCTGGGAAGGGACTGGAAAGGGCCTGGGACAAACTGGGAGGGGACTGGGATGGAACTGGGAAGGGAAAAGGAAGGGACAGGGAGGGGACAAGGAGGGGACAAGGAGGGGAGTGAGAAGGGACTGGGAGGGGAGTGAGAAGGGACTGGGAGGGGAGTGAGAAGGGACTGGGACAAACTGGGAAGGGCCTGGAACTAAGTGGGAGGGGACTTAGAGGGAACTGGGAGGGAATGGGAGGGCCTGGGAAGGAACTGGAAAGGGCCTGGGAGGGACTGAGAAGGGACTGGGTAGGTCCTGGGACAAACTGGGAGGGAACTGGGAATGCACAAGGAAGGGCAGTGGGAAGGGACTGGGAGGGGATTGGGATGGGACTGGGAGGGACCTGAGAAGGGACTGGGACAAACTGGGAAGGGCCTGGAACTAACTGGGAGGGGACTTGGAGGGAACTGGGAGGACCTGGGAGGGCACTGGGAAGGACCGGGAAGGAATGGGAGGGGGTGGGATGGAGTGGGAGGAAACTTGGAGGGCCTGGGAAGGGACTGGAAGAAACTGGGTGGACTGGGAGGGGACTGGAAGGGGACTGGGATGGAACAAGGAAGGGACAAGGAAGCAACACGGAGGCAACAAGAAAGGGACAAGGAAGCGACACGGAGGCGACAAGGAAGGGACAGGGAGGGGAGTGGGAAGGGACAGGGAGGGGAGTGGGAAGGGACAGGGAGGGGAGTGGGCAGGGACAGGGAGGGGAGTGGGCAGGGACAGGGAGGGGAGTGGGAAGGGAACTGAGAAGGGACAGGGAAGGGCCTAGAACTAAGTGGGAGGGGACTTGGAGGACCTGGGAGGGCACTTGGAAGAACTGGGAGGGGACCGGGAGGGAGTGGGAGGAAACTGGGAGGGCCTGGGAAGGGACTGGAAAGGGCCTAGGACAAACTGAGAGGGGACTGGGATTTAACTGGGAAGGGAAAAGGAAGAGACATGGAAAGGACAAGGAGAGGAGAAGGAGGAGACAAGGAGAACAAAGAGAGTACAAGGAGGGGAGTGGGAAGGGACTGGGAGGGGAGTGGGAAGGGACTGGGAGGACCTGGGAGGGCACTTGGAAGGACTGGGAGGGGACCGGGAGGGCCTGGGAAGGGACTGGGAGGAAATGGGTGGACTGGGAGGGGACTGGGAAGGGACAAGGAGGAGACAAGGAGGGAATTGGGGAGGGACGGAGGGGAGTGGGAAGGGACTGGGAAGGGACAGGGAGGGGATTAGGATGAGACTGGGACAAACTGGGAAGAGACTGGGACAAACTGGAAGGGGACAGGGAGGGAAGTGGGAGGGAACTGGAAGGGTAACGCAAAGGGACTGGGAGGGGAGTGGGAGAGACTGGGTGGAGTGGGATGGACTGGGATGGAACTGAGTAGGCACTGGGATAAACTTTGAAGGGACTGGGAAGGGCCTGGAACTAACTGGGAGGGGACTTGGAGGGAACTGGGAAGACCTGGGAGGGAATGGGAGGGAACGGGAGGGACTGGGAAGAGACGGGAAAGGGCCTGGGAGGAACTGGGTGGACTGGGAGGGGACTAGGACAAACTGGGAGGGGACTGGAAGGGAACTGGAAAGTAACAAGGAATGGACAGGGAGGGGAGTGGGAAGGGACTGGGAGGGGATTGGGAAGGGACTGGGACAAAGTGGGAAGGGACTGGGACACACTGGGAAGGGACTGGGACACACTGGGAGCAGACTTGGAGGGAAGTGGGAGGACCCGAGTGAAATGGGAGGGCACTGGGAGGGACTGGGAGGGCAGTGGGAAAGACTGGGTGACCACTGGAAAGGGAATGGGAAGAGACTGGGAGGGGCCTGGGAGGAACTGGGTGGACTGGGAGGGGACCGGGAGGGAATGGGAGGGACTGGTAGGAAACTGGGAGGACCAGGAAAGGGACTGGGACAAACTGGGAGGCGACTGGGAGGGCACTGGAAGGCTAATGGAAAGGGAGCGGGAGGGGAGTGAGAGGGTATTGGAAAGGGACGGGGAAGGGAGTGGGGGGGAGTGGGAGGGAATGGGTGGACTGGGTCAAACTGGGAAGGGACCGGGAAGGGCCTGGAACTAAGTGGGAAGGGACTTGGAGGGAACTGGGAGGGAATGGGAGGAATCTGGGAGGGCCTGGGAAGGGACTGGAGGAAGTGGGTGGACTGGAGGGGAATGGGATGGAGTGGGAGGACACTGGGAACGGCCTAGGAAGGCCCTGGAACTAAGAGGGAGGGGACTTGGAGGGAACTGGGAGGGAATGGGAGGGCCTGGGAAGGAACTGGAAAGGGCCTGGGAGGGACTGAGAAGGGACTGGGTAGGTCCTGGGACAAACTGGGAGGGAACTGGGAATGCACAAGGAAGGGCAGTGGGAAGGGACTGGGAGGGGATTGGGATGGGACTGGGAGGGACCTGAGAAGGGACTGGGAAGGGCCTGTGGGAGGGGACTTGGAGGGAACTGGGAGGACCTGGGAGGGCACTGGGAAGGACCGGGAAGGAATGGGAGGAAACTTGGAAGGCCTGGGAAGGGACTGGAAAGGGACTGGGAGAAACTGGGTGGACTGGGAGGGGACTGGAAGGGGACTGGGAAGGTCCTGGGACAAAATGGGAGGGGACTGGGATGGAACAAGGAAGGGACAAGGAAGCAACAAGGAGGAGACAAGGAGGCGACAAGAAAGGGACAAGGAAGCAACACAGAGGCGACAGGGAAGCGACACGGAGGTGACAGGGAAGGGACAGGGAGGGGAGTGGGAAGGGACAGGGAGGGGAGTGGGAAGGGACAGGGAGGGGCCTGGAACTAAGTGGGAGGGGACTGGGATGGGAACGGGAAGGGAACTGGGAAGGGAACTGGAAGGGAGTGGGAGGGAACTGGGAAGAGACTGGGACAAACTGGAAGGGGACTGGGAGGGAAGTGGGAGGGAACTGGAAGGGTAATGCAAAGGGACTGGGAGGGGAATGAGAAGGGACAGGGAGGGGAGTGGGAAGGGACAGGGAAGGGCCTGGAACTAAGTGGGAGGGGACTGGGATGGAACTGGGAAGGGAAAAGGAAGGGACATGGAAAAGGACAAGGAGAGAAGAAGGAGGGAACAAGGAGAGGACAAGGAGAGGACAAGGAGGGGAGTGAGAAGGGACAGGGACAAACTGGGAAGGAAGGGCCAAGAACTAAGTGGGAGGGGACTTGGAGGACCTGGGAGGGCACTTGGAAGGACTGGGAGGGGACCGGGAGGGAGTGGGAGGAAACTTGGAGGGCCTGGGAAGGGACTGGAAAGGGACTGGGAGGAAATGGGTGGACTGGGAGGGGGACTGGGAAGGAACTGGGAAGGGAACGGGAAGGGAACGGGAAGGGACCTGGGAAAGGAGTGGGAGGGAACTGGGAAGAGACTGGGACAAACTGGAAGGGGACTGGGAGGGGACTGGGATGGAACAAGGAAGGGACAAGGAAGCAACACGGAGGAGACAAGGAGGCGACAAGGAAAGGACAAGGAAGCAACACAGAGGCGACAGGGAAGCGACACGGAGGTGACAGGGAAGGGACAGGGAGGGGAGTGGGGAAGGGACAGGGAGGGGAGTGGGAAGGGACAGGAGGGGCCTGGAACTAAGTGGGAGGGGACTGGGATGGACAGGGAGGGGCTTGGAGGGACTGGGAGAGAATGGAGGGGTCTGGAAGAGAATGGGAGGGGACTGGGAGTGCACTGGGAAGGGACTGGGAGTGCACTGGGAAGGGACTGGGAGTGCACTGGGAAGGGACTGGGAGGGGACAGGGAGGAAAGTGAGAATGGACTGGTAAGGGCCTGGGACAAACTGGGAGGGAACTGGGAGGGGAGTGGGAGGGACTGGGTGGACTGGGAGGGAATTGGGAGGGACAGGGCAGGACTGGGAGCTTGCTGGGAGGGACTGAAAAGGGCCTGGGCGAAACTGGGAGGGAACTGTGAAGAGACTGGGAAGGTATGGGGAGGGCACTGGGACGGACTGGGAGGGAACTGGGAAGGGACAGTGAGGGAGTGGGAGGGACTGGGTGGAACAGGAGGGAATGGGAGGGACTGGGATGGAGTGGGAGGGACTGGGAAGGGGCTGGGAAGGGACAGGGAGGGAACTGGGACAAAGTGGGAGGGGACTGGGAGTGCACTGGGAGGACCAGAGTGAAATGGGAGGGGACGGGGAGGGAATGGGGAGGGCACTGGGAATGGACCAGGAGGGGACTGAGAGGGAATGGGAGGAACTGGGAATGACTGGGAGGGCACTGGGCAGACTGGGAGGGGACGGGGAGGGAATGGGAGGGGCTGGGATGGACAGGAATGGGGGGGGAGAGACTGGGAAGGACTGGGACGGAATGGGAGGGAACTGGGAAGGGAATGGGAAGGGACTGGGAGGGCCCGGGATGGAGTGGGATGGACTGGGATAGGACGGGGAAGGGACTGGGTGGGAATGGGATGGACTGGAAAGGACCTGGAGGGAACTGGCAAGGGACTAAGAAGAACTGGGAGGTAGTGGGAGAAATTGGGAGGGACTGGAAGGAAACTGGGAAGGGACTTGGCTGGGAATGGGAGAGTACTGCGAAGGGACTGGGATGCAGTGGGAAAGGACTGGGAATGAAACTGGGAAGGGACTGGGAAGGGACTGGGACAGTGTGGGAAGGGACTTGGTAGGGATAGCAAAGCGATTGTTACAGACTGGGACAAGCTGGGAGGGACAGGGACAAACAGGGAAGGGACTGGGAGAACACATTGCAGTACTGGGAGCCCTTGAAGGAGATCTTGGAGTTCCTGGGAGCACTGTTGTTGCTGCGAGGTCACCGAGAATAGGATCGGAGAGGTTTTACTGGCAGCACCGCGTGGGACAGGAGGTCACTCACTGCGTTCCTGGGAGCACTGGAGAGGGATTTTGCAGTTCCCGGGAGCACTGGCAGAGACTGGGAGGCGCTGGGTTCACCCTGGGATCGCTGGGCGAGTCTGGGGGCATTGGGGTCAGCCTGCAAGAGCTGGGAGAGACAGGAGAACAGCTCGTGAACTGGGAGCAGACTGCTCCTGACCGCGGCAAATCGACACCCACCCCCGCCCCCTCGCTGCTGCCCACCCCCAGACCCGTGGCAGAGTCCTGCAGCAGGGACAAAACAACTCCAGAGAGCAGCAGAGTCGACACTGAGCTGATGCGGAGCAGAGAAAGCAGAGGGGGCGAGGGCGGCGCCATCTTGGGAAGGGCAGGCGCTGTCACGGGGAGGACGGCGCCATCTTGGGAAGGGCAGGCGCTGTCACGGGGAGGGCGGCGCCGAAGGGAGCCGAGCCGAGCCGAGGAGCCGAAGGGAGCCGAGCCGAGCCGAGGAGCCGAAGGGAGCCGAGCCGAGCCGAGGAGCCGAAGGGAGCCGAGCCGAGCCGAGGAGCCGAAGGGAGCCGAGCCGAGCCGAGGAGCCGAAGGGAGCCGAGCCGAGCCGAGGAGCCGAAGGGAGCCGAGCCGAGCCGAGGAGCCGAAGGGAGCCGAGCCGAGCCGAGGAGCCGAAGGGAGCCGAGCCGAGCCGAGGCGCCGAAGGGAGCCGAGCCGAGCCGAGGCGCCGAAGGGAGCCGAGCCCAGCCGAGGAGCCGAAGGGAGCCGAGCCGAGCCGAGGCGCCGAAGGGAGCCGAGCCCAGCCGAGGCGCCGAAGGGAGCCGAGCCCAGCCGAGGCGCCGAAGGGAGCCGAGCCCAGCCGAGGAGCCGAAGGGAGCCGAGCCGAGCCGAGGAGCCGAAGGGAGCCGAGCCGAGCCGAGGAGCCGAAGGGAGCCGAGCCGAGCCGAGGAGCCGAAGGGAGCCGAGCCGAGCCGAGGAGCCGAAGGGAGCCGAGCCGAGCCGAGGCGCCGAAGGGAGCCGAGCCGAGCCGAGGCGCCGAAGGGAGCCGAGCCCAGCCGAGCCGCCGAAGGGAGCCGAGCCCAGCCGAGGCGCCGAAGGGAGCCGAGCCCAGCCGAGGCGCTGAAGGGAGCCGAGCCCAGCCGAGGGTTATATAAAAGGTTAATCTTTTCCCATGTTAATTCTTATTTTATACAGAACGGTTAATTTTTCCTATCAGGCTCAGCCAGCCTCTGTTCAGAGGGTTTTCCATTCACATAAAAAATAACCAATCGACAACAAAATCGATACTTTTAAAAAGCCACTCTTTGCATATGATAGATACACACTGCACATTTATATATTTGAGAACCCCACGTACCCCATTTCAAAGCCTCCCTTCTTACGAATTAACACTGTAGTATAGAGGTTTTACTTCGAGCAGTGCTTTCTGGGCCAGATGTAAGCAGCTGAAGACATTTATTACATTATACAGCAAAGACATATAGTCTCATCAGAAGGGACACGTGGCACATCTCAGTTGGGCATTTTCTGCTGGCATACAATAGGTTGCAATAAAACTATTTTAACACATCCAACCTGTTATAAAATATGCATCCTTTTTTTTTTTTAATATATATAATCCTTCTCTTAAAACGATTTTGAATACAAAGAAACAAAAATCTCATTCTATAATATCCCTATATCAAACTCTTATCCTAACACCTTAGTACCTTAGTACAATCACTAATTACTTAATACTTATAAACACTAAATACTTACTATTCATTATGCTTACAGGTAAAACAACTATTAAAAACAAAAAAAAAATCTCTAAAACACATCACAATCAGAAATAATGAAATAATCATTGTTGCTTTAAATCAGAACACAACTTTCATAGACTAGAGAGGTTATCAGAAAGGGGGGGAGAAATGGGGGGGGGGGGGAGGCGGCCGGCTAGCAAAGGCACCATAGGGACAAAGAGGGGGGGGGAAAGGGGGGTGGGGAGAAAGCCACCGAATTCACACCAGCTGCCCTTCCAGGCAGCCTCGAGGTCAAATGTAGGATTCCCTGAAGGCATGGAGACTTCCATAGGAGGCGATAGCAGCAATTTTGAGCTACATTGATGTTTTTGAGCCTAAAACTCAAGGTGCTTGTAGCAGATGCCACTGTCTCTTCTCCACTCCATATTGCTGGATGTCAGTGCATACAACTTACAGCAGCAGTTCCTAAAGTACACAAAAGTATCTGGCAATCAGTGTTTCTTACAGGCTTCTAGGACAGTCATCTTCTCCCAAGTCATGCTTTTTGCCTAAAGTGTCCCTTCTGTCCACAATTAAAACACATGGAAAAACTTTTAAGGGTTAGTGGGAGGGTGTCCAGCAGCAGGGGGGGAGTGGGCTGCTGTTGCTATTGGCCAGGTGCCAGTGACTGCAGCTCCAGGGGTGCAGGTGAGCTTAGTGGCCATGGTGGGGGAGAAGGGCTGGGGGGCGTAGATGTCAAAGAAGAGCTTTGTTCTGGTGAAATGGCATTACTATTCTAACAGCTTTATAATGCTCTGCTAATTGATCTAAAGAATCTTTAATTAGTCCCTGTGTTGTAAGGGAAGATGTAACAATTTTGTTTACTTTTGTTGCCGCCATCCCTCCCCGCTCCCATGTCTTTTCATTCTACATTGTTGCCCTTTTTTTTCCCTCCAAGATGTAAGTAAATGACTCTGAGTATCAAGTTATCTTCTTTTGTTCTTTCATTACCCATACGTGCTCCTCAACAGGAGGCACCGACGCTCAGTTTCCCCAGTCACTTACCTCTGTCCGGGGTGACCATTTGTTGTAGTATTGATGTTTTAATTACTTCGAGCAGTGCTTTCTGGGCCAGATGTAAGCAGCTGAAGACATTTATTACATTATACAGCAAAGTTATATAGTCTAATCAGAAGGCACACGTGGCACATCTCAGTTGGGCATTTTCTACTGGCATACGTGTAATTAAGGCATACAGTAGGTCGTAACAACAAAACTATTTTAACACGTCCAACCAAACTCTGCCCAGTTTCTCTCCTTCGGTTCCAAAGTGTTTACATTACTCTCAGAGTCAAAGGCAAAACATAGCTTTCTCTGACTCGAGCAAAGGCAAATCTTCCCCGTAGTCTTCCAAAGCTATCCCAAAACACCTTCCCACATCATACTATTCTTCTACATCCACTTAAACAGGAGAGCTTCTGGAATGTAAAAGCAAATTCTAGGGAGAGCAAAACAGGGTTTCAAAGCATAAATATAACATGTGTATCACATAAAAACAGTAGACCTTCCTTTTTGTCTGTCATGGGAGGGGGGGGTTGCCCTTCTTTGTTCCTTTGGGGTTTTTTTCTTTTTGTTTCTTAGTTTTCAATACAAATGGAAAAACCTTCAAAGAGGGCCGCACTCAGCTGCTCCCCACACACAGGGGCAAGAGAAGCCCCTAACTGGTCAGTGTTGCCACCCCTCTTAAGGGGATTGGTTGGCACCTAAGGTGCACCTGGGGGTATCAAAGGGGAATTTGGGGGCACATAGAGGGATGAGGAGGGCCTCTGGAGAGTCTCCCAAAGGATTAGTTGGATATTTAGGGTTATTTGGACCCCCGCCACAAAGGCCACTACTGCAAAGCTTTCCCCCCACCACCACAACTAACCCTAACCATCCGACTAAAATACCCACAGGAGACCTTCCATTAGTCCCCACATGCCTCTATATTCCCCTTGACTTCCCATTCAAATTAAGAAACTAAAAATAAAACCAGTGATGTTTCTTTTGTGTGTCTTGTGGGGTTTTTTAGTTTGCAAATAAGAGTCATTTCAAAGCCTTTTTGCATCCACATTACTACTGTTCTGCAATCTCTCGATTAAGAGCACAGCTTTTTCTCTGCTGGAATACCTCACACTAACACTTAAATTTTTTTCATGGGTTTTCATCCCCTCTGAGAGCATTCAGGCAGCTTTTTTGGGCAGCATCCCCCGCCCCTCACTCACCTGCTCCTCTCCTGCATCAGCACCCACCCCCATGTGGTATCATGGAAGGAAAGAGAGACAGCTGAGGGGCTGCCCCGCTTTTTATCACCCCGACCCACGGATGCCCTTCTCAGTAGGATTTGCACCTTCAGCACGCAGCTGAGTTTTTGCTGCGCTTCCCTCCTCTGTGACAGCTGCTGCGCAGGTCTGCATCTCCAAGCGTGTCACACCTTCAGGGATTTACTACCCCATAATCACCTTGCAGTTGGTGCATTTCTTGCTGGCAATCAACCCATCTCTTCCATCTGTTGCTCTCATTGTTTTGTTTCAGCTTTCTGAGCCTGTGTCGGTACAAGTCCTTCTCAGGGCACTGCAAACAGAGACAGACAAAGCTTCCTTTTCTCCAATAGTTCCAGGAAGATTTCCGGCACTTCTAGGCGAGCACCGACAGAGTGACGGCTGTGAGGGGACATCAGCCTGGCACTGGAGCTGGGCATTCTGAGCAGATGAGGAACCCTGGGCAACACCTACAGAGAAATCTTGGTTTCTCTGCAGAGAAGCACTGGCCTTAGAGACAAAGCTGTCTTTGATCTGGGCACCAGCTGCAGCTCCCAGCGGTGCCTAGCTGCAGAGCAATGGCCTGCACCTTCATCCTGATCCAGGTGGAGAGAGAACTGCCAGGAGCACAACTTCTCTGCTACGGTTGCAGCATCCCCAGGGGCCGAGCGCAGCCTTGCTGTTAGTGAGGAACACAGCCCCTGTGAGAAGCTCCTGGGGTCAGGGGACAAACAAGAGGTTGTCCACACTGGAAACAAGGGAAGTCTCTTTGCCACTCCCATTATACCCATCAGAGGACTTCTGCTTGCTTACCTACCTGCTCGGTTGGAGTCTACACTGGAAGAAGTTTCAGCTCCTCGGTAAAAGCGTGGACTGAGCAGTTTCTTTTTCAGCCTTTCCTTCCTGACTGACAGATCAAACCCTACCTGGAGCCCACACAAGCCAAGCAGGAGATCCCCTGCTAGGCTGGCAGGGCGAGGCTGTACCGTCGCAGCAGCCGTAGCCCTTGTGCCGACCGTGTCGCTGCTGCACGTCTTGCTTGCCCGGTTAATGAAGTGGAAAGCAAAGAGTCAATCTGTAAAGAATAAAGCAAAAAGCAAAGAACAGATCTCAGTTACTCACATTGTAAAGCTCTGAGGAGGTTAGCATGCATTCAATAAAAATACCACAAAATCATTTGTTCTCCCTTCAGCGTTCATTTAACTCACAGAGCTGTGAACTGATGCTGTCCCAAAACACACACTCAGCATCTGGTGGTACTTGGAGCACCAAGAAGAGAGTTTGGCATGCTGGGAGAACACTTCCCCACTGAGGGAAGATCTGGGGCCCCACTGGGAGACTTGGGAAGGCACTGGGAGCACTAGAAAAGGATTTTGGAGTTACTGGGAAGAAGAGGGAGAACACAGGGGCCATGCTGGGAGCAATCGGGAAAGCAGAATAGAATACAGACTTAACCAGGTTGGAAAAGACCTTCCAGAACACTGAGTCCAACCTATCACCCACCACCATCTAATCAACCAAACCATGGTACTCAGTGCCTCATCCAGTCTTACTTTAAACACTTGCAGTGATGGTGACTCCATCACCTCCCAGGGCAGCTCATTCCTCATGAGTGCAACACAAAGCAGACTTACTTGTGGTCTTGTTCTCCAAAGCACAACGTATAGACTGCTCCTGATGTAGACATACACACACACCCCACATGTGGAGAACACCAAGAGTCCTGCAGACAAGACTCCTAACAGGAGCGGGGAAACACTGGGTGTACTAGAAAAGAAAAAGAGATAAAGGGCCAATTCTGTTATCACTTACAGCTCCACACTTCCGTCATTATTGCATGCACTAGAAGCACAGAGTTACAGGTATCTCTAGGTACAGTTGAGGCAGCAGCCGCCACCCCCCCAAAGCCCCGCGCTGCCCCGCGGCCGCCGCCGCGGCCAGCCCCCAAAGCCTCGCGCAGCCCCGCCTGGGGCCACCCCCCCAAGCCCCGCGCAGCACCGCCTGCGACCACCCCCCCAAAGCCCCGCGCAGCACCGCCGGCGGCCACCCCCCCAAGCCACGCGCAGCTCCAGCGGCTGCTATAGAGAAACCCCACAAAGCAGCAGAGACTAGCACTGACCTGGGACACAGCAGAAGAGCTCCAACCTCTACCAGCCACGACCCTGCACTGAGCCATTTTAAAGCATCCGGCACCATATTGTTGAGGGCGGTGCCACGCTGGGGGGTGGGGTTCAGGCTGGGGGGGCGATGCTACGCTGAGGGGGCGGTGCCACGCTGGGGGGCGGTGCCACATGGGTGGAGGCGGTGCCGCGCTGGGGGAGGCGGTGCCGCGCTGGGGGAGGCGGTGCCGCGCTGGGGGAGGCGGTGCCGCGCTGGGGGAGGCGGTGCCGCGCTGGGAAGGGCGGTGCCGCGCTGGGGGAGGCGGTGCCGCGCTGGGAAGGGCGGTGCCGCGCTGGGAAGGGCGGTGCCGCGCTGGGAAGGGCGGTGCCGCGCTGGGGGGGGGGCGGTGCCGCGCTGGGGGGGGGCGGTGCCGCGCTGGGGGGGGGCGGTGCCGCGCTGGGGGGGGGCGGTGCCGCGCTGGGGGGGGGCGGTGCAACCCTGGGGGGGGGGCGGTGCCTGCTTTGTCACTTCACGCTCAGCTTTCCATGGGTTTTATTCCCCTCCAAGATTGTTGAGTTATGAGCAGCTGAGGAGCCCTGGGGAACACCTGTACAGAAATGTTCTTCCAAGAGCTGTCAGAAAAATGTGACTGAGAAGGACTGGGAAAGAACTGGGAGGGACTGGGATACCACTGGGACCCTCACAAGTCTATGGCACCAGATGGGATCCATCCCAGGGCAGAGAGCTCTGGCAGATGAGCTCCAAGCCACTGCCCAACATTTGCCACCAGTCCTGCATGACCACAGAGGTCCCAGGTGGCTGGAAGCTGCCAGTGTGATGCCATTCACGAGAAGGGCTGGAGGGAAGAACCTGGGAACTCCAGGCCTGTAAGCCTGACCTCAGTGCCTGGCAAGACTATGGAGCAGATCGTCCTGGGGGCAATCACAGCAAACCTGCAGGACGGGCAAGGGCTCAGGCCCAGCCAGCAAAGATTTGGTGGGAGGGGCAGGTCCTGCCTCACCAACCTGATCTCCTTCTATGCCCAGGTGACTGCCTGGTAGGTGTGGGGAAGGCTGTGGATGTAGTCTGCCTGGACTTCAGCAAGGCCTTTGACACTGTCTGCCACAACAACCACCTGGCCAAGCAGAACAGCCCACATCCTGGACAGGAGCACTCTGTGCTGGGTTAGGAACTGGCTGGAGTCCTGGGCCCAGAGAGTGGTGGTGAATGGTGCCACATGCAGCTGGCAGCCGGGCACTAGTGGTGTCCCCCAGGGATCAGTGCTGGGTCCCATCCTGTTCAATATCTGTATTGATGATCTGGATGAGGGGAGCGAGTCCATCATCAATAACTTTGCAGATGACACCAAGCTGGGGGCAGGAGTTGATCTGCTGGAAGGTAGGAGAGCTCAGCAGAGGGACCCTGACAGGCTGGACAGATGGGCAGAGTTTGGAAAGCATGCACGGACTCCCTGGTTGGTGAAGCAGGAATTGTTTAGTGGTACAGAACAAGCAGTGTATGTAGGAAAAATCAAGCAGGCTAAGCAATTCCCTGGCATTCTTGCACCACTGCTGCTAATTGAGTTTTCTCCTTTGATATGCAGCTCTCCATTATTATCTTCATCCCATATCAGGTTGAGCTTCTCCAGCACGGAGGCGAGCGTCCTTCTGTCTCGCGCTTCAGGCTGTTTACTGCAGTCAGCTCTTCTTTATCATCAGACCGTTCTTCCGTCGTCAGCAGCCTGTTGTTCTTTCCTGTCCTGAAACCTTCCATACAGACTTTCTGCTTTCCTCCAGGCAGAGTCCAAGGGCATGATATTGAACACATCCAAGTGCCAGGTTCTACACATTACCACAACAACCCCAGGCATTGCTACAGGCTGGGGTCAGACTAGCTGGAGAGGAACCAGGCTGGAAAGGGAGCGGTAAGGGAGTGGCAAAGGGCTGGGAGGGGCTCAGGACAGTACTGGGAGGTACTGGGAGGCTGTGGAAGGACTCTGGGGGGGAGGGTTACTGGGGGGGAGTGAGGAGGCACTGGGAAAATTCTAAGGGTTAACTGGGAGGTACTGGGAAGGGCTCTGAATGGCACTGGGAAGAACTCAGAGACTGTGGAAAGACTCTGGGGCAGTGTGGAGGGGCTGAGGGGGGCACTTGGGGTTATGAGGAGATACTCACAGTGCTCCCAGTGCTCTCCCAGTTGTCTCCCAGTTGCTCCCAGTTGGGTTCCTGCTGCTTCCAGTTGTCTCCCATGGCTCCAGAACTGACTTCAGCTGCTGCAGGTATGGCTCCCAGTCCCTCCCAGTGCCTCTCAGCCCCTACCAGTTTCCTCCCAGACTGGGAAAGGACTGGGAGGCACTGGGAGGGGTTCAGGACAGTACTGGAAGGTACTGGGAGGCTGTGGAAGACCTGTGGTGGGGGTAAGGTTACGGGGGGGAGAGTAAGGGGACACTGGGAAAATTCTAAGGGTTAACTGGGAGGTACTGGGAAGGGCTCTACATGGCACTGGGAAGAACTCGGAGACTGTGGAAAGACTTTGGGGCGGTCTGGAGGGGCTCAGGGGGGCACTGGGGGTCATGGGGAGATACTCCCAGTGCTCTCCCAGTTGTCTCCCAGTTCCTCCCAGGGACCCCTAGTGCTCCCAGTTGGGTTCCTGCTGCTTCCAGTTGTGTCCCAGGGCTCCAGCAATGCCTCCAGCTGGTCCAGGTATGCCTCCCAGTGCCTCCTGGTCCCTACTGGTCTCCTCCCATACTGGGATAGGACTAGAAGGGATTGGGAGGTACTGGGAGAGACAGGAATAAACAGGGAGGGACTGGGAGGGGACTGGGAAGGGAGTGGGACAGTGTGGGAGGGGACGTGGAGGGACAGGGAGGGGACATAGTGGGAATGGACTGGGAGGCTGTAAAGGGCTGTGGAGGGAAATGGGGGACTGAGGGGGGTACTGGAAATTCCTGGGTCATGCTCCCAGTGCTCCCAGTTGTTTCCCAGTTGTCTCCCAGTGTTCCCAGTGGGGATGCTACTGTTTCCAATTGTCCACCAGGGCTCTTGCCAGGTAGTGCATGTATGACTGGGAGGGAACTGGAAAGGGATGGGGAAGGGACTGGTTGGGGACTGTGAAGGGACTTGAAGAGGACTGGGAGGGGCACTGGGAGGGGAGTGGGAGGGCCACTGGGCAGGACTGGGAGGGACTGGGGAGGAACTGGCAGGGACTGGCAAGGACTGGGAAGGGACTGAGAAAGGATTGGGAGGAAATGGGTTGAATGGGAGGGGATTGGGAAGGACTGGGGAAAACTAGGAAGGGACTAGTAGGGGACATGGAAGGGACTGGGATGGAATGGGAGGAACTGGGATGGACTGGGAGGGGCTGGGATGGACTGGGGGGGCACTGAGAAGAGACTGGGATGGGAGTGGGAAAGGACAGGGAGGAACTGGGTGTACTGGGATGGGAGTGGGAGGGAACCGGGAGAGACTGGGAAGGACTGGGAATGCAGTGCGACGGGACTGGGAGGGGAGTGGCAAGTGACTGGGAGGGGAGTGGGGAGCCAGTGGGAGGGAAATGGGAGGGAATTAAGAAGGGAATGGGAAGGGAAAAAAGTTGGAAGGGACTGGGAATGGAATGGGTAGGGAGTGTGAAGGCAGTGGGAAGGAACAGGGAGGGCACCGGGACAAACTGGGAGGCGACTGGCAATGGCACTGGGAGGACCTGAATGAAATGGGAGGGGACTGAGAGGGAATGGGAGGAACTGGGAAGGATGGGGAGGGAACTATGAGGGGAATGGGAATGGACTGGGACAAACTGGGAGGGGACTGGTTGGGAAGTGGATGAACTGTGAAGGGACTGGGAAGTGACAGTGAAGGGACAGGAAGGGACTGGGAAGGGACAGGGAGGGCACTGGGACAAACTGGGAAGGGACTGGGGGGGGGACTGGGAGGGGACTGCTTAGGCACTGGGATGGGAATGTAAAAGGGACAGGGAAAAGAGTTGGAAGGGACTGAGAAGGGACAGTGCGGGGAGTTTGAGGGACAGGGTGGACCAGGAGGGAATGGAAGGGACTGGGAGGGTACTGGGAAGGGTCTGGAAAAAGCCTGGGAGAAACTGGGAGGGGACTTGGAGGGAACTGGGAGTGGACTGGGAGGGAATGGGAGGGCACTGGGAAGGACTGGGCGGACTGGGAGGGGACCGGGAGGGAATGGGTGGAACTGGGATGGAGTGGGAGGGAACTGGGAGGGCCTGGGAAGGGACAAGGAAGGGGAGTGGGAAGAGATTGGCACAAACTGGGAGGGGACTGGGAGGGAACTGGGAAGGGAAAAGGAGGGCAGTGCAAAGGGACTGGGAAGGGACAGGAAGGGACTGGGAAGGGCCTGGGACAAATTGGGAGGGGACTTGGAGGGAACTGGGAGGACCCAGGAAGGGACAGGGAGGGGAGTGGGAAGGGACAGGGACGGGACAAGGAAGGGACAGGGAGGGGAGTGAGAGGAAGTGGGAGGGAACTGAGAAGGGAATGGGACGGGCCTGGAACTAACTGGGAGGGGACTTGGAGGACCTGGGAGGGCACTTGGAAGGACTGGGAGGGCACCAGGAGGGAGTGGGAGGAAACTGGGAGTGCCTGGGAAGGGACTGGAAAGGGCCTGGGACAAATTGGAGGGGACTGGGATGGAACTGGGAAGGGAAAAGGAAGGGACAAGAAGGGTAGAAGGAGGGGACAAGGAGGGGACTGGGAGGGGAGTGGGAGGACAAGGAGGGTACTGAGAAGGGACAGGGACAAACTAGGAAGGGCCTGGAACGAAGTGGGAGGGGACTTGGAGGACCTGGGAGGGCACTTGGAAGGAATGGGAGGGGACCAGGAGGGAGTGGGAGGAAACTTGGAGGGCCTGGGAAGGGACTGGAAAGGGCCTGGGACAAACTGGGAGGGGACTGGGATGGAACTGGGAAGGGAAAAGGAAGGGACAGGGAGGGGACAAGGAGGGGAGTGAGAAGGGACTGGGAGGGGAGTGAGAAGGGACTGGGAGGGGAGTGAGAAGGGACTGGGAGGGGAGTGAGAAGGGACTGGGAGGGGAGTGAGAAGGGACTGGGAGGGGAGTGAGAAGGGACTGGGAGGGGAGTGAGAAGGGACTGGGAGGGGAGTGAGAAGGGACTGGGAGGGGAGTGAGAAGGGACTGGGACAAACTGGGAAGGGCCTGGGACAAACTGGGAAGGGCCTGGAACTAAGTGGGAGGGGACTTGGAGGGAACTGGGAGGGAATGGGAGGGCCTGGGAAGGAACTGGAAAGGGCCTGGGAGGGACTGAGAAGGGACTGGGTAGGTCCTGGGACAAACTGGGAGGGAACTGGGAATGCACAAGGAAGGGCAGTGGGAAGGGACTGGGAGGGGATTGGGATGGGACTGGGAGGGACCTGAGAAAGGGCCTGGGACAAACTGGGAAGGGCCTGGAACTAACTGGGAGGGGACTTGGAGGGAACTGGGAGGACCTGGGAGGGCACTGGGAAGGACCGGGAAGGAATGGGAGGGGGTGGGATGGAGTGGGAGGAAACTTGGAGGGCCTGGGAAGGGACTGGAAGAAACTGGGTGGACTGGGAGGGGACTGGAAGGGGACTGGGATGGAACAAGGAAGGGACAAGGAAGCAACAAGAAAGGGACCAGGAAGCGACACGGAGGCGACAAGAAAGGGACAGGGAGGGGAGTGGGAAGGGACAGGGAGGGGAGTGGGAAGGGACAGGGAGGGGAGTGGGAAGGGACAGGGAGGGGAGTGGGAAGGGACAGGGAGGGGAGTGGGAAGGGAACTGAGAAGGGACAGGGAAGGGCCTAGAACTAAGTGGGAGGGGACTTGGAGGACCTGGGAGGGCACTTGGAAGAACTGGGAGGGGACCGGGAGGGAGTGGGAGGAAACTGGGAGGGCCTGGGAAGGGACTGGAAAGGGCCTAGGACAAACTGAGAGGGGACTGGGATTTAACTGGGAAGGGAAAAGGAAGAGACATGGAAAGGACAAGGAGAGGAGAAGGAGGAGACAAGGAGAACAAAGAGAGTACAAGGAGGGGAGTGGGAAGGGACTGGGAGGGGAGTGGGAAGGGACTGGGAGGGGAGTGGGAGGGCACTTGGAAGGACTGGGAGGGGACCGGGAGGGCCTGGGAAGGGACTGGGAGGAAATGGGTGGACTGGGAGGGGACTGGGAAGGGACAAGGAGGAGACAAGGAGGGAATTGGGGAGGGACGGAGGGGAGTGGGAAGGGACTGGGAAGGGACAGGGAGGGGATTAGGATGAGACTGGGACAAACTGGGAAGAGACTGGGACAAACTGGAAGGGGACAGGGAGGGAAGTGGGAGGGAACTGGAAGGGTAATGCAAAGGGACTGGGAGGGGAGTGGGAGAGACTGGGTGGAGTGGGATGGACTGGGATGGAACTGAGTAGGCACTGGGATAAACTTTGAAGGGACTGGGAAGGGCCTGGAACTAACTGGGAGGGGACTTGGAGGGAACTGGGAAGACCTGGGAGGGAATGGGAGGGAACGGGAGGGACTGGGAAGAGACGGGAAAGGGCCTGGGAGGAACTGGGTGGACTGGGAGGGGACTAGGACAAACTGGGAGGGGACTGGAAGGGAACTGGAAAGTAACAAGGAATGGACAGGGAGGGGAGTGGGAAGGGACTGGGAGGGGATTGGGAAGGGACTGGGACAAAGTGGGAAGGGACTGGGACACACTGGGAAGGGACTGGGACACACTGGGAGCAGACTTGGAGGGAAGTGGGAGGACCCGAGTGAAATGGGAGGGCACTGGGAGGGACTGGGAGGGCAGTGGGAAAGACTGGGTGACCACTGGAAAGGGAATGGGAAGAGACTGGGAGGGGCCTGGGAGGAACTGGGTGGACTGGGAGGGGACCGGGAGGGAATGGGAGGGACTGGTAGGAAACTGGGAGGACCAGGAAAGGGACTGGGACAAACTGGGAGGCGACTGGGAGGGCACTGGAAGGCTAATGGAAAGGGAGCGGGAGGGGAGTGAGAGGGTATTGGAAAGGGACGGGGAAGGGAGTGGGGGGGAGTGGGAGGGAATGGGTGGACTGGGTCAAACTGGGAAGGGACCGGGAAGGGCCTGGAACTAAGTGGGAAGGGACTTGGAGGGAACTGGGAGGGAATGGGAGGAATCTGGGAGGGCCTGGGAAGGGACTGGAGGAAGTGGGTGGACTGGAGGGGAATGGGATGGAGTGGGAGGACACTGGGAACGGCCTAGGAAGGCCCTGGAACTAAGTGGGAGGGGACTTGGAGGGAACTGGGAGGCAATGGGAGGGCCTGGGAAGGAACTGGAAAGGGCCTGGGAGGGACTGAGAAGGGACTGGGTAGGTCCTGGGACAAACTGGGAGGGAACTGGGAATGCACAAGGAAGGGCAGTGGGAAGGGACTGGGAGGGGATTGGGATGGGACTGGGAGGGACCTGAGAAGGGACTGGGAAGGGCCTGGAACTAAGTGGGAGGGGACTTGGAGGGAACTGGGAGGACCTAGGAGGGCACTGGGAAGGACCGGGAAGGAATGGGAGGAAACTTGGAAGGCCTGGGAAGGGACTGGAAAGGGACTGGGAGAAACTGGGTGGACTGGGAGGGAACTGGAAGGGGACTGGGAAGGTCCTGGGACAAAATGGGAGGGGACTGGGATGGAACAAGGAAGGGACAAGGAAGCAACACGGAGGAGACAGGGAAGCGACACGGAGGTGACAGGGAAGGGACAGGGAGGGGAGTGGGAAGGGACAGGGAGGGGAGTGGGAAGGGACAGGGAGGGGCCTGGAACTAAGTGGGAGGGGACTGGGATGGACAGGGATGGGCTGGGATGGACAGGGAGGGGCTTGGAGGGACTGGGAGAGAATGGGAAGGGTCTGGAAGAGAATGGGAGGGGACTGGGAGTGCACTGGGAAGGGACTGGGAGTGCACTGGGAAGGGACTGGGAGTGCACTGGGAAGGGACTGGGAGTGCACTGGGAAGGGACAGGGAGGAAAGTGAGAATGGACTGGTAAGGGCCTGGGACAAACTGGGAGGGAACTGGGAGGGGAGTGGGAGGGACTGGGTGGACTGGGAGGGAATTGGGAGGGACAGGGCAGGACTGGGAGCTTGCTGGGAGGGACTGGAAAGGGCCTGGGCGAAACTGGGAGGGAACTGTGAAGAGACTGGGAAGGTATGGGGAGGGCACTGGGACGGACTGGGAGGGAACTGGGAAGGGACAGTGAGGGAGTGGGAGGGACTGGGTGGAACAGGAGGGAATGGGAGGGACTGGGATGGAGTGGGAGGGACTGGGAAGGGGCTGGGAAGGGACAGGGAGGGAACTGGGACAAAGTGGGAGGGGACTGGGAGTGCACTGGGAGGACCAGAGTGAAATGGGAGGGGACGGGGAGGGAATGGGAGGGCACTGGGAATGGACCAGGAGGGGACTGAGAGGGAATGGGAGGAACTGGGAATGACTGGGAGGGCACTGGGCGGACTGGGAGGGGACGGGGAGGGAATGGGAGGGGCTGGGATGGACAGGAATGGGGGGGGAGAGACTGGGAAGGACTGGGACGGAATGGGAGGGAACTGGGAAGGGAATGGGAAGGGACTGGGAGGGCCCGGGATGGAGTGGGATGGACTGGGATAGGACGGGGAAGGGACTGGGTGGGAATGGGATGGACTGGAAAGGACCTGGAGGGAACTGGCAAGGGACTAAGAAGAACTGGGAGGTAGTGGGAGAAATTGGGAGGGACTGGAAGGAAACTGGGAAGGGACTTGGCTGGGAATGGGAGAGTACTGCGAAGGGACTGGGATGCAGTGGGAAAGGACTGGGAATGAAACTGGGAAGGGACTGGGAAGGGACTGGGACAGTGTGGGAAGGGACTTGGTAGGGATAGCAAAGCGATTGTTACAGACTGGGACAAGCTGGGAGGGACAGGGACAAACAGGGAAGGGACTGGGAGAACACATTGCAGTACTGGGAGCCCTTGAGGGAGATCTTGGAGTTCCTGGGAGCACTGTTGTTGCTGCGAGGTCACCGAGAATAGGATCGGAGAGGTTTTACTGGCAGCACCGCGTGGGACAGGAGGTCACTCACTGCGTTCCTGGGAGCACTGGAGAGGGATTTTGCAGTTCCCGGGAGCACTGGCAGAGACTGGGAGGCGCTGGGTTCACCCTGGGATCGCTGGGCGAGTCTGGGGGCATTGGGGTCAGCCTGCAAGAGCTGGGAGAGACAGGAGAACAGCTCGTGAACTGGGAGCAGACTGCTCCTGACCGCGGCAAATCGACACCCACCCCCGCCCCCTCGCTGCTGCCCACCCCCAGACCCGTGGCAGAGTCCTGCAGCAGGGACAAAACAACTCCAGAGAGCAGCAGAGTCGACACTGAGCTGATGCGGAACAGAGAAAGCAGAGGGGACGAGGGTTACGCTGGCTAGGTCAGAGCCGAGGGGGCGAGGGCGGTGCCATCGTGGGAAGGGCAGGCGCTGTCACGGGGAGGACGGCGCCATCTTGGGAAGGGCAGGCGCTGTCACGGGGAGGACGGCGCCATCTTGGGAAGGGCAGGCGCTGTCACGGGGAGGACGGCGCCGAAGGGAGCCGAGCCGAGCCGAGGAGCCGAAGGGAGCCGAGCCGAGCCGAGGAGCCGAAGGGAGCCGAGCCGAGCCGAGGAGCCGAAGGGAGCCGAGCCGAGCCGAGGAGCCGAAGGGAGCCGAGCCCAGCCGAGGAGCCGAAGGGAGCCGAGCCGAGCCGAGGAGCCGAAGGGAGCCGAGCCGAGCCGAGGAGCCGAAGGGAGCCGAGCCGAACCGAGGAGCCGAAGGGAGCCGAGCCGAACCGAGGCGCCGAAGGGAGCCGAGCCGAACCGAGGCGCCGAAGGGAGCCGAGCCGAACCGAGGCGCCGAAGGGAGCCGAGCCGAACCGAGGCGCCGAAGGGAGCCGAGCCGAGCCGAGGCGCCGAAGGGAGCCGAGCCCAGCCGAGCCGCCGAAGGGAGCCGAGCCGAGCCGAGGCGCCGAAGGGAGCCGAGCCCAGCCGAGCCGCCGAAGGGAGCCGAGCCCAGCCGAGCCGCCGAAGGGAGCCGAGCCCAGCCGAGCCGCCGAAGGGAGCCGAGCCCAGCCGAGCCGCCGAAGGGAGCCGAGCCCAGCCGAGCCGCCGAAGGGAGCCGAGCCCAGCCGAGGGTTATATAAAAGGTTAATCTTTTCCCATGTTAATTCTTATTTTATACAGAACGGTTAATTTTTCCTATCAGGCTCAGCCAGCCTCTGTTCAGAGGGTTTTCCATTCACATAAAAAATAACCAATCGACAACAAAATCGATACTTTTAAAAAGCCACTCTTTGCATATGATAGATACACACTGCACATTTATATATTTGAGAACCCCACGTACCCCATTTCAAAGCCTCCCTTCTTACGAATTAACACTGTAGTATAGAGGTTTTACTTCGAGCAGTGCTTTCTGGGCCAGATGTAAGCAGCTGAAGACATTTATTACATTAAACAGCAAAGTCATATAGTCTAATCAGAAGGCACACGTGGCACATCTCAGTTGGGCATTTTCTGCTGGCATACAATAGGTTGCAATGAAACTATTTTAACACATCCAACCTGTTATAAAATATGCATCCTTTTTTTTTTTAATATATATAATCCTTCTCTTAAAACGATTTTGAATACAAAGAAACAAAAATCTCATTCTATAATATCCCTATATCAAACTCTTATCCTAACACCTTAGTACCTTAGTACAATCACTAATTACTTAATACTTATAAACACTAAATACTTACTATTCATTATGCTTACAGGTAAAACAACTATTAAAAACAAAAAAAAAAATCTCTAAAACACATCACAATCAGAAATAATGAAATAATCATTGTTGCTTTAAATCAGAACACAACTTTCATAGACTAGAGAGGTTATCAGAAAGGGGGGGAGAAATGGGGGGGGGGGGAGGCGGCCGGCTAGCAAAGGCACCATAGGGACAAAGAGAGGGGGGGGGAAAGGGGTGTGGGGAGAAAGCCACCGAATTCACACCAGCTGCCCTTCCAGGCAGCCTCGAGGTCAAATGTAGGATTCCCTGAAGGCATGGAGACTTCCATAGGAGGCGATAGCAGCAATTTTGAGCTACATTGATGTTTTTGAGCCTAAAACTCAAGGTGCTTGTAGCAGATGCCACTGTCTCTTCTCCACTCCATATTGCTGGATGTCAGTGCATACAACTTACAGCAGCAGTTCCTAAAGTACACAAAAGTATCTGGCAATCAGTGTTTCTTACAGGCTTCTAGGACAGTCATCTTCTCCCAAGTCATGCTTTTTGCCTAAAGTGTCCCTTCTGTCCACAATTAAAACACATGGAAAAACTTTTAAGAGTTAGTGGGAGGGTGTCCAGCAGCAGGGGGGGAGTGGGCTGCTGTTGCTATTGGCCAGGTGCCAGTGACTGCAGCTCCAGGGGTGCAGGTGAGCTTAGTGGCCATGGTGGGGGAGAAGGGCTGGGGGGCGTAGATGTCAAAGAAGAGCTTTGTTCTGGTGAAATGGCATTACTATTGTAACAGCTTTATAATGCTCTGCTAATTGATCTAAAGAATCTTTAATTAGTCCCTGTGTTGTAAGGGAAGATGTAACAATTTTGTTTACTTTTGTTGCCGCCATCCCTCCCCGCTCCCATGTCTTTTCATTCTACATTGTTGCCCTTTTTTTTCCCTCCAAGATGTAAGTAAATGACTCTGAGTATCAAGTTATCTTCTTTTGTTCTTTCATTACCCATACGTGCTCCTCAACAGGAGGCACCGACGCTCAGTTTCCCCAGTCACTTACCTCTGTCCGGGGTGACCATTTGTTGTAGTATTGATGTTTTAATTACTTCGAGCAGTGCTTTCTGGGCCAGATGTAAGCAGCTGAAGACATTTATTACATTATACAGCAAAGTTATATAGTCTAATCAGAAGGCACACGTGGCACATCTCAGTTGGGCATTTTCTACTGGCATACGTGTAATTAAGGCATACAGTAGGTCGTAACAACAAAACTATTTTAACACGTCCAACCAAACTCTGCCCAGTTTCTCTCCTTCGGTTCCAAAGTGTTTACATTACTCTCAGAGTCAAAGGCAAAACATAGCTTTCTCTGACTCGAGCAAAGGCAAATCTTCCCCGTAGTCTTCCAAAGCTATCCCAAAACACCTTCCCACATCATACTATTCTTCTACATCCACTTAAACAGGAGAGCTTCTGGAATGTAAAAGCAAATTCTAGGGAGAGCAAAACAGGGTTTCAAAGCATAAATATAACATGTGTATCACATAAAAACAGTAGACCTTCCTTTTTGTCTGTCATGGGAGGGGGGGGGTTGCCCTTCTTTGTTCCTTTGGGGTTTTTTTCTTTTTGTTTCTTAGTTTTCAATACAAATGGAAAAACCTTCAAAGAGGGCCGCACTCAGCTGCTCCCCACACACAGGGGCAAGAGAAGCCCCTAACTGGTCAGTGTTGCCACCCCTCTTAAGGGGATCGGTTGGCACCTAAGGTGCACCTGGGGGTATCAAAGGGGAATTTGGGGGCACATAGAGGGATGAGGAGGGCCTCTGGAGAGTCTCCCAAAGGATTAGTTGGATATTTAGGGTTATTTGGACCCCCGCCACAAAGGCCACTACTGCAAAGCTTTCCCCCCACCACCACAACTAACCCTAACCATCCGACTAAAATACCCACAGGAGACCTTCCATTAGTCCCCACATGCCTCTATATTCCCCTTGACTTCCCATTCAAATTAAGAAACTAAAAATAAAACCAGTGATGTTTCTTTTGTGTGTCTTGTGGGGTTTTTTAGTTTGCAAATAAGAGTCATTTCAAAGCCTTTTTGCATCCACATTACTACTGTTCTGCAATCTCTCGATTAAGAGCACAGCTTTTTCTCTGCTGGAATACCTCACACTAACACTTAAATTTTTTTCATGGGTTTTCATCCCCTCTGAGAGCATTCAGGCAGCTTTTTTGGGCAGCATCCCCCGCCCCTCACTCACCTGCTCCTCTCCTGCATCAGCACCCACCCCCATGTGGTATCATGGAAGGAAAGAGAGACAGCTGAGGGGCTGCCCCGCTTTTTATCACCCCGACCCACGGATGCCCTTCTCAGTAGGATTTGCACCTTCAGCACGCAGCTGAGTTTTTGCTGCGCTTCCCTCCTCTGTGACAGCTGCTGCGCAGGTCTGCATCTCCAAGCATGTCACACCTTCAGGGATTTACTACCCCATAATCACCTTGCAGTTGGTGCATTTCTTGCTGGCAATCAACCCGTCTCTTCCATCTGTTGCTCTCATTGTTTTGTTTCAGCTTTCTGAGCCTGTGTCGGTACAAGTCCTTCTCAGGGCACTGCAAACAGAGACAGACAAAGCTTCCTTTTCTCCAATAGTTCCAGGAAGATTTCCGGCACTTCTAGGCAAGCACCGACAGAGTGACGGCTGTGAGGGGACATCAGCCTGGCACTGGAGCTGGGCATTCTGAGCAGATGAGGAACCCTGGGCAACACCTACAGAGAAATCTTGGTTTCTCTGCAGAGAAGCACTGGCCTTAGAGACAAAGCTGTCTTTGATCTGGGCACCAGCTGCAGCTCCCAGCGGTGCCTAGCTGCAGAGCAATGGCCTGCACCTTCATCCTGATCCAGGTGGAGAGAGAACTGCCAGGAGCACAACTTCTCTGCTACGGTTGCAGCATCCCCAGGGGCCGAGCGCAGCCTTGCTGTTAGTGAGGAACACAGCCCCTGTGAGAAGCTCCTGGGGTCAGGGGACAAACAAGAGGTTGTCCACACTGGAAACAAGGGAAGTCTCTTTGCCACTCCCATTATACCCATCAGAGGACTTCTGCTTGCTTACCTACCTGCTCGGTTGGAGTCTACACTGGAAGAAGTTTCAGCTCCTCGGTAAAAGCGTGGACTGAGCAGTTTCTTTTTCAGCCTTTCCTTCCTGACTGACAGATCAAACCCTACCTGGAGCCCACACAAGCCAAGCAGGAGATCCCCTGCTAGGCTGGCAGGGCGAGGCTGTACCGTCGCAGCAGCCGTAGCCCTTGTGCCGACCGTGTCGCTGCTGCACGTCTTGCTTGCTCGGTTAATGAAGTGGAAAGCAAAGAGTCAATCTGTAAAGAATAAAGCAAAAAGCAAAGAACAGATCTCAGTTACTCACATTGTAAAGCTCTGAGGAGGTTAGCATGCATTCAATAAAAATACCACAAAATCATTTGTTCTCCCTTCAGCGTTCATTTAACTCACAGAGCTGTGAACTGATGCTGTCCCAAAACACACACTCAGCATCTGGTGGTACTTGGAGCACCAAGAAGAGAGTTTGGCATGCTGGGAGAACACTTCCCCACTGAGGGAAGATCTGGGGCCCCACTGGGAGACTTGGGAAGGCACTGGGAGCACTAGAAAAGGATTTTGGAGTTACTGGGAAGAAGAGGGAGAACACAGGGGCCATGCTGGGAGCAATCAGGAAAGCAGAATAGAATACAGACTTAACCAGGTTGCAAAAGACCTTCCAGAACACTGAGTCCAACCTATCACCCACCACCATCTAGTCAACCAAACCATGGTACTCAGTGCCTCATCCAGTCTTACTTTAAACACTTGCAGTGATGGTGACTCCATCACCTCCCAGGGCAGCTCATTCCTCATGAGTGCAACACAAAGCAGACTTACTTGTGGTCTTGTTCTCCAAAGCACAACGTATAGACTGCTCCTGATGTAGACATACACACACACCCCACATGTGGAGAACAGCAAGAGTCCTGCAGACAAGACTCCTAACAGGAGTGGGGAAACACTGGGTGTACTAGAAAAGAAAAAGAGATAAAGGGCCAATTCTGTTATCACTTACAGCTCCACACTTCCGTCATTATTGCATGCACTAGAAGCACAGAGTTACAGGTATCTCTAGGTACAGTTGAGGCAGCAGCCGCCACCCCTCCAAAGCCCCGCGCTGCCCCGCCGGCCGCCGCCGCCACGGCCAGCCCCCAAAGCCTCGCGCAGCCCCGCCTGGGGCCACCCCCACAAGCCCCGCGCAGCACCGCCTGCGGCCACCCCCCCAAAGCCCCGCGCAGCACCGCCGGCGGCCACCCCCCCAAGCCACGCGCAGCTCCAGCGGCTGCTATAGAGAAACCCCACAAAGCAGCAGAGACTAGCACTGACCTGGGACACAGCAGAAGAGCTCCAACCTCTACCAGCCACGACCCTGCACTGAGCCATTTTAAAGCATCCGGCACCATGTTGTTGAGGGCGGTGCCACGCTGGGGGGTGGGGTTCAGGCTGGGGGGGGGGCGATGCTACGCTGAGGGGGCGGGTGCCACGCTGGGGGGGCGGTGCCACATGGGTGGAGGCGGTGCCGCGCTGGGGGAGGCGGTGCCGCGCTGGGGGAGGCGGTGCCGCGCTGGGGGAGGCGGTGCCGCGCTGGGGGAGGCGGTGCCGCGCTGGGGGAGGCGGTGCCGCGCTGGGGGAGGCGGTGCCGCGCTGGGAAGGGCGGTGCCACGCTGGGGGGGGGGGCGGTGCCTGCTTTGTCACTTCACGCTCAGCTTTCCATGGGTTTTATTCCCCTCCAAGATTGTTGAGTTATGAGCAGCTGAGGAGCCCTGGGGAACACCTGTACAGAAATGTTCTTCCAAGAGCTGTCAGAAAAATGTGACTGAGAAGGACTGGGAAAGAACTGGGAGGGACTGGGATACCACTGGGACCCTCACAAGTCTATGGCACCAGATGGGATCCATCCCAGGGCAGAGAGCTCTGGCAGATGAGCTCCAAGCCACTGCCCAACATTTGCCACCAGTCCTGCATGACCACAGAGGTCCCAGGTGGCTGGAAGCTGCCAGTGTGATGCCATTCACGAGAAGGGCTGGAGGGAAGAACCTGGGAACTCCAGGCCTGTAAGCCTGACCTCAGTGCCTGGCAAGACTATGGAGCAGATCGTCCTGGGGGCAATCACAGCAAACCTGCAGGACGGGCAAGGGCTCAGGCCCAGCCAGCAAAGATTTGGTGGGAGGGGCAGGTCCTGCCTCACCAACCTGATCTCCTTCTATGCCCAGGTGACTGCCTGGTAGGTGTGGGGAAGGCTGTGGATGTAGTCTGCCTGGACTTCAGCAAGGCCTTTGACACTGTCTGCCACAACAACCACCTGGCCAAGCAGAACAGCCCACATCCTGGACAGGAGCACTCTGTGCTGGGTTAGGAACTGGCTGGAGTCCTGGGCCCAGAGAGTGGTGGTGAATGGTGCCACATGCAGCTGGCAGCCGGGCACTAGTGGTGTCCCCCAGGGATCAGTGCTGGGTCCCATCCTGTTCAATATCTGTATTGATGATCTGGATGAGGGGAGCGAGTCCATCATCAATAACTTTGCAGATGACACCAAGCTGGGGGCAGGAGTTGATCTGCTGGAAGGTAGGAGAGCTCAGCAGAGGGACCCTGACAGGCTGGACAGATGGGCAGAGTTTGGAAAGCATGCACGGACTCCCTGGTTGGTGAAGCAGGAATTGTTTAGTGGTACAGAACAAGCAGTGTATGTAGGAAAAATCAAGCAGGCTAAGCAATTCCCTGGCATTCTTGCACCACTGCTGCTAATTGAGTTTTCTCCTTTGATATGCAGCTCTCCATTATTATCTTCATCCCATAGCAGGTTGAGCTTCTCCGGCACGGAGGCGAGCGTCCTTCTGTCTCGCGCTTCAGGCTGTTTACTGCAGTCAGCTCTTCTTTATCATCAGACCGTTCTTCCGTCGTCAGCAGCCTGTTGTTCTTTCCTGTCCTGAAACCCTCCATAGATACTTTCTGCTTTCCTCCAGGCAGAGTCCAAGGGCATGATATTGAACACATCCAAGTGCCAGGTTCTACACATTACCACAACAACCCCAGGCATTGCTACAGGCTGGGGTCAGACTAGCTGGAGAGGAACCAGGCTGGAAAGGGAGCGGTAAGGGGGTGGCAAAGGGCTGGGAGGGGCTCAGGACAGTACTGGGAGGTACTGGGAGGCTGTGGAAGGACTCTGGGGGGGAGGGTTACTGGGGGGGAGTGAGGAGGCACTGGGAAAATTCTAAGGGTTAACTGGGAGGTACTGGGAAGGGCTCTGAATGGCACTGGGAAGAACTCAGAGACTGTGGAAAGACTCTGGGGCAGTGTGGAGGGGCTGAGGGGGGCACTTGGGGTTATGAGGAGATACTCACAGTGCTCCCAGTGCTCTCCCAGTTGTCTCCCAGTTGCTCCCAGTTGGGTTCCTGCTGCTTCCAGTTGTCTCCCATGGCTCCAGAACTGACTTCAGCTGCTGCAGGTATGGCTCCCAGTCCCTCCCAGTGCCTCTCAGCCCCTACCAGCTTCCTCCCAGACTGGGAAAGGACTGGGAGGCACTGGGAGGGGTTCAGGACAGTACTGGAAGGTACTGGGAGGCTGTGGAAGACCTGTGGTGGGGGTAAGGTTACGGGGGGGAGAGTAAGGGGACACTGGGAAAATTCTAAGGGTTAACTGGGAGGTACTGGGAAGGGCTCTACATGGCACTGGGAAGAACTCGGAGACTGTGGAAAGACTTTGGGGCGGTCTGGAGGGGCTCAGGGGGGCACTGGGGGTCATGGGGAGATACTCCCAGTGCTCTCCCAGTTGTCTCCCAGTTCCTCCCAGGGACCCCTAGTGCTCCCAGTTGGGATCCTGCTGCTTCCAGTTGTGTCCCAGGGCTCCAGCAATGCCTCCAGCTGGTCCAGGCATGTCTCCCAGTGCCTCCTGGTCCCTACTGGTCTCCTCCCATACTGGGATAGGACTAGAAGGGATTGGGAGGTACTGGGAGGGACAGGAATAAACAGGGAGGGACTGGGAGGGGACTGGGAAGGGAGTGGGACAGTGTGGGAGGGGACTTGGAGGGACAGGGAGGGGACACAGTGGGAATGGACTGGGAGGCTGTAAAGGGCTGTGGGAGGGAAATGGGGGACTGAGGGGGGGTACTGGGAATTCCTGGGTCATGCTCCCAGTGCTCCCAGTTGTCTCCCAGTGGGGATGCTACTGCTTCCAATTGTCCACCAGGGCTCTTGCCAGGTAGTGCAGGTATGACTGGGAGGGTACTGGAAAGGGATGGGGAAGGCACTGGTTGGGGACTGTGAAGGGACTGGGATGGAATGGGAGGAACTGGGATGGACTGGGAGGGGCTGGGATGGACTGGGGGGGCACTGGGAAGAGACTGGGATGGGAGTGGGAAAGGACAGGGAGCAACTGGGTGCACTGGAATGGGAATGGGAGGGAACTGGGAGAGACTGGGAAGGACTGGGAGTGCACTGCGACGGGACTGGGAGGGGAGTGGGGAGCCAGTGGGAGGGGATTGGGAGGGAACTAAGAAGGGAATGGGAAAGGAAAAGAGTTGGAAGGGACTGGGAAGGGACAGGGAGGGGATTGGAAAACGACTGGGAGGGTACTGGAAAGGGCTCAGGACAATAGTGGGAAGGACTGGGAGGCTGTTAACAGCTCTGGAGGGGAATTGGGGGGGGCAGTGGGAGGCTGTGGAAGGATCTGGGGTAGGGAGGGTTACTGGGGGGGAGTGAGGGGGCACTGGGGAAGTCTAAGGGTTAACTGGGAGGTACTGGGAAGGGCTCTACATGGCACTGGGAAGAACTCAGAGACTGTGGAAAGACTTTGGGGCGGTCTGGAGGGGCTCAGGGGGGCACTGGGGGTCATGGGGAGATTCTCCCAGTTGTCTCCCAGTTCCTCCCAGGGACCCCTAGTGCTCCCAGTTGGGTTTCTGCTGCTTCCAGTTGTGTCCCAGGGCTCCAGCAATGCCTCCAGCTGGTCCAGGTATGCCTCCCAGTGCCTCCTGGTCCCTACTGGTCTCCTCCCATACTGGGATAGGACTAGAAGGGATTGGGAGGTACTGGGAGAGACAGGAATAAACAGGGAGGGACTGGGAGGGGACTGGGAAGGGAGTGGGACAGTGTGGGAGGGGACGTGGAGGGACAGGGAGGGGACATAGTGGGAATGGACTGGGAGGCTGTAAAGGGCTGTGGAGGGAAATGGGGGACTGAGGGGGGGTACTGGAAATTCCTGGGTCATGCTCCCAGTGCTCCCAGTTGTTTCCCAGTTGTCTCCCAGTGTTCCCAGTGGGGATGCTACTGTTTCCAATTGTCCACCAGGGCTCTTGCCAGGTAGTGCATGTATGACTGGGAGGGAACTGGAAAGGGATGGGGAAGGGACTGGTTGGGGACTGTGAAGGGACTTGAAGAGGACTGGGAGGGGCACTGGGAGGGGAGTGGGAGGGCCACTGGGCAGGACTGGGAGGGACTGGGGAGGAACTGGCAGGGACTGGCAAGGACTGGGAAGGGACTGAGAAAGGATTGGGAGGAAATGGGTTGAATGGGAGGGGATTGGGAAGGACTGGGGAAAACTAGGAAGGGACTAGTAGGGGACATGGAAGGGACTGGGATGGAATGGGAGGAACTGGGATGGACTGGGAGGGGCTGGGATGGACTGGGGGGGCACTGAGAAGAGACTGGGATGGGAGTGGGAAAGGACAGGGAGGAACTGGGTGTACTGGGATGGGAGTGGGAGGGAACCGGGAGAGACTGGGAAGGACTGGGAATGCAGTGCGACGGGACTGGGAGGGGAGTGGCAAGTGACTGGGAGGGGAGTGGGGAGCCAGTGGGAGGGAAATGGGAGGGAATTAAGAAGGGAATGGGAAGGGAAAAAAGTTGGAAGGGACTGGGAATGGAATGGGTAGGGAGTGTGAAGGCAGTGGGAAGGAACAGGGAGGGCACCGGGACAAACTGGGAGGGGACTGGCAATGGCACTGGGAGGACCTGAATGAAATGGGAGGGGACTGAGAGGGAATGGGAGGAACTGGGAAGGATGGGGAGGGAACTATGAGGGGAATGGGAATGGACTGGGACAAACTGGGAGGGGACTGGTTGGGAAGTGGATGAACTGTGAAGGGACTGGGAAGTGACAGTGAAGGGACAGGAAGGGACTGGGAAGGGACAGGGAGGGCACTGGGACAAACTGGGAAGGGACTGGGGGGGGGGACTGGGAGGGGACTGCTTAGGCACTGGGATGGGAATGTAAAAGGGACAGGGAAAAGAGTTGGAAGGGACTGAGAAGGGACAGTGCGGGGAGTTTGAGGGACAGGGTGGACCAGGAGGGAATGGAAGGGACTGGGAGGGTACTGGGAAGGGTCTGGAAAAAGCCTGGGAGAAACTGGGAGGGGACTTGGAGGGAACTGGGAGTGGACTGGGAGGGAATGGGAGGGCACTGGGAAGGACTGGGCGGACTGGGAGGGGACCGGGAGGGAATGGGTGGAACTGGGATGGAGTGGGAGGGAACTGGGAGGGCCTGGGAAGGGACAAGGAAGGGGAGTGGGAAGAGATTGGCACAAACTGGGAGGGGACTGGGAGGGAACTGGGAAGGGAAAAGGAGGGCAGTGCAAAGGGACTGGGAAGGGACAGGAAGGGACTGGGAAGGGCCTGGGACAAATTGGGAGGGGACTTGGAGGGAACTGGGAGGACCCAGGAAGGGACAGGGAGGGGAGTGGGAAGGGACAGGGACGGGACAAGGAAGGGACAGGGAGGGGAGTGAGAGGAAGTGGGAGGGAACTGAGAAGGGAATGGGACGGGCCTGGAACTAACTGGGAGGGGACTTGGAGGACCTGGGAGGGCACTTGGAAGGACTGGGAGGGCACCAGGAGGGAGTGGGAGGAAACTGGGAGTGCCTGGGAAGGGACTGGAAAGGGCCTGGGACAAATTGGAGGGGACTGGGATGGAACTGGGAAGGGAAAAGGAAGGGACAAGAAGGGTAGAAGGAGGGGACAAGGAGGGGACTGGGAGGGGAGTGGGAGGACAAGGAGGGTACTGAGAAGGGACAGGGACAAACTAGGAAGGGCCTGGAACGAAGTGGGAGGGGACTTGGAGGACCTGGGAGGGCACTTGGAAGGAATGGGAGGGGACCGGGAGGGAGTGGGAGGAAACTTGGAGGGCCTGGGAAGGGACTGGAAAGGGCCTGGGACAAACTGGGAGGGGACTGGGATGGAACTGGGAAGGGAAAAGGAAGGGACAGGGAGGGGACAAGGAGGGGAGTGAGAAGGGACTGGGAGGGGAGTGAGAAGGGACTGGGAGGGGAGTGAGAAGGGACTGGGAGGGGAGTGAGAAGGGACTGGGAGGGGAGTGAGAAGGGACTGGGAGGGGAGTGAGAAGGGACTGGGACAAACTGGGAGGGGACTTGGAGGGAACTGGGAGGGAATGGGAGGGCCTGGGAAGGAACTGGAAAGGGCCTGGGAGGGACTGAGAAGGGACTGGGTAGGTCCTGGGACAAACTGGGAGGGAACTGGGAATGCACAAGGAAGGGCAGTGGGAAGGGACTGCGAGGGGATTGGGATGGGACTGGGAGGGACCTGAGAAGGGACTGGGACAAACTGGGAAGGGCCTGGAACTAAGTGGGAGGGGACTTGGAGGGAACTGGGAGGGAATGGGAGGGCCTGGGAAGGAACTGGAAAGGGCCTGGGAGGGACTGAGAAGGGACTGGGTAGGTCCTGGGACAAACTGGGAGGGAACTGGGAATGCACAAGGAAGGGCAGTGGGAAGGGACTGGGAGGGGATTGGGATGGGACTGGGAGGGACCTGAGAAAGGGCCTGGGACAAACTGGGAAGGGCCTGGAACTAACTGGGAGGGGACTTGGAGGGAACTGGGAGGACCTGGGAGGGCACTGGGAAGGACCGGGAAGGAATGGGAGGGGGTGGGATGGAGTGGGAGGAAACTTGGAGGGCCTGGGAAGGGACTGGAAGAAACTGGGTGGACTGGGAGGGGACTGGAAGGGGACTGGGATGGAACAAGGAAGGGACAAGGAAGCAACAAGAAAGGGACCAGGAAGCGACACGGAGGCGACAAGAAAGGGACAGGGAGGGGAGTGGGAAGGGACAGGGAGGGGAGTGGGAAGGGACAGGGAGGGGAGTGGGAAGGGACAGGGAGGGGAGTGGGAAGGGACAGGGAGGGGAGTGGGAAGGGACAGGGAGGGGAGTGGGAAGGGAACTGAGAAGGGACAGGGAAGGGCCTAGAACTAAGTGGGAGGGGACTTGGAGGACCTGGGAGGGCACTTGGAAGAACTGGGAGGGGACCGGGAGGGAGTGGGAGGAAACTGGGAGGGCCTGGGAAGGGACTGGAAAGGGCCTAGGACAAACTGAGAGGGGACTGGGATTTAACTGGGAAGGGAAAAGGAAGAGACATGGAAAGGACAAGGAGAGGAGAAGGAGGAGACAAGGAGAACAAAGAGAGTACAAGGAGGGGAGTGGGAAGGGACTGGGAGGGGAGTGGGAAGGGACTGGGAGGGGAGTGGGAGGGCACTTGGAAGGACTGGGAGGGGACCGGGAGGGCCTGGGAAGGGACTGGGAGGAAATGGGTGGACTGGGAGGGGACTGGGAAGGGACAAGGAGGAGACAAGGAGGGAATTGGGGAGGGACGGAGGGGAGTGGGAAGGGACTGGGAAGGGACAGGGAGGGGATTAGGATGAGACTGGGACAAACTGGGAAGAGACTGGGACAAACTGGAAGGGGACAGGGAGGGAAGTGGGAGGGAACTGGAAGGGTAATGCAAAGGGACTGGGAGGGGAGTGGGAGAGACTGGGTGGAGTGGGATGGACTGGGATGGAACTGAGTAGGCACTGGGATAAACTTTGAAGGGACTGGGAAGGGCCTGGAACTAACTGGGAGGGGACTTGGAGGGAACTGGGAAGACCTGGGAGGGAATGGGAGGGAACGGGAGGGACTGGGAAGAGACGGGAAAGGGCCTGGGAGGAACTGGGTGGACTGGGAGGGGACTAGGACAAACTGGGAGGGGACTGGAAGGGAACTGGAAAGTAACAAGGAATGGACAGGGAGGGGAGTGGGAAGGGACTGGGAGGGGATTGGGAAGGGACTGGGACAAAGTGGGAAGGGACTGGGACACACTGGGAAGGGACTGGGACACACTGGGAGCAGACTTGGAGGGAAGTGGGAGGACCCGAGTGAAATGGGAGGGCACTGGGAGGGACTGGGAGGGCAGTGGGAAAGACTGGGTGACCACTGGAAAGGGAATGGGAAGAGACTGGGAGGGGCCTGGGAGGAACTGGGTGGACTGGGAGGGGACCGGGAGGGAATGGGAGGGACTGGTAGGAAACTGGGAGGACCAGGAAAGGGACTGGGACAAACTGGGAGGCGACTGGGAGGGCACTGGAAGGCTAATGGAAAGGGAGCGGGAGGGGAGTGAGAGGGTATTGGAAAGGGACGGGGAAGGGAGTGGGGGGGAGTGGGAGGGAATGGGTGGACTGGGTCAAACTGGGAAGGGACCGGGAAGGGCCTGGAACTAAGTGGGAAGGGACTTGGAGGGAACTGGGAGGGAATGGGAGGAATCTGGGAGGGCCTGGGAAGGGACTGGAGGAAGTGGGTGGACTGGAGGGGAATGGGATGGAGTGGGAGGACACTGGGAACGGCCTAGGAAGGCCCTGGAACTAAGTGGGAGGGGACTTGGAGGGAACTGGGAGGCAATGGGAGGGCCTGGGAAGGAACTGGAAAGGGCCTGGGAGGGACTGAGAAGGGACTGGGTAGGTCCTGGGACAAACTGGGAGGGAACTGGGAATGCACAAGGAAGGGCAGTGGGAAGGGACTGGGAGGGGATTGGGATGGGACTGGGAGGGACCTGAGAAGGGACTGGGAAGGGCCTGGAACTAAGTGGGAGGGGACTTGGAGGGAACTGGGAGGACCTAGGAGGGCACTGGGAAGGACCGGGAAGGAATGGGAGGAAACTTGGAAGGCCTGGGAAGGGACTGGAAAGGGACTGGGAGAAACTGGGTGGACTGGGAGGGAACTGGAAGGGGACTGGGAAGGTCCTGGGACAAAATGGGAGGGGACTGGGATGGAACAAGGAAGGGACAAGGAAGCAACACGGAGGAGACAAGGAGGCGACAAGAAAGGGACAAGGAAGCAACACAGAGGCGACAGGGAAGCGACACGGAGGTGACAGGGAAGGGACAGGGAGGGGAGTGGGAAGGGACAGGGAGGGGAGTGGGAAGGGACAGGGAGGGGAGTGGGAAGGGACAGGGAGGGGCCTGGAACTAAGTGGGAGGGGACTGGGATGGACAGGGATGGGCTGGGATGGACAGGGAGGGGCTTGGAGGGACTGGGAGAGAATGGGAAGGGTCTGGAAGAGAATGGGAGGGGACTGGGAGTGCACTGGGAAGGGACTGGGAGTGCACTGGGAAGGGACTGGGAGTGCACTGGGAAGGGACAGGGAGGAAAGTGAGAATGGACTGGTAAGGGCCTGGGACAAACTGGGAGGGAACTGGGAGGGGAGTGGGAGGGACTGGGTGGACTGGGAGGGAATTGGGAGGGACAGGGCAGGACTGGGAGCTTGCTGGGAGGGACTGGAAAGGGCCTGGGCGAAACTGGGAGGGAACTGTGAAGAGACTGGGAAGGTATGGGGAGGGCACTGGGACGGACTGGGAGGGAACTGGGAAGGGACAGTGAGGGAGTGGGAGGGACTGGGTGGAACAGGAGGGAATGGGAGGGACTGGGATGGAGTGGGAGGGACTGGGAAGGGGCTGGGAAGGGACAGGGAGGGAACTGGGACAAAGTGGGAGGGGACTGGGAGTGCACTGGGAGGACCAGAGTGAAATGGGAGGGGACGGGGAGGGAATGGGAGGGCACTGGGAATGGACCAGGAGGGGACTGAGAGGGAATGGGAGGAACTGGGAATGACTGGGAGGGCACTGGGCAGACTGGGAGGGGACGGGGAGGGAATGGGAGGGGCTGGGATGGACAGGAATGGGGGGGGAGAGACTGGGAAGGACTGGGACGGAATGGGAGGGAACTGGGAAGGGAATGGGAAGGGACTGGGAGGGCCCGGGATGGAGTGGGATGGACTGGGATAGGACGGGGAAGGGACTGGGTGGGAATGGGATGGACTGGAAAGGACCTGGAGGGAACTGGCAAGGGACTAAGAAGAACTGGGAGGTAGTGGGAGAAATTGGGAGGGACTGGAAGGAAACTGGGAAGGGACTTGGCTGGGAATGGGAGAGTACTGCGAAGGGACTGGGATGCAGTGGGAAAGGACTGGGAATGAAACTGGGAAGGGACTGGGACAGTGTGGGAAGGGACTTGGTAGGGATAGCAAAGCGATTGTTACAGACTGGGACAAGCTGGGAGGGACAGGGACAAACAGGGAAGGGACTGGGAGAACACATTGCAGTACTGGGAGCCCTTGAGGGAGATCTTGGAGTTCCTGGGAGCACTGTTGTTGCTGCGAGGTCACCGAGAATAGGATCGGAGAGGTTTTACTGGCAGCACCGCGTGGGACAGGAGGTCACTCACTGCGTTCCTGGGAGCACTGGAGAGGGATTTTGCAGTTCCCGGGAGCACTGGCAGAGACTGGGAGGCGCTGGGTTCACCCTGGGATCGCTGGGCGAGTCTGGGGGCATTGGGGTCAGCCTGCAAGAGCTGGGAGAGACAGGAGAACAGCTCGTGAACTGGGAGCAGACTGCTCCTGACCGCGGCAAATCGACACCCACCCCCGCCCCCTCGCTGCTGCCCACCCCCAGACCCGTGGCAGAGTCCTGCAGCAGGGACAAGACAACTCCAGAGAGCAGCAGAGTCGACACTGAGCTGATGCGGAGCAGAGAAAGCAGAGGGGACGAGGGTTACGCTGGCTAGGTCAGAGCCGAGGGGGCGAGGGCGGTGCCATCGTGGGAAGGGCAGGCGCTGTCACGGGGAGGACGGCGCCATCTTGGGAAGGGCAGGCGCTGTCACGGGGAGGACGGCGCCATCTTGGGAAGGGCAGGCGCTGTCACGGGGAGGACGGCGCCGAAGGGAGCCGAGCCGAGCCGAGGAGCCGAAGGGAGCCGAGCCGAGCCGAGGAGCCGAAGGGAGCCGAGCCGAGCCGAGGAGCCGAAGGG
This sequence comes from Melanerpes formicivorus, assembly GCF_026170545.1. NCBI lineage: Eukaryota > Metazoa > Chordata > Aves > Piciformes > Picidae > Melanerpes > Melanerpes formicivorus. The sequence continues at coordinate 4,346,078 of NW_027142413.1, read as the reverse complement.
AGCCGAGCCGAGCCGAGGAGCCGAAGGGAGCCGAGCCGAACCGAGGAGCCGAAGGGAGCCGAGCCGAACCGAGGCGCCGAAGGGAGCCGAGCCGAACCGAGGCGCCGAAGGGAGCCGAGCCGAGCCGAGGAGCCGAAGGGAGCCGAGCCGAGCCGAGGAGCCGAAGGGAGCCGAGCCGAGCCGAGGAGCCGAAGGGAGCCGAGCCGAACCGAGGAGCCGAAGGGAGCCGAGCCGAACCGAGGCGCCGAAGGGAGCCGAGCCGAACCGAGGCGCCGAAGGGAGCCGAGCCGAACCGAGGCGCCGAAGGGAGCCGAGCCGAGCCGAGGCGCCGAAGGGAGCCGAGCCCAGCCGAGCCGCCGAAGGGAGCCGAGCCCAGCCGAGCCGCCGAAGGGAGCCGAGCCCAGCCGAGCCGCCGAAGGGAGCCGAGCCCAGCCGAGCCGCCGAAGGGAGCCGAGCCCAGCCGAGCCGCCGAAGGGAGCCGAGCCCAGCCGAGCCGCCGAAGGGAGCCGAGCCCAGCCGAGCCGCCGAAGGGAGCCGAGCCCAGCCGAGCCGCCGAAGGGAGCCGAGCCCAGCCGAGCCGCCGAAGGGAGCCGAGCCCAGCCGAGCCGCCGAAGGGAGCCGAGCCCAGCCGAGCCGCCGAAGGGAGCCGAGCCCAGCCGCGCCGCCGAAGGGAGCCGAGCCCAGCCGCGCCGCCGAAGGGAGCCGAGCCCAGCCGAGGGTTATATAAAAGGTTAATCTTTTCCCATGTTAATTCTTATTTTATACAGAACGGTTAATTTTTCCTATCAGGCTCAGCCAGCCTCTGTTCAGAGGGTTTTCCATTCACATAAAAAATAACCAATCGACAACAAAATCGATACTTTTAAAAAGCCACTCTTTGCATATGATAGATACACACTGCACATTTATATATTTGAGAACCCCACGTACCCCATTTCAAAGCCTCCCTTCTTACGAATTAACACTGTAGTATAGAGGTTTTACTTCGAGCAGTGCTTTCTGGGCCAGATGTAAGCAGCTGAAGACATTTATTACATTAAACAGCAAAGTCATATAGTCTAATCAGAAGGCACACGTGGCACATCTCAGTTGGGCATTTTCTGCTGGCATACAATAGGTTGCAATGAAACTATTTTAACACATCCAACCTGTTATAAAATATGCATCCTTTTTTTTTTTAATATATATAATCCTTCTCTTAAAACGATTTTGAATACAAAGAAACAAAAATCTCATTCTATAATATCCCTATATCAAACTCTTATCCTAACACCTTAGTACCTTAGTACAATCACTAATTACTTAATACTTATAAACACTAAATACTTACTATTCATTATGCTTACAGGTAAAACAACTATTAAAAACCAAAAAAAAAATCTCTAAAACACATCACAATCAGAAATAATGAAATAATCATTGTTGCTTTAAATCAGAACACAACTTTCATAGACTAGAGAGGTTATCAGAAAGGGGGGGAGAAATGGGGGGGGGGGGAGGCGGCCGGCTAGCAAAGGCACCATAGGGACAAAGAGAGGGGGGGGAAAGGGGGGTGGGGAGAAAGCCACCGAATTCACACCAGCTGCCCTTCCAGGCAGCCTCGAGGTCAAATGTAGGATTCCCTGAAGGCATGGAGACTTCCATAGGAGGCGATAGCAGCAATTTTGAGCTACATTGATGTTTTTGAGCCTAAAACTCAAGGTGCTTGTAGCAGATGCCACTGTCTCTTCTCCACTCCATATTGCTGGATGTCAGTGCATACAACTTACAGCAGCAGTTCCTAAAGTACACAAAAGTATCTGGCAATCAGTGTTTCTTACAGGCTTCTAGGACAGTCATCTTCTCCCAAGTCATGCTTTTTGCCTAAAGTGTCCCTTCTGTCCACAATTAAAACACATGGAAAAACTTTTAAGAGTTAGTGGGAGGGTGTCCAGCAGCAGGGGGGGAGTGGGCTGCTGTTGCTATTGGCCAGGTGCCAGTGACTGCAGCTCCAGGGGTGCAGGTGAGCTTAGTGGCCATGGTGGGGGAGAAGGGCTGGGGGGCGTAGATGTCAAAGAAGAGCTTTGTTCTGGTGAAATGGCATTACTATTCTAACAGCTTTATAATGCTCTGCTAATTGATCTAAAGAATCTTTAATTAGTCCCTGTGTTGTAAGGGAAGATGTAACAATTTTGTTTACTTTTGTTGCCGCCATCCCTCCCCGCTCCCATGTCTTTTCATTCTACATTGTTGCCCTTTTTTTTCCCTCCAAGATGTAAGTAAATGACTCTGAGTATCAAGTTATCTTCTTTTGTTCTTTCATTACCCATACGTGCTCCTCAACAGGAGGCACCGACGCTCAGTTTCCCCAGTCACTTACCTCTGTCCGGGGTGACCATTTGTTGTAGTATTGATGTTTTAATTACTTCGAGCAGTGCTTTCTGGGCCAGATGTAAGCAGCTGAAGACATTTATTACATTATACAGCAAAGTTATATAGTCTAATCAGAAGGCACACCTCAATTGGGCATTTTCTACTGGCATACGTGCAATTAAGGCATACAGTAGGTCGTAACAACAAAACTATTTTAACACGTCCAACCAAACTCTGCCCAGTTTCTCTCCTTCGGTTCCAAAGTGTTTACATTACTCTCAGAGTCAAAGGCAAAACATAGCTTTCTCTGACTCGAGCAAAGGCAAATCTTCCCCGTAGTCTTCCAAAGCTATCCCAAAACACCTTCCCACATCATACTATTCTTCTACATCCACTTAAACAGGAGAGCTTCTGGAATGTAAAAGCAAATTCTAGGGAGAGCAAAACAGGGTTTCAAAGCATAAATATAACATGTGTATCACATAAAAACAGTAGACCTTCCTTTTTGTCTGTCATGGGAGGGGGGGGTTGCCCTTCTTTGTTCCTTTGGGGTTTTTTTCTTTTTGTTTCTTAGTTTTCAATACAAATGGAAAAACCTTCAAAGAGGGCCGCACTCAGCTGCTCCCCACACACAGGGGCAAGAGAAGCCCCTAACTGGTCAGTGTTGCCACCCCTCTTAAGGGGATCGGTTGGCACCTAAGGTGCACCTGGGGGTATCAAAGGGGAATTTGGGGGCACATAGAGGGATGAGGAGGGCCTCTGGAGAGTCTCCCAAAGGATTAGTTGGATATTTAGGGTTATTTGGACCCCCGCCACAAAGGCCACTACTGCAAAGCTTTCCCCCCACCACCACAACTAACCCTAACCATCCGACTAAAATACCCACAGGAGACCTTCCATTAGTCCCCACATGCCTCTATATTCCCCTTGACTTCCCATTCAAATTAAGAAACTAAAAATAAAACCAGTGATGTTTCTTTTGTGTGTCTTGTGGGGTTTTTTAGTTTGCAAATAAGAGTCATTTCAAAGCCTTTTTGCATCCACATTACTACTGTTCTGCAATCTCTCGATTAAGAGCACAGCTTTTTCTCTGCTGGAATACCTCACACTAACACTTAAATTTTTTTCATGGGTTTTCATCCCCTCTGAGAGCATTCAGGCAGCTTTTTTGGGCAGCATCCCCCGCCCCTCACTCACCTGCTCCTCTCCTGCATCAGCACCCACCCCCATGTGGTATCATGGAAGGAAAGAGAGACAGCTGAGGGGCTGCCCCGCTTTTTATCACCCCGACCCACGGATGCCCTTCTCAGTAGGATTTGCACCTTCAGCACGCAGCTGAGTTTTTGCTGCGCTTCCCTCCTCTGTGACAGCTGCTGCGCAGGTCTGCATCTCCAAGCATGTCACACCTTCAGGGATTTACTACCCCATAATCACCTTGCAGTTGGTGCATTTCTTGCTGGCAATCAACCCATCTCTTCCATCTGTTGCTCTCATTGTTTTGTTTCAGCTTTCTGAGCCTGTGTCGGTACAAGTCCTTCTCAGGGCACTGCAAACAGAGACAGACAAAGCTTCCTTTTCTCCAATAGTTCCAGGAAGATTTCCGGCACTTCTAGGCAAGCACCGACAGAGTGACGGCTGTGAGGTGACATCAGCCTGGCACTGGAGCTGGGCATTCTGAGCAGATGAGGAACCCTGGGCAACACCTGCAGAGAAATCTTGGTTCCTCTGCAGAGAAGCACTGGCCTTAGAGACAAAGCTGTCTTTGATCTGGGCACCAGCTGCAGCTCCCAGCGGTGCCTAGCTGCAGAGCAATGGCCTGCACCTTCATCCTGATCCAGGTGGAGAGAGAACTGCCAGGAGCACAACTTCTCTGCTACGGTTGCAGCATCCCCAGGGGCCGAGCGCAGCCTTGCTGTTAGTGAGGAACACAGCCCCTGTGAGAAGCTCCTGGGGTCAGGGGACAAACAAGAGGTTGTCCACACTGGAAACAAGGGAAGTCTCTTTGCCACTCCCATTATACCCATCAGAGGACTTCTGCTTGCTTACCTACCTGCTCGGTTGGAGTCTACACTGGAAGAAGTTTCAGCTCCCCGGTAAAAGCGTGGACTGAGCAGTTTCTTTTTCAGCCTTTCCTTCCTGACTGACAGATCAAACCCTACCTGGAGCCCACACAAGCCAAGCAGGAGATCCCCTGCTAGGCTGGCAGGGCGAGGCTGTACCGTCGCAGCAGCCGTAGCCCTTGTGCCGACCGTGTCGCTGCTGCACGTCTTGCTTGCTCGGTTAATGAAGTGGAAAGCAAAGAGTCAATCTGTAAAGAATAAAGCAAAAAGCAAAGAACAGATCTCAGTTACTCACATTGTAAAGCTCTGAGGAGGTTAGCATGCATTCAATAAAAATACCACAAAATCATTTGTTCTCCCTTCAGCGTTCATTTAACTCACAGAGCTGTGAACTGATGCTGTCCCAAAACACACACTCAGCATCTGGTGGTACTTGGAGCACCAAGAAGAGAGTTTGGCATGCTGGGAGAACACTTCCCCACTGAGGGAAGATCTGGGGCCCCACTGGGAGACTTGGGAAGGCACTGGGAGCACTAGAAAAGGATTTTGGAGTTACTGGGAAGAAGAGGGAGAACACAGGGGCCATGCTGGGAGCAATCAGGAAAGCAGAATAGAATACAGACTTAACCAGGTTGCAAAAGACCTTCCAGAACACTGAGTCCAACCTATCACCCACCACCATCTAGTCAACCAAACCATGGTACTCAGTGCCTCATCCAGTCTTACTTTAAACACTTGCAGTGATGGTGACTCCATCACCTCCCAGGGCAGCTCATTCCTCATGAGTGCAACACAAAGCAGACTTACTTGTGGTCTTGTTCTCCAAAGCACAACGTATAGACTGCTCCTGATGTAGACATACACACACACCCCACATGTGGAGAACAGCAAGAGTCCTGCAGACAAGACTCCTAACAGGAGTGGGGAAACACTGGGTGTACTAGAAAAGAAAAAGAGATAAAGGGCCAATTCTGTTATCACTTACAGCTCCACACTTCCGTCATTATTGCATGCACTAGAAGCACAGAGTTACAGGTATCTCTAGGTACAGTTGAGGCAGCAGCCGCCACCCCTCCAAAGCCCCGCGCTGCCCCGCCGGCCGCCGCCGCCACGGCCAGCCCCCAAAGCCTCGCGCAGCCCCGCCTGGGGCCACCCCCACAAGCCCCGCGCAGCACCGCCTGCGGCCACCCCCCCAAAGCCCCGCGCAGCACCGCCGGCGGCCACCCCCCCAAGCCACGCGCAGCTCCAGCGGCTGCTATAGAGAAACCCCACAAAGCAGCAGAGACTAGCACTGACCTGGGACACAGCAGAAGAGCTCCAACCTCTACCAGCCACGACCCTGCACTGAGCCATTTTAAAGCATCCGGCACCATGTTGTTGAGGGCGGTGCCACGCTGGGGGGTGGGGTTCAGGCTGGGGGGGGGGGCGATGCTACGCTGAGGGGGCGGTGCCACGCTGGGGGGCGGTGCCACATGGGTGGAGGCGGTGCCGCGCTGGGGGAGGCGGTGCCGCGCTGGGGGAGGCGGTGCCGCGCTGGGGGAGGCGGTGCCGCGCTGGGAAGGGCGGTGCCGCGCTGGGAAGGGCGGTGCCGCGCTGGGAAGGGCGGTGCCGCGCTGGGAAGGGCGGTGCCGCGCTGGGAAGGGCGGTGCCACGCTGGGGGGGGGCGGTGCCACGCTGGGGGGGGGCGGTGCCACGCTGGGGGGGGGGGCGGTGCCTGCTTTGTCACTTCACGCTCAGCTTTCCATGGGTTTTATTCCCCTCCAAGATTGTTGAGTTATGAGCAGCTGAGGAGCCCTGGGGAACACCTGTACAGAAATGTTCTTCCAAGAGCTGTCAGAAAAATGTGACTGAGAAGGACTGGGAAAGAACTGGGAGGGACTGGGATACCACTGGGACCCTCACAAGTCTATGGCACCAGATGGGATCCATCCCAGGGCAGAGAGCTCTGGCAGATGAGCTCCAAGCCACTGCCCAACATTTGCCACCAGTCCTGCATGACCACAGAGGTCCCAGGTGGCTGGAAGCTGCCAGTGTGATGCCATTCACGAGAAGGGCTGGAGGGAAGAACCTGGGAACTCCAGGCCTGTAAGCCTGACCTCAGTGCCTGGCAAGACTATGGAGCAGATCGTCCTGGGGGCAATCACAGCAAACCTGCAGGACGGGCAAGGGCTCAGGCCCAGCCAGCAAAGATTTGGTGGGAGGGGCAGGTCCTGCCTCACCAACCTGATCTCCTTCTATGCCCAGGTGACTGCCTGGTAGGTGTGGGGAAGGCTGTGGATGTAGTCTGCCTGGACTTCAGCAAGGCCTTTGACACTGTCTGCCACAACAACCACCTGGCCAAGCAGAACAGCCCACATCCTGGACAGGAGCACTCTGTGCTGGGTTAGGAACTGGCTGGAGTCCTGGGCCCAGAGAGTGGTGGTGAATGGTGCCACATGCAGCTGGCAGCCGGGCACTAGTGGTGTCCCCCAGGGATCAGTGCTGGGTCCCATCCTGTTCAATATCTGTATTGATGATCTGGATGAGGGGAGCGAGTCCATCATCAATAACTTTGCAGATGACACCAAGCTGGGGGCAGGAGTTGATCTGCTGGAAGGTAGGAGAGCTCAGCAGAGGGACCCTGACAGGCTGGACAGATGGGCAGAGTTTGGAAAGCATGCACGGACTCCCTGGTTGGTGAAGCAGGAATTGTTTAGTGGTACAGAACAAGCAGTGTATGTAGGAAAAATCAAGCAGGCTAAGCAATTCCCTGGCATTCTTGCACCACTGCTGCTAATTGAGTTTTCTCCTTTGATATGCAGCTCTCCATTATTATCTTCATCCCATAGCAGGTTGAGCTTCTCCGGCACGGAGGCGAGCGTCCTTCTGTCTCGCGCTTCAGGCTGTTTACTGCAGTCAGCTCTTCTTTATCATCAGACCGTTCTTCCGTCGTCAGCAGCCTGTTGTTCTTTCCTGTCCTGAAACCCTCCATAGATACTTTCTGCTTTCCTCCAGGCAGAGTCCAAGGGCATGATATTGAACACATCCAAGTGCCAGGTTCTACACATTACCACAACAACCCCAGGCATTGCTACAGGCTGGGGTCAGACTAGCTGGAGAGGAACCAGGCTGGAAAGGGAGCGGTAAGGGGGTGGCAAAGGGCTGGGAGGGGCTCAGGACAGTACTGGGAGGTACTGGGAGGCTGTGGAAGGACTCTGGGGGGGAGGGTTACTGGGGGGGAGTGAGGAGGCACTGGGAAAATTCTAAGGGTTAACTGGGAGGTACTGGGAAGGGCTCTGAATGGCACTGGGAAGAACTCAGAGACTGTGGAAAGACTCTGGGGCAGTGTGGAGGGGCTGAGGGGGGCACTTGGGGTTATGAGGAGATACTCACAGTGCTCCCAGTGCTCTCCCAGTTGTCTCCCAGTTGCTCCCAGTTGGGTTCCTGCTGCTTCCAGTTGTCTCCCATGGCTCCAGAACTGACTTCAGCTGCTGCAGGTATGGCTCCCAGTCCCTCCCAGTGCCTCTCAGCCCCTACCAGCTTCCTCCCAGACTGGGAAAGGACTGGGAGGCACTGGGAGGGGTTCAGGACAGTACTGGAAGGTACTGGGAGGCTGTGGAAGACCTGTGGTGGGGGTAAGGTTACGGGGGGGAGAGTAAGGGGACACTGGGAAAATTCTAAGGGTTAACTGGGAGGTACTGGGAAGGGCTCTACATGGCACTGGGAAGAACTCGGAGACTGTGGAAAGACTTTGGGGCAGTCTGGAGGGGCTCAGGGGGGCACTGGGGGTCATGGGGAGATACTCCCAGTGCTCTCCCAGTTGTCTCCCAGTTCCTCCCAGGGACCCCTAGTGCTCCCAGTTGGGATCCTGCTGCTTCCAGTTGTGTCCCAGGGCTCCAGCAATGCCTCCAGCTGGTCCAGGCATGTCTCCCAGTGCCTCCTGGTCCCTACTGGTCTCCTCCCATACTGGGATAGGACTAGAAGGGATTGGGAGGTACTGGGAGGGACAGGAATAAACAGGGAGGGACTGGGAGGGGACTGGGAAGGGAGTGGGACAGTGTGGGAGGGGACTTGGAGGGACAGGGAGGGGACACAGTGGGAATGGACTGGGAGGCTGTAAAGGGCTGTGGGAGGGAAATGGGGGACTGAGGGGGGTACTGGGAATTCCTGGGTCATGCTCCCAGTGCTCCCAGTTGTCTCCCAGTGGGGATGCTACTGCTTCCAATTGTCCACCAGGGCTCTTGCCAGGTAGTGCAGGTATGACTGGGAGGGTACTGGAAAGGGATGGGGAAGGCACTGGTTGGGGACTGTGAAGGGACTGGGATGGAATGGGAGGAACTGGGATGGACTGGGAGGGGCTGGGATGGACTGGGGGGGCACTGGGAAGAGACTGGGATGGGAGTGGGAAAGGACAGGGAGCAACTGGGTGCACTGGAATGGGAATGGGAGGGAACTGGGAGAGACTGGGAAGGACTGGGAGTGCACTGCGACGGGACTGGGAGGGGAGTGGGGAGCCAGTGGGAGGGGATTGGGAGGGAACTAAGAAGGGAATGGGAAAGGAAAAGAGTTGGAAGGGACTGGGAAGGGACAGGGAGGGGATTGGAAAACGACTGGGAGGGTACTGGAAAGGGCTCAGGACAATAGTGGGAAGGACTGGGAGGCTGTTAACAGCTCTGGAGGGGAATTGGGGGGGGCAGTGGGAGGCTGTGGAAGGATCTGGGGTAGGGAGGGTTACTGGGGGGGAGTGAGGGGGCACTGGGGAAGTCTAAGGGTTAACTGGGAGGTACTGGGAAGGGCTCTACATGGCACTGGGAAGAACTCAGAGACTGTGGAAAGACTTTGGGGCGGTCTGGAGGGGCTCAGGGGGGCACTGGGGGTCATGGGGAGATTCTCCCAGTTGTCTCCCAGTTCCTCCCAGGGACCCCTAGTGCTCCCAGTTGGGTTTCTGCTGCTTCCAGTTGTGTCCCAGGGCTCCAGCAATGCCTCCAGCTGGTCCAGGTATGCCTCCCAGTGCCTCCTGGTCCCTACTGGTCTCCTCCCATACTGGGATAGGACTAGAAGGGATTGGGAGGTACTGGGAGAGACAGGAATAAACAGGGAGGGACTGGGAGGGGACTGGGAAGGGAGTGGGACAGTGTGGGAGGGGACGTGGAGGGACAGGGAGGGGACATAGTGGGAATGGACTGGGAGGCTGTAAAGGGCTGTGGAGGGAAATGGGGGACTGAGGGGGGGTACTGGAAATTCCTGGGTCATGCTCCCAGTGCTCCCAGTTGTTTCCCAGTTGTCTCCCAGTGTTCCCAGTGGGGATGCTACTGTTTCCAATTGTCCACCAGGGCTCTTGCCAGGTAGTGCATGTATGACTGGGAGGGAACTGGAAAGGGATGGGGAAGGGACTGGTTGGGGACTGTGAAGGGACTTGAAGAGGACTGGGAGGGGCACTGGGAGGGGAGTGGGAGGGCCACTGGGCAGGACTGGGAGGGACTGGGGAGGAACTGGCAGGGACTGGCAAGGACTGGGAAGGGACTGAGAAAGGATTGGGAGGAAATGGGTTGAATGGGAGGGGATTGGGAAGGACTGGGGAAAACTAGGAAGGGACTAGTAGGGGACATGGAAGGGACTGGGATGGAATGGGAGGAACTGGGATGGACTGGGAGGGGCTGGGATGGACTGGGGGGGCACTGAGAAGAGACTGGGATGGGAGTGGGAAAGGACAGGGAGGAACTGGGTGTACTGGGATGGGAGTGGGAGGGAACCGGGAGAGACTGGGAAGGACTGGGAATGCAGTGCGACGGGACTGGGAGGGGAGTGGCAAGTGACTGGGAGGGGAGTGGGGAGCCAGTGGGAGGGAAATGGGAGGGAATTAAGAAGGGAATGGGAAGGGAAAAAAGTTGGAAGGGACTGGGAATGGAATGGGTAGGGAGTGTGAAGGCAGTGGGAAGGAACAGGGAGGGCACCGGGACAAACTGGGAGGGGACTGGCAATGGCACTGGGAGGACCTGAATGAAATGGGAGGGGACTGAGAGGGAATGGGAGGAACTGGGAAGGATGGGGAGGGAACTATGAGGGGAATGGGAATGGACTGGGACAAACTGGGAGGGGACTGGTTGGGAAGTGGATGAACTGTGAAGGGACTGGGAAGTGACAGTGAAGGGACAGGAAGGGACTGGGAAGGGACAGGGAGGGCACTGGGACAAACTGGGAAGGGACTGGGGGGGGGACTGGGAGGGGACTGCTTAGGCACTGGGATGGGAATGTAAAAGGGACAGGGAAAAGAGTTGGAAGGGACTGAGAAGGGACAGTGCGGGGAGTTTGAGGGACAGGGTGGACCAGGAGGGAATGGAAGGGACTGGGAGGGTACTGGGAAGGGTCTGGAAAAAGCCTGGGAGAAACTGGGAGGGGACTTGGAGGGAACTGGGAGTGGACTGGGAGGGAATGGGAGGGCACTGGGAAGGACTGGGCGGACTGGGAGGGGACCGGGAGGGAATGGGTGGAACTGGGATGGAGTGGGAGGGAACTGGGAGGGCCTGGGAAGGGACAAGGAAGGGGAGTGGGAAGAGATTGGCACAAACTGGGAGGGGACTGGGAGGGAACTGGGAAGGGAAAAGGAGGGCAGTGCAAAGGGACTGGGAAGGGACAGGAAGGGACTGGGAAGGGCCTGGGACAAATTGGGAGGGGACTTGGAGGGAACTGGGAGGACCCAGGAAGGGACAGGGAGGGGAGTGGGAAGGGACAGGGACGGGACAAGGAAGGGACAGGGAGGGGAGTGAGAGGAAGTGGGAGGGAACTGAGAAGGGAATGGGACGGGCCTGGAACTAACTGGGAGGGGACTTGGAGGACCTGGGAGGGCACTTGGAAGGACTGGGAGGGCACCAGGAGGGAGTGGGAGGAAACTGGGAGTGCCTGGGAAGGGACTGGAAAGGGCCTGGGACAAATTGGAGGGGACTGGGATGGAACTGGGAAGGGAAAAGGAAGGGACAAGAAGGGTAGAAGGAGGGGACAAGGAGGGGACTGGGAGGGGAGTGGGAGGACAAGGAGGGTACTGAGAAGGGACAGGGACAAACTAGGAAGGGCCTGGAACGAAGTGGGAGGGGACTTGGAGGACCTGGGAGGGCACTTGGAAGGAATGGGAGGGGACCGGGAGGGAGTGGGAGGAAACTTGGAGGGCCTGGGAAGGGACTGGAAAGGGCCTGGGACAAACTGGGAGGGGACTGGGATGGAACTGGGAAGGGAAAAGGAAGGGACAGGGAGGGGACAAGGAGGGGAGTGAGAAGGGACTGGGAGGGGAGTGAGAAGGGACTGGGAGGGGAGTGAGAAGGGACTGGGAGGGGAGTGAGAAGGGACTGGGAGGGGAGTGAGAAGGGACTGGGAGGGGAGTGAGAAGGGACTGGGAGGGGAGTGAGAAGGGACTGGGAGGGGAGTGAGAAGGGACTGGGAGGGGAGTGAGAAGGGACTGGGACAAACTGGGAAGGGCCTGGAACTAAGTGGGAGGGGACTTGGAGGGAACTGGGAGGGAATGGGAGGGCCTGGGAAGGAACTGGAAAGGGCCTGGGAGGGACTGAGAAGGGACTGGGTAGGTCCTGGGACAAACTGGGAGGGAACTGGGAATGCACAAGGAAGGGCAGTGGGAAGGGACTGCGAGGGGATTGGGATGGGACTGGGAGGGACCTGAGAAGGGACTGGGACAAACTGGGAAGGGCCTGGAACTAAGTGGGAGGGGACTTGGAGGGAACTGGGAGGGAATGGGAGGGCCTGGGAAGGAACTGGAAAGGGCCTGGGAGGGACTGAGAAGGGACTGGGTAGGTCCTGGGACAAACTGGGAGGGAACTGGGAATGCACAAGGAAGGGCAGTGGGAAGGGACTGGGAGGGGATTGGGATGGGACTGGGAGGGACCTGAGAAAGGGCCTGGGACAAACTGGGAAGGGCCTGGAACTAACTGGGAGGGGACTTGGAGGGAACTGGGAGGACCTGGGAGGGCACTGGGAAGGACCGGGAAGGAATGGGAGGGGGTGGGATGGAGTGGGAGGAAACTTGGAGGGCCTGGGAAGGGACTGGAAGAAACTGGGTGGACTGGGAGGGGACTGGAAGGGGACTGGGATGGAACAAGGAAGGGACAAGGAAGCAACAAGAAAGGGACCAGGAAGCGACACGGAGGCGACAAGAAAGGGACAGGGAGGGGAGTGGGAAGGGACAGGGAGGGGAGTGGGAAGGGACAGGGAGGGGAGTGGGAAGGGACAGGGAGGGGAGTGGGAAGGGAACTGAGAAGGGACAGGGAAGGGCCTAGAACTAAGTGGGAGGGGACTTGGAGGACCTGGGAGGGCACTTGGAAGAACTGGGAGGGGACCGGGAGGGAGTGGGAGGAAACTGGGAGGGCCTGGGAAGGGACTGGAAAGGGCCTAGGACAAACTGAGAGGGGACTGGGATTTAACTGGGAAGGGAAAAGGAAGAGACATGGAAAGGACAAGGAGAGGAGAAGGAGGAGACAAGGAGAACAAAGAGAGTACAAGGAGGGGAGTGGGAAGGGACTGGGAGGGGAGTGGGAAGGGACTGGGAGGGGAGTGGGAGGGCACTTGGAAGGACTGGGAGGGGACCGGGAGGGCCTGGGAAGGGACTGGGAGGAAATGGGTGGACTGGGAGGGGACTGGGAAGGGACAAGGAGGAGACAAGGAGGGAATTGGGGAGGGACGGAGGGGAGTGGGAAGGGACTGGGAAGGGACAGGGAGGGGATTAGGATGAGACTGGGACAAACTGGGAAGAGACTGGGACAAACTGGAAGGGGACAGGGAGGGAAGTGGGAGGGAACTGGAAGGGTAATGCAAAGGGACTGGGAGGGGAGTGGGAGAGACTGGGTGGAGTGGGATGGACTGGGATGGAACTGAGTAGGCACTGGGATAAACTTTGAAGGGACTGGGAAGGGCCTGGAACTAACTGGGAGGGGACTTGGAGGGAACTGGGAAGACCTGGGAGGGAATGGGAGGGAACGGGAGGGACTGGGAAGAGACGGGAAAGGGCCTGGGAGGAACTGGGTGGACTGGGAGGGGACTAGGACAAACTGGGAGGGGACTGGAAGGGAACTGGAAAGTAACAAGGAATGGACAGGGAGGGGAGTGGGAAGGGACTGGGAGGGGATTGGGAAGGGACTGGGACAAAGTGGGAAGGGACTGGGACACACTGGGAAGGGACTGGGACACACTGGGAGCAGACTTGGAGGGAAGTGGGAGGACCCGAGTGAAATGGGAGGGCACTGGGAGGGACTGGGAGGGCAGTGGGAAAGACTGGGTGACCACTGGAAAGGGAATGGGAAGAGACTGGGAGGGGCCTGGGAGGAACTGGATGGACTGGGAGGGGACCGGGAGGGAATGGGAGGGACTGGTAGGAAACTGGGAGGACCAGGAAAGGGACTGGGACAAACTGGGAGGCGACTGGGAGGGCACTGGAAGGCTAATGGAAAGGGAGCAGGAGGGGAGTGAGAGGGTATTGGAAAGGGACGGGGAAGGGAGTGGGGGGGAGTGGGAGGGAATGGGTGGACTGGGTCAAACTGGGAAGGGACCGGGAAGGGCCTGGAACTAAGTGGGAAGGGACTTGGAGGGAACTGGGAGGGAATGGGAGGAATCTGGGAGGGCCTGGGAAGGGACTGGAGGAAGTGGGTGGACTGGAGGGGAATGGGATGGAGTGGGAGGACACTGGGAACGGCCTAGGAAGGCCCTGGAACTAAGTGGGAGGGGACTTGGAGGGAACTGGGAGGCAATGGGAGGGCCTGGGAAGGAACTGGAAAGGGCCTGGGAGGGACTGAGAAGGGACTGGGTAGGTCCTGGGACAAACTGGGAGGGAACTGGGAATGCACAAGGAAGGGCAGTGGGAAGGGACTGGGAGGGGATTGGGATGGGACTGGGAGGGACCTGAGAAGGGACTGGGAAGGGCCTGGAACTAAGTGGGAGGGGACTTGGAGGGAACTGGGAGGACCTAGGAGGGCACTGGGAAGGACCGGGAAGGAATGGGAGGAAACTTGGAAGGCCTGGGAAGGGACTGGAAAGGGACTGGGAGAAACTGGGTGGACTGGGAGGGAACTGGAAGGGGACTGGGAAGGTCCTGGGACAAAATGGGAGGGGACTGGGATGGAACAAGGAAGGGACAAGGAAGCAACACGGAGGAGACAGGGAAGCGACACGGAGGTGACAGGGAAGGGACAGGGAGGGGAGTGGGAAGGGACAGGGAGGGGAGTGGGAAGGGACAGGGAGGGGCCTGGAACTAAGTGGGAGGGGACTGGGATGGACAGGGATGGGCTGGGATGGACAGGGAGGGGCTTGGAGGGACTGGGAGAGAATGGGAAGGGTCTGGAAGAGAATGGGAGGGGACTGGGAGTGCACTGGGAAGGGACTGGGAGTGCACTGGGAAGGGACTGGGAGTGCACTGGGAAGGGACAGGGAGGAAAGTGAGAATGGACTGGTAAGGGCCTGGGACAAACTGGGAGGGAACTGGGAGGGGAGTGGGAGGGACTGGGTGGACTGGGAGGGAATTGGGAGGGACAGGGCAGGACTGGGAGCTTGCTGGGAGGGACTGGAAAGGGCCTGGGCGAAACTGGGAGGGAACTGTGAAGAGACTGGGAAGGTATGGGGAGGGCACTGGGACGGACTGGGAGGGAACTGGGAAGGGACAGTGAGGGAGTGGGAGGGACTGGGTGGAACAGGAGGGAATGGGAGGGACTGGGATGGAGTGGGAGGGACTGGGAAGGGGCTGGGAAGGGACAGGGAGGGAACTGGGACAAAGTGGGAGGGGACTGGGAGTGCACTGGGAGGACCAGAGTGAAATGGGAGGGGACGGGGAGGGAATGGGAGGGCACTGGGAATGGACCAGGAGGGGACTGAGAGGGAATGGGAGGAACTGGGAATGACTGGGAGGGCACTGGGCGGACTGGGAGGGGACGGGGAGGGAATGGGAGGGGCTGGGATGGACAGGAATGGGGGGGGAGAGACTGGGAAGGACTGGGACGGAATGGGAGGGAACTGGGAAGGGAATGGGAAGGGACTGGGAGGGCCCGGGATGGAGTGGGATGGACTGGGATAGGACGGGGAAGGGACTGGGTGGGAATGGGATGGACTGGAAAGGACCTGGAGGGAACTGGCAAGGGACTAAGAAGAACTGGGAGGTAGTGGGAGAAATTGGGAGGGACTGGAAGGAAACTGGGAAGGGACTTGGCTGGGAATGGGAGAGTACTGCGAAGGGACTGGGATGCAGTGGGAAAGGACTGGGAATGAAACTGGGAAGGGACTGGGAAGGGACTGGGACAGTGTGGGAAGGGACTTGGTAGGGATAGCAAAGCGATTGTTACAGACTGGGACAAGCTGGGAGGGACAGGGACAAACAGGGAAGGGACTGGGAGAACACATTGCAGTACTGGGAGCCCTTGAGGGAGATCTTGGAGTTCCTGGGAGCACTGTTGTTGCTGCGAGGTCACCGAGAATAGGATCGGAGAGGTTTTACTGGCAGCACCGCGTGGGACAGGAGGTCACTCACTGCGTTCCTGGGAGCACTGGAGAGGGATTTTGCAGTTCCCGGGAGCACTGGCAGAGACTGGGAGGCGCTGGGTTCACCCTGGGATCGCTGGGCGAGTCTGGGGGCATTGGGGTCAGCCTGCAAGAGCTGGGAGAGACAGGAGAACAGCTCGTGAACTGGGAGCAGACTGCTCCTGACCGCGGCAAATCGACACCCACCCCCGCCCCCTCGCTGCTGCCCACCCCCAGACCCGTGGCAGAGTCCTGCAGCAGGGACAAAACAACTCCAGAGAGCAGCAGAGTCGACACTGAGCTGATGCGGAGCAGAGAAAGCAGAGGGGACGAGGGTTACGCTGGCTAGGTCAGAGCCGAGGGGGCGAGGGCGGTGCCATCGTGGGAAGGGCAGGCGCTGTCACGGGGAGGACGGCGCCATCTTGGGAAGGGCAGGCGCTGTCACGGGGAGGACGGCGCCATCTTGGGAAGGGCAGGCGCTGTCACGGGGAGGACGGCGCCGAAGGGAGCCGAGCCGAGCCGAGGAGCCGAAGGGAGCCGAGCCGAGCCGAGGAGCCGAAGGGAGCCGAGCCGAGCCGAGGCGCCGAAGGGAGCCGAGCCGAGCCGAGGAGCCGAAGGGAGCCGAGCCCAGCCGAGGAGCCGAAGGGAGCCGAGCCCAGCCGAGGAGCCGAAGGGAGCCGAGCCGAGCCGAGGAGCCGAAGGGAGCCGAGCCGAGCCGAGGAGCCGAAGGGAGCCGAGCCGAACCGAGGCGCCGAAGGGAGCCGAGCCGAACCGAGGCGCCGAAGGGAGCCGAGCCGAGCCGAGGCGCCGAAGGGAGCCGAGCCCAGCCGAGGCGCCGAAGGGAGCCGAGCCCAGCCGAGCCGCCGAAGGGAGCCGAGCCCAGCCGAGCCGCCGAAGGGAGCCGAGCCCAGCCGAGCCGCCGAAGGGAGCCGAGCCCAGCCGAGCCGCCGAAGGGAGCCGAGCCCAGCCGAGCCGCCGAAGGGAGCCGAGCCCAGCCGAGCCGCCGAAGGGAGCCGAGCCCAGCCGCGCCGCCGAAGGGAGCCGAGCCCAGCCGCGCCGCCGAAGGGAGCCGAGCCCAGCCGAGGGTTATATAAAAGGTTAATCTTTTCCCATGTTAATTCTTATTTTATACAGAACGGTTAATTTTTCCTATCAGGCTCAGCCAGCCTCTGTTCAGAGGGTTTTCCATTCACATAAAAAATAACCAATCGACAACAAAATCGATACTTTTAAAAAGCCACTCTTTGCATATGATAGATACACACTGCACATTTATATATTTGAGAACCCCACGTACCCCATTTCAAAGCCTCCCTTCTTACGAATTAACACTGTAGTATAGAGGTTTTACTTCGAGCAGTGCTTTCTGGGCCAGATGTAAGCAGCTGAAGACATTTATTACATTAAACAGCAAAGTCATATAGTCTAATCAGAAGGCACACGTGGCACATCTCAGTTGGGCATTTTCTGCTGGCATACAATAGGTTGCAATGAAACTATTTTAACACATCCAACCTGTTATAAAATATGCATCCTTTTTTTTTTTAATATATATAATCCTTCTCTTAAAACGATTTTGAATACAAAGAAACAAAAATCTCATTCTATAATATCCCTATATCAAACTCTTATCCTAACACCTTAGTACCTTAGTACAATCACTAATTACTTAATACTTATAAACACTAAATACTTACTATTCATTATGCTTACAGGTAAAACAACTATTAAAAACAAAAAAAAAAATCTCTAAAACACATCACAATCAGAAATAATGAAATAATCATTGTTGCTTTAAATCAGAACACAACTTTCATAGACTAGAGAGGTTATCAGAAAGGGGGGGAGAAATGGGGGGGGGGGGAGGCGGCCGGCTAGCAAAGGCACCATAGGGACAAAGAGAGGGGGGGGAAAGGGGTGTGGGGAGAAAGCCACCGAATTCACACCAGCTGCCCTTCCAGGCAGCCTCGAGGTCAAATGTAGGATTCCCTGAAGGCATGGAGACTTCCATAGGAGGCGATAGCAGCAATTTTGAGCTACATTGATGTTTTTGAGCCTAAAACTCAAGGTGCTTGTAGCAGATGCCACTGTCTCTTCTCCACTCCATATTGCTGGATGTCAGTGCATACAACTTACAGCAGCAGTTCCTAAAGTACACAAAAGTATCTGGCAATCAGTGTTTCTTACAGGCTTCTAGGACAGTCATCTTCTCCCAAGTCATGCTTTTTGCCTAAAGTGTCCCTTCTGTCCACAATTAAAACACATGGAAAAACTTTTAAGAGTTAGTGGGAGGGTGTCCAGCAGCAGGGGGGGAGTGGGCTGCTGTTGCTATTGGCCAGGTGCCAGTGACTGCAGCTCCAGGGGTGCAGGTGAGCTTAGTGGCCATGGTGGGGGAGAAGGGCTGGGGGGCGTAGATGTCAAAGAAGAGCTTTGTTCTGGTGAAATGGCATTACTATTGTAACAGCTTTATAATGCTCTGCTAATTGATCTAAAGAATCTTTAATTAGTCCCTGTGTTGTAAGGGAAGATGTAACAATTTTGTTTACTTTTGTTGCCGCCATCCCTCCCCGCTCCCATGTCTTTTCATTCTACATTGTTGCCCTTTTTTTTCCCTCCAAGATGTAAGTAAATGACTCTGAGTATCAAGTTATCTTCTTTTGTTCTTTCATTACCCATACGTGCTCCTCAACAGGAGGCACCGACGCTCAGTTTCCCCAGTCACTTACCTCTGTCCGGGGTGACCATTTGTTGTAGTATTGATGTTTTAATTACTTCGAGCAGTGCTTTCTGGGCCAGATGTAAGCAGCTGAAGACATTTATTACATTATACAGCAAAGTTATATAGTCTAATCAGAAGGCACACCTCAATTGGGCATTTTCTACTGGCATACATGCAATTAAGGCATACAGTAGGTCGTAACAACAAAACTATTTTAACACGTCCAACCAAACTCTGCCCAGTTTCTCTCCTTCGGTTCCAAAGTGTTTACATTACTCTCAGAGTCAAAGGCAAAACATAGCTTTCTCTGACTCGAGCAAAGGCAAATCTTCCCCGTAGTCTTCCAAAGCTATCCCAAAACACCTTCCCACATCATACTATTCTTCTACATCCACTTAAACAGGAGAGCTTCTGGAATGTAAAAGCAAATTCTAGGGAGAGCAAAACAGGGTTTCAAAGCATAAATATAACATGTGTATCACATAAAAACAGTAGACCTTCCTTTTTGTCTGTCATGGGAGGGGGGGGGTTGCCCTTCTTTGTTCCTTTGGGGTTTTTTTCTTTTTGTTTCTTAGTTTTCAATACAAATGGAAAAACCTTCAAAGAGGGCCGCACTCAGCTGCTCCCCACACACAGGGGCAAGAGAAGCCCCTAACTGGTCAGTGTTGCCACCCCTCTTAAGGGGATCGGTTGGCACCTAAGGTGCACCTGGGGGTATCAAAGGGGAATTTGGGGGCACATAGAGGGATGAGGAGGGCCTCTGGAGAGTCTCCCAAAGGATTAGTTGGATATTTAGGGTTATTTGGACCCCCGCCACAAAGGCCACTACTGCAAAGCTTTCCCCCCACCACCACAACTAACCCTAACCATCCGACTAAAATACCCACAGGAGACCTTCCATTAGTCCCCACATGCCTCTATATTCCCCTTGACTTCCCATTCAAATTAAGAAACTAAAAATAAAACCAGTGATGTTTCTTTTGTGTGTCTTGTGGGGTTTTTTAGTTTGCAAATAAGAGTCATTTCAAAGCCTTTTTGCATCCACATTACTACTGTTCTGCAATCTCTCGATTAAGAGCACAGCTTTTTCTCTGCTGGAATACCTCACACTAACACTTAAATTTTTTTCATGGGTTTTCATCCCCTCTGAGAGCATTCAGGCAGCTTTTTTGGGCAGCATCCCCCGCCCCTCACTCACCTGCTCCTCTCCTGCATCAGCACCCACCCCCATGTGGTATCATGGAAGGAAAGAGAGACAGCTGAGGGGCTGCCCCGCTTTTTATCACCCCGACCCACGGATGCCCTTCTCAGTAGGATTTGCACCTTCAGCACGCAGCTGAGTTTTTGCTGCGCTTCCCTCCTCTGTGACAGCTGCTGCGCAGGTCTGCATCTCCAAGCGTGTCACACCTTCAGGGATTTACTACCCCATAATCACCTTGCAGTTGGTGCATTTCTTGCTGGCAATCAACCCGTCTCTTCCATCTGTTGCTCTCATTGTTTTGTTTCAGCTTTCTGAGCCTGTGTCGGTACAAGTCCTTCTCAGGGCACTGCAAACAGAGACAGACAAAGCTTCCTTTTCTCCAATAGTTCCAGGAAGATTTCCGGCACTTCTAGGCAAGCACCGACAGAGTGACGGCTGTGAGGGGACATCAGCCTGGCACTGGAGCTGGGCATTCTGAGCAGATGAGGAACCCTGGGCAACACCTACAGAGAAATCTTGGTTTCTCTGCAGAGAAGCACTGGCCTTAGAGACAAAGCTGTCTTTGATCTGGGCACCAGCTGCAGCTCCCAGCGGTGCCTAGCTGCAGAGCAATGGCCTGCACCTTCATCCTGATCCAGGTGGAGAGAGAACTGCCAGGAGCACAACTTCTCTGCTACGGTTGCAGCATCCCCAGGGGCCGAGCGCAGCCTTGCTGTTAGTGAGGAACACAGCCCCTGTGAGAAGCTCCTGGGGTCAGGGGACAAACAAGAGGTTGTCCACACTGGAAACAAGGGAAGTCTCTTTGCCACTCCCATTATACCCATCAGAGGACTTCTGCTTGCTTACCTACCTGCTCGGTTGGAGTCTACACTGGAAGAAGTTTCAGCTCCTCGGTAAAAGCGTGGACTGAGCAGTTTCTTTTTCAGCCTTTCCTTCCTGACTGACAGATCAAACCCTACCTGGAGCCCACACAAGCCAAGCAGGAGATCCCCTGCTAGGCTGGCAGGGCGAGGCTGTACCGTCGCAGCAGCCGTAGCCCTTGTGCCGACCGTGTCGCTGCTGCACGTCTTGCTTGCTCGGTTAATGAAGTGGAAAGCAAAGAGTCAATCTGTAAAGAATAAAGCAAAAAGCAAAGAACAGATCTCAGTTACTCACATTGTAAAGCTCTGAGGAGGTTAGCATGCATTCAATAAAAATACCACAAAATCATTTGTTCTCCCTTCAGCGTTCATTTAACTCACAGAGCTGTGAACTGATGCTGTCCCAAAACACACACTCAGCATCTGGTGGTACTTGGAGCACCAAGAAGAGAGTTTGGCATGCTGGGAGAACACTTCCCCACTGAGGGAAGATCTGGGGCCCCACTGGGAGACTTGGGAAGGCACTGGGAGCACTAGAAAAGGATTTTGGAGTTACTGGGAAGAAGAGGGAGAACACAGGGGCCATGCTGGGAGCAATCAGGAAAGCAGAATAGAATACAGACTTAACCAGGTTGCAAAAGACCTTCCAGAACACTGAGTCCAACCTATCACCCACCACCATCTAGTCAACCAAACCATGGTACTCAGTGCCTCATCCAGTCTTACTTTAAACACTTGCAGTGATGGTGACTCCATCACCTCCCAGGGCAGCTCATTCCTCATGAGTGCAACACAAAGCAGACTTACTTGTGGTCTTGTTCTCCAAAGCACAACGTATAGACTGCTCCTGATGTAGACATACACACACACCCCACATGTGGAGAACAGCAAGAGTCCTGCAGACAAGACTCCTAACAGGAGTGGGGAAACACTGGGTGTACTAGAAAAGAAAAAGAGATAAAGGGCCAATTCTGTTATCACTTACAGCTCCACACTTCCGTCATTATTGCATGCACTAGAAGCACAGAGTTACAGGTATCTCTAGGTACAGTTGAGGCAGCAGCCGCCACCCCTCCAAAGCCCCGCGCTGCCCCGCCGGCCGCCGCCGCCACGGCCAGCCCCCAAAGCCTCGCGCAGCCCCGCCTGGGGCCACCCCCACAAGCCCCGCGCAGCACCGCCTGCGGCCACCCCCCCAAAGCCCCGCGCAGCACCGCCGGCGGCCACCCCCCCAAGCCACGCGCAGCTCCAGCGGCTGCTATAGAGAAACCCCACAAAGCAGCAGAGACTAGCACTGACCTGGGACACAGCAGAAGAGCTCCAACCTCTACCAGCCACGACCCTGCACTGAGCCATTTTAAAGCATCCGGCACCATGTTGTTGAGGGCGGTGCCACGCTGGGGGGTGGGGTTCAGGCTGGGGGGGGGGGCGATGCTACGCTGAGGGGGCGGTGCCACGCTGGGGGGCGGTGCCACATGGGTGGAGGCGGTGCCGCGCTGGGGGAGGCGGTGCCGCGCTGGGGGAGGCGGTGCCGCGCTGGGGGAGGCGGTGCCGCGCTGGGGGAGGCGGTGCCGCGCTGGGGGAGGCGGTGCCGCGCTGGGAAGGGCGGTGCCACGCTGGGGGGGGGCGGTGCCACGCTGGGGGGGGGGCGGTGCCTGCTTTGTCACTTCACGCTCAGCTTTCCATGGGTTTTATTCCCCTCCAAGATTGTTGAGTTATGAGCAGCTGAGGAGCCCTGGGGAACACCTGTACAGAAATGTTCTTCCAAGAGCTGTCAGAAAAATGTGACTGAGAAGGACTGGGAAAGAACTGGGAGGGACTGGGATACCACTGGGACCCTCACAAGTCTATGGCACCAGATGGGATCCATCCCAGGGCAGAGAGCTCTGGCAGATGAGCTCCAAGCCACTGCCCAACATTTGCCACCAGTCCTGCATGACCACAGAGGTCCCAGGTGGCTGGAAGCTGCCAGTGTGATGCCATTCACGAGAAGGGCTGGAGGGAAGAACCTGGGAACTCCAGGCCTGTAAGCCTGACCTCAGTGCCTGGCAAGACTATGGAGCAGATCGTCCTGGGGGCAATCACAGCAAACCTGCAGGACGGGCAAGGGCTCAGGCCCAGCCAGCAAAGATTTGGTGGGAGGGGCAGGTCCTGCCTCACCAACCTGATCTCCTTCTATGCCCAGGTGACTGCCTGGTAGGTGTGGGGAAGGCTGTGGATGTAGTCTGCCTGGACTTCAGCAAGGCCTTTGACACTGTCTGCCACAACAACCACCTGGCCAAGCAGAACAGCCCACATCCTGGACAGGAGCACTCTGTGCTGGGTTAGGAACTGGCTGGAGTCCTGGGCCCAGAGAGTGGTGGTGAATGGTGCCACATGCAGCTGGCAGCCGGGCACTAGTGGTGTCCCCCAGGGATCAGTGCTGGGTCCCATCCTGTTCAATATCTGTATTGATGATCTGGATGAGGGGAGCGAGTCCATCATCAATAACTTTGCAGATGACACCAAGCTGGGGGCAGGAGTTGATCTGCTGGAAGGTAGGAGAGCTCAGCAGAGGGACCCTGACAGGCTGGACAGATGGGCAGAGTTTGGAAAGCATGCACGGACTCCCTGGTTGGTGAAGCAGGAATTGTTTAGTGGTACAGAACAAGCAGTGTATGTAGGAAAAATCAAGCAGGCTAAGCAATTCCCTGGCATTCTTGCACCACTGCTGCTAATTGAGTTTTCTCCTTTGATATGCAGCTCTCCATTATTATCTTCATCCCATAGCAGGTTGAGCTTCTCCGGCACGGAGGCGAGCGTCCTTCTGTCTCGCGCTTCAGGCTGTTTACTGCAGTCAGCTCTTCTTTATCATCAGACCGTTCTTCCGTCGTCAGCAGCCTGTTGTTCTTTCCTGTCCTGAAACCCTCCATAGATACTTTCTGCTTTCCTCCAGGCAGAGTCCAAGGGCATGATATTGAACACATCCAAGTGCCAGGTTCTACACATTACCACAACAACCCCAGGCATTGCTACAGGCTGGGGTCAGACTAGCTGGAGAGGAACCAGGCTGGAAAGGGAGCGGTAAGGGGGTGGCAAAGGGCTGGGAGGGGCTCAGGACAGTACTGGGAGGTACTGGGAGGCTGTGGAAGGACTCTGGGGGGGAGGGTTACTGGGGGGGAGTGAGGAGGCACTGGGAAAATTCTAAGGGTTAACTGGGAGGTACTGGGAAGGGCTCTGAATGGCACTGGGAAGAACTCAGAGACTGTGGAAAGACTCTGGGGCAGTGTGGAGGGGCTGAGGGGGGCACTTGGGGTTATGAGGAGATACTCACAGTGCTCCCAGTGCTCTCCCAGTTGTCTCCCAGTTGCTCCCAGTTGGGTTCCTGCTGCTTCCAGTTGTCTCCCATGGCTCCAGAACTGACTTCAGCTGCTGCAGGTATGGCTCCCAGTCCCTCCCAGTGCCTCTCAGCCCCTACCAGCTTCCTCCCAGACTGGGAAAGGACTGGGAGGCACTGGGAGGGGTTCAGGACAGTACTGGAAGGTACTGGGAGGCTGTGGAAGACCTGTGGTGGGGGTAAGGTTACGGGGGGGAGAGTAAGGGGACACTGGGAAAATTCTAAGGGTTAACTGGGAGGTACTGGGAAGGGCTCTACATGGCACTGGGAAGAACTCGGAGACTGTGGAAAGACTTTGGGGCGGTCTGGAGGGGCTCAGGGGGGCACTGGGGGTCATGGGGAGATACTCCCAGTGCTCTCCCAGTTGTCTCCCAGTTCCTCCCAGGGACCCCTAGTGCTCCCAGTTGGGATCCTGCTGCTTCCAGTTGTGTCCCAGGGCTCCAGCAATGCCTCCAGCTGGTCCAGGCATGTCTCCCAGTGCCTCCTGGTCCCTACTGGTCTCCTCCCATACTGGGATAGGACTAGAAGGGATTGGGAGGTACTGGGAGGGACAGGAATAAACAGGGAGGGACTGGGAGGGGACTGGGAAGGGAGTGGGACAGTGTGGGAGGGGACTTGGAGGGACAGGGAGGGGACACAGTGGGAATGGACTGGGAGGCTGTAAAGGGCTGTGGGAGGGAAATGGGGGACTGAGGGGGGGTACTGGGAATTCCTGGGTCATGCTCCCAGTGCTCCCAGTTGTCTCCCAGTGGGGATGCTACTGCTTCCAATTGTCCACCAGGGCTCTTGCCAGGTAGTGCAGGTATGACTGGGAGGGTACTGGAAAGGGATGGGGAAGGCACTGGTTGGGGACTGTGAAGGGACTGGGATGGAATGGGAGGAACTGGGATGGACTGGGAGGGGCTGGGATGGACTGGGGGGGCACTGGGAAGAGACTGGGATGGGAGTGGGAAAGGACAGGGAGCAACTGGGTGCACTGGAATGGGAATGGGAGGGAACTGGGAGAGACTGGGAAGGACTGGGAGTGCACTGCGACGGGACTGGGAGGGGAGTGGGGAGCCAGTGGGAGGGGATTGGGAGGGAACTAAGAAGGGAATGGGAAAGGAAAAGAGTTGGAAGGGACTGGGAAGGGACAGGGAGGGGATTGGAAAACGACTGGGAGGGTACTGGAAAGGGCTCAGGACAATAGTGGGAAGGACTGGGAGGCTGTTAACAGCTCTGGAGGGGAATTGGGGGGGGCAGTGGGAGGCTGTGGAAGGATCTGGGGTAGGGAGGGTTACTGGGGGGGAGTGAGGGGGCACTGGGGAAGTCTAAGGGTTAACTGGGAGGTACTGGGAAGGGCTCTACATGGCACTGGGAAGAACTCAGAGACTGTGGAAAGACTTTGGGGCGGTCTGGAGGGGCTCAGGGGGGCACTGGGGGTCATGGGGAGATTCTCCCAGTTGTCTCCCAGTTCCTCCCAGGGACCCCTAGTGCTCCCAGTTGGGTTTCTGCTGCTTCCAGTTGTGTCCCAGGGCTCCAGCAATGCCTCCAGCTGGTCCAGGTATGCCTCCCAGTGCCTCCTGGTCCCTACTGGTCTCCTCCCATACTGGGATAGGACTAGAAGGGATTGGGAGGTACTGGGAGAGACAGGAATAAACAGGGAGGGACTGGGAGGGGACTGGGAAGGGAGTGGGACAGTGTGGGAGGGGACGTGGAGGGACAGGGAGGGGACATAGTGGGAATGGACTGGGAGGCTGTAAAGGGCTGTGGAGGGAAATGGGGGACTGAGGGGGGTACTGGAAATTCCTGGGTCATGCTCCCAGTGCTCCCAGTTGTTTCCCAGTTGTCTCCCAGTGTTCCCAGTGGGGATGCTACTGTTTCCAATTGTCCACCAGGGCTCTTGCCAGGTAGTGCATGTATGACTGGGAGGGAACTGGAAAGGGATGGGGAAGGGACTGGTTGGGGACTGTGAAGGGACTTGAAGAGGACTGGGAGGGGCACTGGGAGGGGAGTGGGAGGGCCACTGGGCAGGACTGGGAGGGACTGGGGAGGAACTGGCAGGGACTGGCAAGGACTGGGAAGGGACTGAGAAAGGATTGGGAGGAAATGGGTTGAATGGGAGGGGATTGGGAAGGACTGGGGAAAACTAGGAAGGGACTAGTAGGGGACATGGAAGGGACTGGGATGGAATGGGAGGAACTGGGATGGACTGGGAGGGGCTGGGATGGACTGGGGGGGCACTGAGAAGAGACTGGGATGGGAGTGGGAAAGGACAGGGAGGAACTGGGTGTACTGGGATGGGAGTGGGAGGGAACCGGGAGAGACTGGGAAGGACTGGGAATGCAGTGCGACGGGACTGGGAGGGGAGTGGCAAGTGACTGGGAGGGGAGTGGGGAGCCAGTGGGAGGGAAATGGGAGGGAATTAAGAAGGGAATGGGAAGGGAAAAAAGTTGGAAGGGACTGGGAATGGAATGGGTAGGGAGTGTGAAGGCAGTGGGAAGGAACAGGGAGGGCACCGGGACAAACTGGGAGGGGACTGGCAATGGCACTGGGAGGACCTGAATGAAATGGGAGGGGACTGAGAGGGAATGGGAGGAACTGGGAAGGATGGGGAGGGAACTATGAGGGGAATGGGAATGGACTGGGACAAACTGGGAGGGGACTGGTTGGGAAGTGGATGAACTGTGAAGGGACTGGGAAGTGACAGTGAAGGGACAGGAAGGGACTGGGAAGGGACAGGGAGGGCACTGGGACAAACTGGGAAGGGACTGGGGGGGGGGACTGGGAGGGGACTGCTTAGGCACTGGGATGGGAATGTAAAAGGGACAGGGAAAAGAGTTGGAAGGGACTGAGAAGGGACAGTGCGGGGAGTTTGAGGGACAGGGTGGACCAGGAGGGAATGGAAGGGACTGGGAGGGTACTGGGAAGGGTCTGGAAAAAGCCTGGGAGAAACTGGGAGGGGACTTGGAGGGAACTGGGAGTGGACTGGGAGGGAATGGGAGGGCACTGGGAAGGACTGGGCGGACTGGGAGGGGACCGGGAGGGAATGGGTGGAACTGGGATGGAGTGGGAGGGAACTGGGAGGGCCTGGGAAGGGACAAGGAAGGGGAGTGGGAAGAGATTGGCACAAACTGGGAGGGGACTGGGAGGGAACTGGGAAGGGAAAAGGAGGGCAGTGCAAAGGGACTGGGAAGGGACAGGAAGGGACTGGGACGGGACTGGGAAGGGCCTGGGACAAATTGGGAGGGGACTTGGAGGGAACTGGGAGGACCCAGGAAGGGACAGGGAGGGGAGTGGGAAGGGACAGGGACGGGACAAGGAAGGGACAGGGAGGGGAGTGAGAGGGAGTGGGAGGGAACTGAGAAGGGAATGGGACGGGCCTGGAACTAACTGGGAGGGGACTTGGAGGACCTGGGAGGGCACTTGGAAGGACTGGGAGGGCACCAGGAGGGAGTGGGAGGAAACTGGGAGTGCTTGGGAAGGGACTGGAAAGGGCCTGGGACAAATTGGAGGGGACTGGGATGGAACTGGGAAGGGAAAAGGAAGGGACAAGAAGGGTAGAAGGAGGGGACAAGGAGGGGACTGGGAGGGGAGTGGGAGGACAAGGAGGGTACTGAGAAGGGACAGGGACAAACTAGGAAGGGCCTGGAACGAAGTGGGAGGGGACTTGGAGGACCTGGGAGGGCACTTGGAAGGAATGGGAGGGGACCGGGAGGGAGTGGGAGGAAACTTGGAGGGCCTGGGAAGGGACTGGAAAGGGCCTGGGACAAACTGGGAGGGGACTGGGATGGAACTGGGAAGGGAAAAGGAAGGGACAGGGAGGGGACAAGGAGGGGAGTGAGAAGGGACTGGGAGGGGAGTGAGAAGGGACTGGGAGGGGAGTGAGAAGGGACTGGGAGGGGAGTGAGAAGGGACTGGGAGGGGAGTGAGAAGGGACTGGGAGGGGAGTGAGAAGGGACTGGGACAAACTGGGAGGGGACTTGGAGGGAACTGGGAGGGAATGGGAGGGCCTGGGAAGGAACTGGAAAGGGCCTGGGAGGGACTGAGAAGGGACTGGGTAGGTCCTGGGACAAACTGGGAGGGAACTGGGAATGCACAAGGAAGGGCAGTGGGAAGGGACTGCGAGGGGATTGGGATGGGACTGGGAGGGACCTGAGAAGGGACTGGGACAAACTGGGAAGGGCCTGGAACTAAGTGGGAGGGGACTTGGAGGGAACTGGGAGGGAATGGGAGGGCCTGGGAAGGAACTGGAAAGGGCCTGGGAGGGACTGAGAAGGGACTGGGTAGGTCCTGGGACAAACTGGGAGGGAACTGGGAATGCACAAGGAAGGGCAGTGGGAAGGGACTGGGAGGGGATTGGGATGGGACTGGGAGGGACCTGAGAAAGGGCCTGGGACAAACTGGGAAGGGCCTGGAACTAACTGGGAGGGGACTTGGAGGGAACTGGGAGGACCTGGGAGGGCACTGGGAAGGACCGGGAAGGAATGGGAGGGGGTGGGATGGAGTGGGAGGAAACTTGGAGGGCCTGGGAAGGGACTGGAAGAAACTGGGTGGACTGGGAGGGGACTGGAAGGGGACTGGGATGGAACAAGGAAGGGACAAGGAAGCAACAAGAAAGGGACCAGGAAGCGACACGGAGGCGACAAGAAAGGGACAGGGAGGGGAGTGGGAAGGGACAGGGAGGGGAGTGGGAAGGGACAGGGAGGGGAGTGGGAAGGGACAGGGAGGGGAGTGGGAAGGGACAGGGAGGGGAGTGGGAAGGGACAGGGAGGGGAGTGGGAAGGGACAGGGAGGGGAGTGGGAAGGGAACTGAGAAGGGACAGGGAAGGGCCTAGAACTAAGTGGGAGGGGACTTGGAGGACCTGGGAGGGCACTTGGAAGAACTGGGAGGGGACCGGGAGGGAGTGGGAGGAAACTGGGAGGGCCTGGGAAGGGACTGGAAAGGGCCTAGGACAAACTGAGAGGGGACTGGGATTTAACTGGGAAGGGAAAAGGAAGAGACATGGAAAGGACAAGGAGAGGAGAAGGAGGAGACAAGGAGAACAAAGAGAGTACAAGGAGGGGAGTGGGAAGGGACTGGGAGGGGAGTGGGAAGGGACTGGGAGGGGAGTGGGAGGGCACTTGGAAGGACTGGGAGGGGACCGGGAGGGCCTGGGAAGGGACTGGGAGGAAATGGGTGGACTGGGAGGGGACTGGGAAGGGACAAGGAGGAGACAAGGAGGGAATTGGGGAGGGACGGAGGGGAGTGGGAAGGGACTGGGAAGGGACAGGGAGGGGATTAGGATGAGACTGGGACAAACTGGGAAGAGACTGGGACAAACTGGAAGGGGACAGGGAGGGAAGTGGGAGGGAACTGGAAGGGTAATGCAAAGGGACTGGGAGGGGAGTGGGAGAGACTGGGTGGAGTGGGATGGACTGGGATGGAACTGAGTAGGCACTGGGATAAACTTTGAAGGGACTGGGAAGGGCCTGGAACTAACTGGGAGGGGACTTGGAGGGAACTGGGAAGACCTGGGAGGGAATGGGAGGGAACGGGAGGGACTGGGAAGAGACGGGAAAGGGCCTGGGAGGAACTGGGTGGACTGGGAGGGGACTAGGACAAACTGGGAGGGGACTGGAAGGGAACTGGAAAGTAACAAGGAATGGACAGGGAGGGGAGTGGGAAGGGACTGGGAGGGGATTGGGAAGGGACTGGGACAAAGTGGGAAGGGACTGGGACACACTGGGAAGGGACTGGGACACACTGGGAGCAGACTTGGAGGGAAGTGGGAGGACCCGAGTGAAATGGGAGGGCACTGGGAGGGACTGGGAGGGCAGTGGGAAAGACTGGGTGACCACTGGAAAGGGAATGGGAAGAGACTGGGAGGGGCCTGGGAGGAACTGGGTGGACTGGGAGGGGACCGGGAGGGAATGGGAGGGACTGGTAGGAAACTGGGAGGACCAGGAAAGGGACTGGGACAAACTGGGAGGCGACTGGGAGGGCACTGGAAGGCTAATGGAAAGGGAGCGGGAGGGGAGTGAGAGGGTATTGGAAAGGGACGGGGAAGGGAGTGGGGGGGAGTGGGAGGGAATGGGTGGACTGGGTCAAACTGGGAAGGGACCGGGAAGGGCCTGGAACTAAGTGGGAAGGGACTTGGAGGGAACTGGGAGGGAATGGGAGGAATCTGGGAGGGCCTGGGAAGGGACTGGAGGAAGTGGGTGGACTGGAGGGGAATGGGATGGAGTGGGAGGACACTGGGAACGGCCTAGGAAGGCCCTGGAACTAAGTGGGAGGGGACTTGGAGGGAACTGGGAGGCAATGGGAGGGCCTGGGAAGGAACTGGAAAGGGCCTGGGAGGGACTGAGAAGGGACTGGGTAGGTCCTGGGACAAACTGGGAGGGAACTGGGAATGCACAAGGAAGGGCAGTGGGAAGGGACTGGGAGGGGATTGGGATGGGACTGGGAGGGACCTGAGAAGGGACTGGGAAGGGCCTGGAACTAAGTGGGAGGGGACTTGGAGGGAACTGGGAGGACCTAGGAGGGCACTGGGAAGGACCGGGAAGGAATGGGAGGAAACTTGGAAGGCCTGGGAAGGGACTGGAAAGGGACTGGGAGAAACTGGGTGGACTGGGAGGGAACTGGAAGGGGACTGGGAAGGTCCTGGGACAAAATGGGAGGGGACTGGGATGGAACAAGGAAGGGACAAGGAAGCAACACGGAGGAGACAAGGAGGCGACAAGAAAGGGACAAGGAAGCAACACAGAGGCGACAGGGAAGCGACACGGAGGTGACAGGGAAGGGACAGGGAGGGGAGTGGGAAGGGACAGGGAGGGGAGTGGGAAGGGACAGGGAGGGGAGTGGGAAGGGACAGGGAGGGGCCTGGAACTAAGTGGGAGGGGACTGGGATGGACAGGGATGGGCTGGGATGGACAGGGAGGGGCTTGGAGGGACTGGGAGAGAATGGGAAGGGTCTGGAAGAGAATGGGAGGGGACTGGGAGTGCACTGGGAAGGGACTGGGAGTGCACTGGGAAGGGACTGGGAGTGCACTGGGAAGGGACAGGGAGGAAAGTGAGAATGGACTGGTAAGGGCCTGGGACAAACTGGGAGGGAACTGGGAGGGGAGTGGGAGGGACTGGGTGGACTGGGAGGGAATTGGGAGGGACAGGGCAGGACTGGGAGCTTGCTGGGAGGGACTGGAAAGGGCCTGGGCGAAACTGGGAGGGAACTGTGAAGAGACTGGGAAGGTATGGGGAGGGCACTGGGACGGACTGGGAGGGAACTGGGAAGGGACAGTGAGGGAGTGGGAGGGACTGGGTGGAACAGGAGGGAATGGGAGGGACTGGGATGGAGTGGGAGGGACTGGGAAGGGGCTGGGAAGGGACAGGGAGGGAACTGGGACAAAGTGGGAGGGGACTGGGAGTGCACTGGGAGGACCAGAGTGAAATGGGAGGGGACGGGGAGGGAATGGGAGGGCACTGGGAATGGACCAGGAGGGGACTGAGAGGGAATGGGAGGAACTGGGAATGACTGGGAGGGCACTGGGCGGACTGGGAGGGGACGGGGAGGGAATGGGAGGGGCTGGGATGGACAGGAATGGGGGGGGAGAGACTGGGAAGGACTGGGACGGAATGGGAGGGAACTGGGAAGGGAATGGGAAGGGACTGGGAGGGCCCGGGATGGAGTGGGATGGACTGGGATAGGACGGGGAAGGGACTGGGTGGGAATGGGATGGACTGGAAAGGACCTGGAGGGAACTGGCAAGGGACTAAGAAGAACTGGGAGGTAGTGGGAGAAATTGGGAGGGACTGGAAGGAAACTGGGAAGGGACTTGGCTGGGAATGGGAGAGTACTGCGAAGGGACTGGGATGCAGTGGGAAAGGACTGGGAATGAAACTGGGAAGGGACTGGGACAGTGTGGGAAGGGACTTGGTAGGGATAGCAAAGCGATTGTTACAGACTGGGACAAGCTGGGAGGGACAGGGACAAACAGGGAAGGGACTGGGAGAACACATTGCAGTACTGGGAGCCCTTGAGGGAGATCTTGGAGTTCCTGGGAGCACTGTTGTTGCTGCGAGGTCACCGAGAATAGGATCGGAGAGGTTTTACTGGCAGCACCGCGTGGGACAGGAGGTCACTCACTGCGTTCCTGGGAGCACTGGAGAGGGATTTTGCAGTTCCCGGGAGCACTGGCAGAGACTGGGAGGCGCTGGGTTCACCCTGGGATCGCTGGGCGAGTCTGGGGGCATTGGGGTCAGCCTGCAAGAGCTGGGAGAGACAGGAGAACAGCTCGTGAACTGGGAGCAGACTGCTCCTGACCGCGGCAAATCGACACCCACCCCCGCCCCCCTCGCTGCTGCCCACCCCCAGACCCGTGGCAGAGTCCTGCAGCAGGGACAAAACAACTCCAGAGAGCAGCAGAGTCGACACTGAGCTGATGCGGAGCAGAGAAAGCAGAGGGGACGAGGGTTACGCTGGCTAGGTCAGAGCCGAGGGGGCGAGGGCGGTGCCATCGTGGGAAGGGCAGGCGCTGTCACGGGGAGGACGGCGCCATCTTGGGAAGGGCAGGCGCTGTCACGGGGAGGACGGCGCCATCTTGGGAAGGGCAGGCGCTGTCACGGGGAGGACGGCGCCGAAGGGAGCCGAGCCGAGCCGAGGAGCCGAAGGGAGCCGAGCCGAGCCGAGGAGCCGAAGGGAGCCGAGCCGAGCCGAGGAGCCGAAGGGAGCCGAGCCGAGCCGAGGAGCCGAAGGGAGCCGAGCCGAGCCGAGGAGCCGAAGGGAGCCGAGCCGAACCGAGGCGCCGAAGGGAGCCGAGCCGAACCGAGGCGCCGAAGGGAGCCGAGCCGAGCCGAGGAGCCGAAGGGAGCCGAGCCGAGCCGAGGAGCCGAAGGGAGCCGAGCCGAGCCGAGGAGCCGAAGGGAGCCGAGCCGAACCGAGGAGCCGAAGGGAGCCGAGCCGAACCGAGGCGCCGAAGGGAGCCGAGCCGAACCGAGGCGCCGAAGGGAGCCGAGCCGAACCGAGGCGCCGAAGGGAGCCGAGCCGAACCGAGGCGCCGAAGGGAGCCGAGCCGAGCCGAGGCGCCGAAGGGAGCCGAGCCGAGCCGAGCCGCCGAAGGGAGCCGAGCCGAGCCGAGGCGCCGAAGGGAGCCGAGCCCAGCCGAGCCGCCGAAGGGAGCCGAGCCCAGCCGAGCCGCCGAAGGGAGCCGAGCCCAGCCGAGCCGCCGAAGGGAGCCGAGCCCAGCCGAGCCGCCGAAGGGAGCCGAGCCCAGCCGAGCCGCCGAAGGGAGCCGAGCCCAGCCGAGCCGCCGAAGGGAGCCGAGCCCAGCCGAGCCGCCGAAGGGAGCCGAGCCCAGCCGAGCCGCCGAAGGGAGCCGAGCCCAGCCGAGCCGCCGAAGGGAGCCGAGCCCAGCCGCGCCGCCGAAGGGAGCCGAGCCCAGCCGCGCCGCCGAAGGGAGCCGAGCCCAGCCGAGGGTTATATAAAAGGTTAATCTTTTCCCATGTTAATTCTTATTTTATACAGAACGGTTAATTTTTCCTATCAGGCTCAGCCAGCCTCTGTTCAGAGGGTTTTCCATTCACATAAAAAATAACCAATCGACAACAAAATCGATACTTTTAAAAAGCCACTCTTTGCATATGATAGATACACACTGCACATTTATATATTTGAGAACCCCACGTACCCCATTTCAAAGCCTCCCTTCTTACGAATTAACACTGTAGTATAGAGGTTTTACTTCGAGCAGTGCTTTCTGGGCCAGATGTAAGCAGCTGAAGACATTTATTACATTAAACAGCAAAGTCATATAGTCTAATCAGAAGGCACACGTGGCACATCTCAGTTGGGCATTTTCTGCTGGCATACAATAGGTTGCAATGAAACTATTTTAACACATCCAACCTGTTATAAAATATGCATCCTTTTTTTTTTTAATATATATAATCCTTCTCTTAAAACGATTTTGAATACAAAGAAACAAAAATCTCATTCTATAATATCCCTATATCAAACTCTTATCCTAACACCTTAGTACCTTAGTACAATCACTAATTACTTAATACTTATAAACACTAAATACTTACTATTCATTATGCTTACAGGTAAAACAACTATTAAAAACCAAAAAAAAAATCTCTAAAACACATCACAATCAGAAATAATGAAATAATCATTGTTGCTTTAAATCAGAACACAACTTTCATAGACTAGAGAGGTTATCAGAAAGGGGGGGAGAAATGGGGGGGGGGGAGGCGGCCGGCTAGCAAAGGCACCATAGGGACAAAGAGAGGGGGGGGGAAAGGGGGGTGGGGAGAAAGCCACCGAATTCACACCAGCTGCCCTTCCAGGCAGCCTCGAGGTCAAATGTAGGATTCCCTGAAGGCATGGAGACTTCCATAGGAGGCGATAGCAGCAATTTTGAGCTACATTGATGTTTTTGAGCCTAAAACTCAAGGTGCTTGTAGCAGATGCCACTGTCTCTTCTCCACTCCATATTGCTGGATGTCAGTGCATACAACTTACAGCAGCAGTTCCTAAAGTACACAAAAGTATCTGGCAATCAGTGTTTCTTACAGGCTTCTAGGACAGTCATCTTCTCCCAAGTCATGCTTTTTGCCTAAAGTGTCCCTTCTGTCCACAATTAAAACACATGGAAAAACTTTTAAGAGTTAGTGGGAGGGTGTCCAGCAGCAGGGGGGGAGTGGGCTGCTGTTGCTATTGGCCAGGTGCCAGTGACTGCAGCTCCAGGGGTGCAGGTGAGCTTAGTGGCCATGGTGGGGGAGAAGGGCTGGGGGGCGTAGATGTCAAAGAAGAGCTTTGTTCTGGTGAAATGGCATTACTATTCTAACAGCTTTATAATGCTCTGCTAATTGATCTAAAGAATCTTTAATTAGTCCCTGTGTTGTAAGGGAAGATGTAACAATTTTGTTTACTTTTGTTGCCGCCATCCCTCCCCGCTCCCATGTCTTTTCATTCTACATTGTTGCCCTTTTTTTTCCCTCCAAGATGTAAGTAAATGACTCTGAGTATCAAGTTATCTTCTTTTGTTCTTTCATTACCCATACGTGCTCCTCAACAGGAGGCACCGACGCTCAGTTTCCCCAGTCACTTACCTCTGTCCGGGGTGACCATTTGTTGTAGTATTGATGTTTTAATTACTTCGAGCAGTGCTTTCTGGGCCAGATGTAAGCAGCTGAAGACATTTATTACATTATACAGCAAAGTTATATAGTCTAATCAGAAGGCACACCTCAATTGGGCATTTTCTACTGGCATACGTGCAATTAAGGCATACAGTAGGTCGTAACAACAAAACTATTTTAACACGTCCAACCAAACTCTGCCCAGTTTCTCTCCTTCGGTTCCAAAGTGTTTACATTACTCTCAGAGTCAAAGGCAAAACATAGCTTTCTCTGACTCGAGCAAAGGCAAATCTTCCCCGTAGTCTTCCAAAGCTATCCCAAAACACCTTCCCACATCATACTATTCTTCTACATCCACTTAAACAGGAGAGCTTCTGGAATGTAAAAGCAAATTCTAGGGAGAGCAAAACAGGGTTTCAAAGCATAAATATAACATGTGTATCACATAAAAACAGTAGACCTTCCTTTTTGTCTGTCATGGGAGGGGGGGGTTGCCCTTCTTTGTTCCTTTGGGGTTTTTTTCTTTTTGTTTCTTAGTTTTCAATACAAATGGAAAAACCTTCAAAGAGGGCCGCACTCAGCTGCTCCCCACACACAGGGGCAAGAGAAGCCCCTAACTGGTCAGTGTTGCCACCCCTCTTAAGGGGATCGGTTGGCACCTAAGGTGCACCTGGGGGTATCAAAGGGGAATTTGGGGGCACATAGAGGGATGAGGAGGGCCTCTGGAGAGTCTCCCAAAGGATTAGTTGGATATTTAGGGTTATTTGGACCCCCGCCACAAAGGCCACTACTGCAAAGCTTTCCCCCCACCACCACAACTAACCCTAACCATCCGACTAAAATACCCACAGGAGACCTTCCATTAGTCCCCACATGCCTCTATATTCCCCTTGACTTCCCATTCAAATTAAGAAACTAAAAATAAAACCAGTGATGTTTCTTTTGTGTGTCTTGTGGGG
This sequence comes from Melanerpes formicivorus, assembly GCF_026170545.1. Lineage (NCBI taxonomy): Eukaryota > Metazoa > Chordata > Aves > Piciformes > Picidae > Melanerpes > Melanerpes formicivorus. The sequence continues at coordinate 4,309,972 of NW_027142413.1, read as the reverse complement.
TTTTTTAGTTTGCAAATAAGAGTCATTTCAAAGCCTTTTTGCATCCACATTACTACTGTTCTGCAATCTCTCGATTAAGAGCACAGCTTTTTCTCTGCTGGAATACCTCACACTAACACTTAAATTTTTTTCATGGGTTTTCATCCCCTCTGAGAGCATTCAGGCAGCTTTTTTGGGCAGCATCCCCCGCCCCTCACTCACCTGCTCCTCTCCTGCATCAGCACCCACCCCCATGTGGTATCATGGAAGGAAAGAGAGACAGCTGAGGGGCTGCCCCGCTTTTTATCACCCCGACCCACGGATGCCCTTCTCAGTAGGATTTGCACCTTCAGCACGCAGCTGAGTTTTTGCTGCGCTTCCCTCCTCTGTGACAGCTGCTGCGCAGGTCTGCATCTCCAAGCATGTCACACCTTCAGGGATTTACTACCCCATAATCACCTTGCAGTTGGTGCATTTCTTGCTGGCAATCAACCCATCTCTTCCATCTGTTGCTCTCATTGTTTTGTTTCAGCTTTCTGAGCCTGTGTCGGTACAAGTCCTTCTCAGGGCACTGCAAACAGAGACAGACAAAGCTTCCTTTTCTCCAATAGTTCCAGGAAGATTTCCGGCACTTCTAGGCAAGCACCGACAGAGTGACGGCTGTGAGGGGACATCAGCCTGGCACTGGAGCTGGGCATTCTGAGCAGATGAGGAACCCTGGGCAACACCTACAGAGAAATCTTGGTTTCTCTGCAGAGAAGCACTGGCCTTAGAGACAAAGCTGTCTTTGATCTGGGCACCAGCTGCAGCTCCCAGCGGTGCCTAGCTGCAGAGCAATGGCCTGCACCTTCATCCTGATCCAGGTGGAGAGAGAACTGCCAGGAGCACAACTTCTCTGCTACGGTTGCAGCATCCCCAGGGGCCGAGCGCAGCCTTGCTGTTAGTGAGGAACACAGCCCCTGTGAGAAGCTCCTGGGGTCAGGGGACAAACAAGAGGTTGTCCACACTGGAAACAAGGGAAGTCTCTTTGCCACTCCCATTATACCCATCAGAGGACTTCTGCTTGCTTACCTACCTGCTCGGTTGGAGTCTACACTGGAAGAAGTTTCAGCTCCCCGGTAAAAGCGTGGACTGAGCAGTTTCTTTTTCAGCCTTTCCTTCCTGACTGACAGATCAAACCCTACCTGGAGCCCACACAAGCCAAGCAGGAGATCCCCTGCTAGGCTGGCAGGGCGAGGCTGTACCGTCGCAGCAGCCGTAGCCCTTGTGCCGACCGTGTCGCTGCTGCACGTCTTGCTTGCTCGGTTAATGAAGTGGAAAGCAAAGAGTCAATCTGTAAAGAATAAAGCAAAAAGCAAAGAACAGATCTCAGTTACTCACATTGTAAAGCTCTGAGGAGGTTAGCATGCATTCAATAAAAATACCACAAAATCATTTGTTCTCCCTTCAGCGTTCATTTAACTCACAGAGCTGTGAACTGATGCTGTCCCAAAACACACACTCAGCATCTGGTGGTACTTGGAGCACCAAGAAGAGAGTTTGGCATGCTGGGAGAACACTTCCCCACTGAGGGAAGATCTGGGGCCCCACTGGGAGACTTGGGAAGGCACTGGGAGCACTAGAAAAGGATTTTGGAGTTACTGGGAAGAAGAGGGAGAACACAGGGGCCATGCTGGGAGCAATCAGGAAAGCAGAATAGAATACAGACTTAACCAGGTTGCAAAAGACCTTCCAGAACACTGAGTCCAACCTATCACCCACCACCATCTAGTCAACCAAACCATGGTACTCAGTGCCTCATCCAGTCTTACTTTAAACACTTGCAGTGATGGTGACTCCATCACCTCCCAGGGCAGCTCATTCCTCATGAGTGCAACACAAAGCAGACTTACTTGTGGTCTTGTTCTCCAAAGCACAACGTATAGACTGCTCCTGATGTAGACATACACACACACCCCACATGTGGAGAACAGCAAGAGTCCTGCAGACAAGACTCCTAACAGGAGTGGGGAAACACTGGGTGTACTAGAAAAGAAAAAGAGATAAAGGGCCAATTCTGTTATCACTTACAGCTCCACACTTCCGTCATTATTGCATGCACTAGAAGCACAGAGTTACAGGTATCTCTAGGTACAGTTGAGGCAGCAGCCGCCACCCCTCCAAAGCCCCGCGCTGCCCCGCCGGCCGCCGCCGCCACGGCCAGCCCCCAAAGCCTCGCGCAGCCCCGCCTGGGGCCACCCCCACAAGCCCCGCGCAGCACCGCCTGCGGCCACCCCCCCAAAGCCCCGCGCAGCACCGCCGGCGGCCACCCCCCCAAGCCACGCGCAGCTCCAGCGGCTGCTATAGAGAAACCCCACAAAGCAGCAGAGACTAGCACTGACCTGGGACACAGCAGAAGAGCTCCAACCTCTACCAGCCACGACCCTGCACTGAGCCATTTTAAAGCATCCGGCACCATGTTGTTGAGGGCGGTGCCACGCTGGGGGGTGGGGTTCAGGCTGGGGGGGGGGGCGATGCTACGCTGAGGGGGCGGTGCCACGCTGGGGGGCGGTGCCACATGGGTGGAGGCGGTGCCGCGCTGGGGGAGGCGGTGCCGCGCTGGGGGAGGCGGTGCCGCGCTGGGGGAGGCGGTGCCGCGCTGGGGGAGGCGGTGCCGCGCTGGGGGAGGCGGTGCCGCGCTGGGGGAGGCGGTGCCGCGCTGGGGGAGGCGGTGCCGCGCTGGGAAGGGCGGTGCCGCGCTGGGAAGGGCGGTGCCACGCTGGGGGGGGGGCGGTGCCACGCTGGGGGGGGGCGGTGCCACGCTGGGGGGGGGGCGGTGCCACGCTGGGGGGGGGGGCCGGTGCCTGCTTTGTCACTTCACGCTCAGCTTTCCATGGGTTTTATTCCCCTCCAAGATTGTTGAGTTATGAGCAGCTGAGGAGCCCTGGGGAACACCTGTACAGAAATGTTCTTCCAAGAGCTGTCAGAAAAATGTGACTGAGAAGGACTGGGAAAGAACTGGGAGGGACTGGGATACCACTGGGACCCTCACAAGTCTATGGCACCAGATGGGATCCATCCCAGGGCAGAGAGCTCTGGCAGATGAGCTCCAAGCCACTGCCCAACATTTGCCACCAGTCCTGCATGACCACAGAGGTCCCAGGTGGCTGGAAGCTGCCAGTGTGATGCCATTCACGAGAAGGGCTGGAGGGAAGAACCTGGGAACTCCAGGCCTGTAAGCCTGACCTCAGTGCCTGGCAAGACTATGGAGCAGATCGTCCTGGGGGCAATCACAGCAAACCTGCAGGACGGGCAAGGGCTCAGGCCCAGCCAGCAAAGATTTGGTGGGAGGGGCAGGTCCTGCCTCACCAACCTGATCTCCTTCTATGCCCAGGTGACTGCCTGGTAGGTGTGGGGAAGGCTGTGGATGTAGTCTGCCTGGACTTCAGCAAGGCCTTTGACACTGTCTGCCACAACAACCACCTGGCCAAGCAGAACAGCCCACATCCTGGACAGGAGCACTCTGTGCTGGGTTAGGAACTGGCTGGAGTCCTGGGCCCAGAGAGTGGTGGTGAATGGTGCCACATGCAGCTGGCAGCCGGGCACTAGTGGTGTCCCCCAGGGATCAGTGCTGGGTCCCATCCTGTTCAATATCTGTATTGATGATCTGGATGAGGGGAGCGAGTCCATCATCAATAACTTTGCAGATGACACCAAGCTGGGGGCAGGAGTTGATCTGCTGGAAGGTAGGAGAGCTCAGCAGAGGGACCCTGACAGGCTGGACAGATGGGCAGAGTTTGGAAAGCATGCACGGACTCCCTGGTTGGTGAAGCAGGAATTGTTTAGTGGTACAGAACAAGCAGTGTATGTAGGAAAAATCAAGCAGGCTAAGCAATTCCCTGGCATTCTTGCACCACTGCTGCTAATTGAGTTTTCTCCTTTGATATGCAGCTCTCCATTATTATCTTCATCCCATAGCAGGTTGAGCTTCTCCGGCACGGAGGCGAGCGTCCTTCTGTCTCGCGCTTCAGGCTGTTTACTGCAGTCAGCTCTTCTTTATCATCAGACCGTTCTTCCGTCGTCAGCAGCCTGTTGTTCTTTCCTGTCCTGAAACCCTCCATAGATACTTTCTGCTTTCCTCCAGGCAGAGTCCAAGGGCATGATATTGAACACATCCAAGTGCCAGGTTCTACACATTACCACAACAACCCCAGGCATTGCTACAGGCTGGGGTCAGACTAGCTGGAGAGGAACCAGGCTGGAAAGGGAGCGGTAAGGGGGTGGCAAAGGGCTGGGAGGGGCTCAGGACAGTACTGGGAGGTACTGGGAGGCTGTGGAAGGACTCTGGGGGGGAGGGTTACTGGGGGGGAGTGAGGAGGCACTGGGAAAATTCTAAGGGTTAACTGGGAGGTACTGGGAAGGGCTCTGAATGGCACTGGGAAGAACTCAGAGACTGTGGAAAGACTCTGGGGCAGTGTGGAGGGGCTGAGGGGGGCACTTGGGGTTATGAGGAGATACTCACAGTGCTCCCAGTGCTCTCCCAGTTGTCTCCCAGTTGCTCCCAGTTGGGTTCCTGCTGCTTCCAGTTGTCTCCCATGGCTCCAGAACTGACTTCAGCTGCTGCAGGTATGGCTCCCAGTCCCTCCCAGTGCCTCTCAGCCCCTACCAGCTTCCTCCCAGACTGGGAAAGGACTGGGAGGCACTGGGAGGGGTTCAGGACAGTACTGGAAGGTACTGGGAGGCTGTGGAAGACCTGTGGTGGGGGTAAGGTTACGGGGGGGAGAGTAAGGGGACACTGGGAAAATTCTAAGGGTTAACTGGGAGGTACTGGGAAGGGCTCTACATGGCACTGGGAAGAACTCGGAGACTGTGGAAAGACTTTGGGGCGGTCTGGAGGGGCTCAGGGGGGCACTGGGGGTCATGGGGAGATACTCCCAGTGCTCTCCCAGTTGTCTCCCAGTTCCTCCCAGGGACCCCTAGTGCTCCCAGTTGGGATCCTGCTGCTTCCAGTTGTGTCCCAGGGCTCCAGCAATGCCTCCAGCTGGTCCAGGCATGTCTCCCAGTGCCTCCTGGTCCCTACTGGTCTCCTCCCATACTGGGATAGGACTAGAAGGGATTGGGAGGTACTGGGAGGGACAGGAATAAACAGGGAGGGACTGGGAGGGGACTGGGAAGGGAGTGGGACAGTGTGGGAGGGGACTTGGAGGGACAGGGAGGGGACACAGTGGGAATGGACTGGGAGGCTGTAAAGGGCTGTGGGAGGGAAATGGGGGACTGAGGGGGGGTACTGGGAATTCCTGGGTCATGCTCCCAGTGCTCCCAGTTGTCTCCCAGTGGGGATGCTACTGCTTCCAATTGTCCACCAGGGCTCTTGCCAGGTAGTGCAGGTATGACTGGGAGGGTACTGGAAAGGGATGGGGAAGGCACTGGTTGGGGACTGTGAAGGGACTGGGATGGAATGGGAGGAACTGGGATGGACTGGGAGGGGCTGGGATGGACTGGGGGGGCACTGGGAAGAGACTGGGATGGGAGTGGGAAAGGACAGGGAGCAACTGGGTGCACTGGAATGGGAATGGGAGGGAACTGGGAGAGACTGGGAAGGACTGGGAGTGCACTGCGACGGGACTGGGAGGGGAGTGGGGAGCCAGTGGGAGGGGATTGGGAGGGAACTAAGAAGGGAATGGGAAAGGAAAAGAGTTGGAAGGGACTGGGAAGGGACAGGGAGGGGATTGGAAAACGACTGGGAGGGTACTGGAAAGGGCTCAGGACAATAGTGGGAAGGACTGGGAGGCTGTTAACAGCTCTGGAGGGGAATTGGGGGGGGCAGTGGGAGGCTGTGGAAGGATCTGGGGTAGGGAGGGTTACTGGGGGGGAGTGAGGGGGCACTGGGGAAGTCTAAGGGTTAACTGGGAGGTACTGGGAAGGGCTCTACATGGCACTGGGAAGAACTCAGAGACTGTGGAAAGACTTTGGGGCGGTCTGGAGGGGCTCAGGGGGGCACTGGGGGTCATGGGGAGATTCTCCCAGTTGTCTCCCAGTTCCTCCCAGGGACCCCTAGTGCTCCCAGTTGGGTTTCTGCTGCTTCCAGTTGTGTCCCAGGGCTCCAGCAATGCCTCCAGCTGGTCCAGGTATGCCTCCCAGTGCCTCCTGGTCCCTACTGGTCTCCTCCCATACTGGGATAGGACTAGAAGGGATTGGGAGGTACTGGGAGAGACAGGAATAAACAGGGAGGGACTGGGAGGGGACTGGGAAGGGAGTGGGACAGTGTGGGAGGGGACGTGGAGGGACAGGGAGGGGACATAGTGGGAATGGACTGGGAGGCTGTAAAGGGCTGTGGAGGGAAATGGGGGACTGAGGGGGGGTACTGGAAATTCCTGGGTCATGCTCCCAGTGCTCCCAGTTGTTTCCCAGTTGTCTCCCAGTGTTCCCAGTGGGGATGCTACTGTTTCCAATTGTCCACCAGGGCTCTTGCCAGGTAGTGCATGTATGACTGGGAGGGAACTGGAAAGGGATGGGGAAGGGACTGGTTGGGGACTGTGAAGGGACTTGAAGAGGACTGGGAGGGGCACTGGGAGGGGAGTGGGAGGGCCACTGGGCAGGACTGGGAGGGACTGGGGAGGAACTGGCAGGGACTGGCAAGGACTGGGAAGGGACTGAGAAAGGATTGGGAGGAAATGGGTTGAATGGGAGGGGATTGGGAAGGACTGGGGAAAACTAGGAAGGGACTAGTAGGGGACATGGAAGGGACTGGGATGGAATGGGAGGAACTGGGATGGACTGGGAGGGGCTGGGATGGACTGGGGGGGCACTGAGAAGAGACTGGGATGGGAGTGGGAAAGGACAGGGAGGAACTGGGTGTACTGGGATGGGAGTGGGAGGGAACCGGGAGAGACTGGGAAGGACTGGGAATGCAGTGCGACGGGACTGGGAGGGGAGTGGCAAGTGACTGGGAGGGGAGTGGGGAGCCAGTGGGAGGGAAATGGGAGGGAATTAAGAAGGGAATGGGAAGGGAAAAAAGTTGGAAGGGACTGGGAATGGAATGGGTAGGGAGTGTGAAGGCAGTGGGAAGGAACAGGGAGGGCACCGGGACAAACTGGGAGGGGACTGGCAATGGCACTGGGAGGACCTGAATGAAATGGGAGGGGACTGAGAGGGAATGGGAGGAACTGGGAAGGATGGGGAGGGAACTATGAGGGGAATGGGAATGGACTGGGACAAACTGGGAGGGGACTGGTTGGGAAGTGGATGAACTGTGAAGGGACTGGGAAGTGACAGTGAAGGGACAGGAAGGGACTGGGAAGGGACAGGGAGGGCACTGGGACAAACTGGGAAGGGACTGGGGGGGGGACTGGGAGGGGACTGCTTAGGCACTGGGATGGGAATGTAAAAGGGACAGGGAAAAGAGTTGGAAGGGACTGAGAAGGGACAGTGCGGGGAGTTTGAGGGACAGGGTGGACCAGGAGGGAATGGAAGGGACTGGGAGGGTACTGGGAAGGGTCTGGAAAAAGCCTGGGAGAAACTGGGAGGGGACTTGGAGGGAACTGGGAGTGGACTGGGAGGGAATGGGAGGGCACTGGGAAGGACTGGGCGGACTGGGAGGGGACCGGGAGGGAATGGGTGGAACTGGGATGGAGTGGGAGGGAACTGGGAGGGCCTGGGAAGGGACAAGGAAGGGGAGTGGGAAGAGATTGGCACAAACTGGGAGGGGACTGGGAGGGAACTGGGAAGGGAAAAGGAGGGCAGTGCAAAGGGACTGGGAAGGGACAGGAAGGGACTGGGAAGGGCCTGGGACAAATTGGGAGGGGACTTGGAGGGAACTGGGAGGACCCAGGAAGGGACAGGGAGGGGAGTGGGAAGGGACAGGGACGGGACAAGGAAGGGACAGGGAGGGGAGTGAGAGGAAGTGGGAGGGAACTGAGAAGGGAATGGGACGGGCCTGGAACTAACTGGGAGGGGACTTGGAGGACCTGGGAGGGCACTTGGAAGGACTGGGAGGGCACCAGGAGGGAGTGGGAGGAAACTGGGAGTGCCTGGGAAGGGACTGGAAAGGGCCTGGGACAAATTGGAGGGGACTGGGATGGAACTGGGAAGGGAAAAGGAAGGGACAAGAAGGGTAGAAGGAGGGGACAAGGAGGGGACTGGGAGGGGAGTGGGAGGACAAGGAGGGTACTGAGAAGGGACAGGGACAAACTAGGAAGGGCCTGGAACGAAGTGGGAGGGGACTTGGAGGACCTGGGAGGGCACTTGGAAGGAATGGGAGGGGACCGGGAGGGAGTGGGAGGAAACTTGGAGGGCCTGGGAAGGGACTGGAAAGGGCCTGGGACAAACTGGGAGGGGACTGGGATGGAACTGGGAAGGGAAAAGGAAGGGACAGGGAGGGGACAAGGAGGGGAGTGAGAAGGGACTGGGAGGGGAGTGAGAAGGGACTGGGAGGGGAGTGAGAAGGGACTGGGAGGGGAGTGAGAAGGGACTGGGAGGGGAGTGAGAAGGGACTGGGAGGGGAGTGAGAAGGGACTGGGAGGGGAGTGAGAAGGGACTGGGACAAACTGGGAAGGGCCTGGAACTAAGTGGGAGGGGACTTGGAGGGAACTGGGAGGGAATGGGAGGGCCTGGGAAGGAACTGGAAAGGGCCTGGGAGGGACTGAGAAGGGACTGGGTAGGTCCTGGGACAAACTGGGAGGGAACTGGGAATGCACAAGGAAGGGCAGTGGGAAGGGACTGCGAGGGGATTGGGATGGGACTGGGAGGGACCTGAGAAGGGACTGGGACAAACTGGGAAGGGCCTGGAACTAAGTGGGAGGGGACTTGGAGGGAACTGGGAGGGAATGGGAGGGCCTGGGAAGGAACTGGAAAGGGCCTGGGAGGGACTGAGAAGGGACTGGGTAGGTCCTGGGACAAACTGGGAGGGAACTGGGAATGCACAAGGAAGGGCAGTGGGAAGGGACTGGGAGGGGATTGGGATGGGACTGGGAGGGACCTGAGAAAGGGCCTGGGACAAACTGGGAAGGGCCTGGAACTAACTGGGAGGGGACTTGGAGGGAACTGGGAGGACCTGGGAGGGCACTGGGAAGGACCGGGAAGGAATGGGAGGGGGTGGGATGGAGTGGGAGGAAACTTGGAGGGCCTGGGAAGGGACTGGAAGAAACTGGGTGGACTGGGAGGGGACTGGAAGGGGACTGGGATGGAACAAGGAAGGGACAAGGAAGCAACAAGAAAGGGACCAGGAAGCGACACGGAGGCGACAAGAAAGGGACAGGGAGGGGAGTGGGAAGGGACAGGGAGGGGAGTGGGAAGGGACAGGGAGGGGAGTGGGAAGGGACAGGGAGGGGAGTGGGAAGGGAACTGAGAAGGGACAGGGAAGGGCCTAGAACTAAGTGGGAGGGGACTTGGAGGACCTGGGAGGGCACTTGGAAGAACTGGGAGGGGACCGGGAGGGAGTGGGAGGAAACTGGGAGGGCCTGGGAAGGGACTGGAAAGGGCCTAGGACAAACTGAGAGGGGACTGGGATTTAACTGGGAAGGGAAAAGGAAGAGACATGGAAAGGACAAGGAGAGGAGAAGGAGGAGACAAGGAGAACAAAGAGAGTACAAGGAGGGGAGTGGGAAGGGACTGGGAGGGGAGTGGGAAGGGACTGGGAGGGGAGTGGGAGGGCACTTGGAAGGACTGGGAGGGGACCGGGAGGGCCTGGGAAGGGACTGGGAGGAAATGGGTGGACTGGGAGGGGACTGGGAAGGGACAAGGAGGAGACAAGGAGGGAATTGGGGAGGGACGGAGGGGAGTGGGAAGGGACTGGGAAGGGACAGGGAGGGGATTAGGATGAGACTGGGACAAACTGGGAAGAGACTGGGACAAACTGGAAGGGGACAGGGAGGGAAGTGGGAGGGAACTGGAAGGGTAATGCAAAGGGACTGGGAGGGGAGTGGGAGAGACTGGGTGGAGTGGGATGGACTGGGATGGAACTGAGTAGGCACTGGGATAAACTTTGAAGGGACTGGGAAGGGCCTGGAACTAACTGGGAGGGGACTTGGAGGGAACTGGGAAGACCTGGGAGGGAATGGGAGGGAACGGGAGGGACTGGGAAGAGACGGGAAAGGGCCTGGGAGGAACTGGGTGGACTGGGAGGGGACTAGGACAAACTGGGAGGGGACTGGAAGGGAACTGGAAAGTAACAAGGAATGGACAGGGAGGGGAGTGGGAAGGGACTGGGAGGGGATTGGGAAGGGACTGGGACAAAGTGGGAAGGGACTGGGACACACTGGGAAGGGACTGGGACACACTGGGAGCAGACTTGGAGGGAAGTGGGAGGACCCGAGTGAAATGGGAGGGCACTGGGAGGGACTGGGAGGGCAGTGGGAAAGACTGGGTGACCACTGGAAAGGGAATGGGAAGAGACTGGGAGGGGCCTGGGAGGAACTGGGTGGACTGGGAGGGGACCGGGAGGGAATGGGAGGGACTGGTAGGAAACTGGGAGGACCAGGAAAGGGACTGGGACAAACTGGGAGGCGACTGGGAGGGCACTGGAAGGCTAATGGAAAGGGAGCGGGAGGGGAGTGAGAGGGTATTGGAAAGGGACGGGGAAGGGAGTGGGGGGGAGTGGGAGGGAATGGGTGGACTGGGTCAAACTGGGAAGGGACCGGGAAGGGCCTGGAACTAAGTGGGAAGGGACTTGGAGGGAACTGGGAGGGAATGGGAGGAATCTGGGAGGGCCTGGGAAGGGACTGGAGGAAGTGGGTGGACTGGAGGGGAATGGGATGGAGTGGGAGGACACTGGGAACGGCCTAGGAAGGCCCTGGAACTAAGTGGGAGGGGACTTGGAGGGAACTGGGAGGCAATGGGAGGGCCTGGGAAGGAACTGGAAAGGGCCTGGGAGGGACTGAGAAGGGACTGGGTAGGTCCTGGGACAAACTGGGAGGGAACTGGGAATGCACAAGGAAGGGCAGTGGGAAGGGACTGGGAGGGGATTGGGATGGGACTGGGAGGGACCTGAGAAGGGACTGGGAAGGGCCTGGAACTAAGTGGGAGGGGACTTGGAGGGAACTGGGAGGACCTAGGAGGGCACTGGGAAGGACCGGGAAGGAATGGGAGGAAACTTGGAAGGCCTGGGAAGGGACTGGAAAGGGACTGGGAGAAACTGGGTGGACTGGGAGGGAACTGGAAGGGGACTGGGAAGGTCCTGGGACAAAATGGGAGGGGACTGGGATGGAACAAGGAAGGGACAAGGAAGCAACACGGAGGAGACAAGGAGGCGACAAGAAAGGGACAAGGAAGCAACACAGAGGCGACAGGGAAGCGACACGGAGGTGACAGGGAAGGGACAGGGAGGGGAGTGGGAAGGGACAGGGAGGGGAGTGGGAAGGGACAGGGAGGGACCTGGAACTAAGTGGGAGGGGACTGGGATGGACAGGGATGGGCTGGGATGGACAGGGAGGGGCTTGGAGGGACTGGGAGAGAATGGGAAGGGTCTGGGAGAGAATGGGAAGGGTCTGGAAGAGAATGGGAGGGGACTGGGAGTGCACTGGGAAGGGACTGGGAGTGCACTGGGAAGGGACTGGGAGTGCACTGGGAAGGGACAGGGAGGAAAGTGAGAATGGACTGGTAAGGGCCTGGGACAAACTGGGAGGGAACTGGGAGGGGAGTGGGAGGGACTGGGTGGACTGGGAGGGAATTGGGAGGGACAGGGCAGGACTGGGAGCTTGCTGGGAGGGACTGGAAAGGGCCTGGGCGAAACTGGGAGGGAACTGTGAAGAGACTGGGAAGGTATGGGGAGGGCACTGGGACGGACTGGGAGGGAACTGGGAAGGGACAGTGAGGGAGTGGGAGGGACTGGGTGGAACAGGAGGGAATGGGAGGGACTGGGATGGAGTGGGAGGGACTGGGAAGGGGCTGGGAAGGGACAGGGAGGGAACTGGGACAAAGTGGGAGGGGACTGGGAGTGCACTGGGAGGACCAGAGTGAAATGGGAGGGGACGGGGAGGGAATGGGAGGGCACTGGGAATGGACCAGGAGGGGACTGAGAGGGAATGGGAGGAACTGGGAATGACTGGGAGGGCACTGGGCGGACTGGGAGGGGACGGGGAGGGAATGGGAGGGGCTGGGATGGACAGGAATGGGGGGGGAGAGACTGGGAAGGACTGGGACGGAATGGGAGGGAACTGGGAAGGGAATGGGAAGGGACTGGGAGGGCCCGGGATGGAGTGGGATGGACTGGGATAGGACGGGGAAGGGACTGGGTGGGAATGGGATGGACTGGAAAGGACCTGGAGGGAACTGGCAAGGGACTAAGAAGAACTGGGAGGTAGTGGGAGAAATTGGGAGGGACTGGAAGGAAACTGGGAAGGGACTTGGCTGGGAATGGGAGAGTACTGCGAAGGGACTGGGATGCAGTGGGAAAGGACTGGGAATGAAACTGGGAAGGGACTGGGAAGGGACTGGGACAGTGTGGGAAGGGACTTGGTAGGGATAGCAAAGCGATTGTTACAGACTGGGACAAGCTGGGAGGGACAGGGACAAACAGGGAAGGGACTGGGAGAACACATTGCAGTACTGGGAGCCCTTGAGGGAGATCTTGGAGTTCCTGGGAGCACTGTTGTTGCTGCGAGGTCACCGAGAATAGGATCGGAGAGGTTTTACTGGCAGCACCGCGTGGGACAGGAGGTCACTCACTGCGTTCCTGGGAGCACTGGAGAGGGATTTTGCAGTTCCCGGGAGCACTGGCAGAGACTGGGAGGCGCTGGGTTCACCCTGGGATCGCTGGGCGAGTCTGGGGGCATTGGGGTCAGCCTGCAAGAGCTGGGAGAGACAGGAGAACAGCTCGTGAACTGGGAGCAGACTGCTCCTGACCGCGGCAAATCGACACCCACCCCCGCCCCCTCGCTGCTGCCCACCCCCAGACCCGTGGCAGAGTCCTGCAGCAGGGACAAAACAACTCCAGAGAGCAGCAGAGTCGACACTGAGCTGATGCGGAACAGAGAAAGCAGAGGGGACGAGGGTTACGCTGGCTAGGTCAGAGCCGAGGGGGCGAGGGCGGTGCCATCGTGGGAAGGGCAGGCGCTGTCACGGGGAGGACGGCGCCATCTTGGGAAGGGCAGGCGCTGTCACGGGGAGGACGGCGCCATCTTGGGAAGGGCAGGCGCTGTCACGGGGAGGACGGCGCCGAAGGGAGCCGAGCCGAGCCGAGGAGCCGAAGGGAGCCGAGCCGAGCCGAGGAGCCGAAGGGAGCCGAGCCTAGCCGAGGAGCCGAAGGGAGCCGAGCCGAGCCGAGGAGCCGAAGGGAGCCGAGCCGAGCCGAGGAGCCGAAGGGAGCCGAGCCGAGCCGAGGAGCCGAAGGGAGCCGAGCCGAGCCGAGGAGCCGAAGGGAGCCGAGCCGAGCCGAGGAGCCGAAGGGAGCCGAGCCGAGCCGAGGAGCCGAAGGGAGCCGAGCCGAGCCGAGGCGCCGAAGGGAGCCGAGCCGAGCCGAGGAGCCGAAGGGAGCCGAGCCGAGCCGAGGAGCCGAAGGGAGCCGAGCCGAGCCGAGGAGCCGAAGGGAGCCGAGCCGAGCCGAGGAGCCGAAGGGAGCCGAGCCGAGCCGAGGAGCCGAAGGGAGCCGAGCCGAACCGAGGAGCCGAAGGGAGCCGAGCCGAACCGAGGCGCCGAAGGGAGCCGAGCCGAACCGAGGCGCCGAAGGGAGCCGAGCCGAACCGAGGCGCCGAAGGGAGCCGAGCCGAACCGAGGCGCCGAAGGGAGCCGAGCCCAGCCGAGCCGCCGAAGGGAGCCGAGCCCAGCCGAGCCGCCGAAGGGAGCCGAGCCGAGCCGAGGCGCCGAAGGGAGCCGAGCCCAGCCGAGCCGCCGAAGGGAGCCGAGCCCAGCCGAGCCGCCGAAGGGAGCCGAGCCCAGCCGAGCCGCCGAAGGGAGCCGAGCCCAGCCGAGCCGCCGAAGGGAGCCGAGCCCAGCCGAGCCGCCGAAGGGAGCCGAGCCCAGCCGAGCCGCCGAAGGGAGCCGAGCCCAGCCGAGCCGCCGAAGGGAGCCGAGCCCAGCCGAGCCGCCGAAGGGAGCCGAGCCCAGCCGCGCCGCCGAAGGGAGCCGAGCCCAGCCGCGCCGCCGAAGGGAGCCGAGCCCAGCCGAGGGTTATATAAAAGGTTAATCTTTTCCCATGTTAATTCTTATTTTATACAGAACGGTTAATTTTTCCTATCAGGCTCAGCCAGCCTCTGTTCAGAGGGTTTTCCATTCACATAAAAAATAACCAATCGACAACAAAATCGATACTTTTAAAAAGCCACTCTTTGCATATGATAGATACACACTGCACATTTATATATTTGAGAACCCCACGTACCCCATTTCAAAGCCTCCCTTCTTACGAATTAACACTGTAGTATAGAGGTTTTACTTCGAGCAGTGCTTTCTGGGCCAGATGTAAGCAGCTGAAGACATTTATTACATTAAACAGCAAAGTCATATAGTCTAATCAGAAGGCACACGTGGCACATCTCAGTTGGGCATTTTCTGCTGGCATACAATAGGTTGCAATGAAACTATTTTAACACATCCAACCTGTTATAAAATATGCATCCTTTTTTTTTTTAATATATATAATCCTTCTCTTAAAACGATTTTGAATACAAAGAAACAAAAATCTCATTCTATAATATCCCTATATCAAACTCTTATCCTAACACCTTAGTACCTTAGTACAATCACTAATTACTTAATACTTATAAACACTAAATACTTACTATTCATTATGCTTACAGGTAAAACAACTATTAAAAACAAAAAAAAAAATCTCTAAAACACATCACAATCAGAAATAATGAAATAATCATTGTTGCTTTAAATCAGAACACAACTTTCATAGACTAGAGAGGTTATCAGAAAGGGGGGGAGAAATGGGGGGGGGGGGAGGCGGCCGGCTAGCAAAGGCACCATAGGGACAAAGAGAGGGGGGGGAAAGGGGTGTGGGGAGAAAGCCACCGAATTCACACCAGCTGCCCTTCCAGGCAGCCTCGAGGTCAAATGTAGGATTCCCTGAAGGCATGGAGACTTCCATAGGAGGCGATAGCAGCAATTTTGAGCTACATTGATGTTTTTGAGCCTAAAACTCAAGGTGCTTGTAGCAGATGCCACTGTCTCTTCTCCACTCCATATTGCTGGATGTCAGTGCATACAACTTACAGCAGCAGTTCCTAAAGTACACAAAAGTATCTGGCAATCAGTGTTTCTTACAGGCTTCTAGGACAGTCATCTTCTCCCAAGTCATGCTTTTTGCCTAAAGTGTCCCTTCTGTCCACAATTAAAACACATGGAAAAACTTTTAAGGGTTAGTGGGAGGGTGTCCAGCAGCAGGGGGGGAGTGGGCTGCTGTTGCTATTGGCCAGGTGCCAGTGACTGCAGCTCCAGGGGTGCAGGTGAGCTTAGTGGCCATGGTGGGGGAGAAGGGCTGGGGGGCGTAGATGTCAAAGAAGAGCTTTGTTCTGGTGAAATGGCATTACTATTGTAACAGCTTTATAATGCTCTGCTAATTGATCTAAAGAATCTTTAATTAGTCCCTGTGTTGTAAGGGAAGATGTAACAATTTTGTTTACTTTTGTTGCCGCCATCCCTCCCCGCTCCCATGTCTTTTCATTCTACATTGTTGCCCTTTTTTTTCCCTCCAAGATGTAAGTAAATGACTCTGAGTATCAAGTTATCTTCTTTTGTTCTTTCATTACCCATACGTGCTCCTCAACAGGAGGCACCGACGCTCAGTTTCCCCAGTCACTTACCTCTGTCCGGGGTGACCATTTGTTGTAGTATTGATGTTTTAATTACTTCGAGCAGTGCTTTCTGGGCCAGATGTAAGCAGCTGAAGACATTTATTACATTATACAGCAAAGTTATATAGTCTAATCAGAAGGCACACCTCAATTGGGCATTTTCTACTGGCATACGTGCAATTAAGGCATACAGTAGGTCGTAACAACAAAACTATTTTAACACGTCCAACCAAACTCTGCCCAGTTTCTCTCCTTCGGTTCCAAAGTGTTTACATTACTCTCAGAGTCAAAGGCAAAACATAGCTTTCTCTGACTCGAGCAAAGGCAAATCTTCCCCGTAGTCTTCCAAAGCTATCCCAAAACACCTTCCCACATCATACTATTCTTCTACATCCACTTAAACAGGAGAGCTTCTGGAATGTAAAAGCAAATTCTAGGGAGAGCAAAACAGGGTTTCAAAGCATAAATATAACATGTGTATCACATAAAAACAGTAGACCTTCCTTTTTGTCTGTCATGGGAGGGGGGGGTTGCCCTTCTTTGTTCCTTTGGGGTTTTTTTCTTTTTGTTTCTTAGTTTTCAATACAAATGGAAAAACCTTCAAAGAGGGCCGCACTCAGCTGCTCCCCACACACAGGGGCAAGAGAAGCCCCTAACTGGTCAGTGTTGCCACCCCTCTTAAGGGGATCGGTTGGCACCTAAGGTGCACCTGGGGGTATCAAAGGGGAATTTGGGGGCACATAGAGGGATGAGGAGGGCCTCTGGAGAGTCTCCCAAAGGATTAGTTGGATATTTAGGGTTATTTGGACCCCCGCCACAAAGGCCACTACTGCAAAGCTTTCCCCCCACCACCACAACTAACCCTAACCATCCGACTAAAATACCC
Source organism: Melanerpes formicivorus (assembly GCF_026170545.1). Classification (NCBI taxonomy): domain Eukaryota; kingdom Metazoa; phylum Chordata; class Aves; order Piciformes; family Picidae; genus Melanerpes; species Melanerpes formicivorus. Next base: position 4,293,394 of record NW_027142413.1, on the reverse strand, counting down.
ACAGGAGACCTTCCATTAGTCCCCACATGCCTCTATATTCCCCTTGACTTCCCATTCAAATTAAGAAACTAAAAATAAAACCAGTGATGTTTCTTTTGTGTGTCTTGTGGGGTTTTTTAGTTTGCAAATAAGAGTCATTTCAAAGCCTTTTTGCATCCACATTACTACTGTTCTGCAATCTCTCGATTAAGAGCACAGCTTTTTCTCTGCTGGAATACCTCACACTAACACTTAAATTTTTTTCATGGGTTTTCATCCCCTCTGAGAGCATTCAGGCAGCTTTTTTGGGCAGCATCCCCCGCCCCTCACTCACCTGCTCCTCTCCTGCATCAGCACCCACCCCCATGTGGTATCATGGAAGGAAAGAGAGACAGCTGAGGGGCTGCCCCGCTTTTTATCACCCCGACCCACGGATGCCCTTCTCAGTAGGATTTGCACCTTCAGCACGCAGCTGAGTTTTTGCTGCGCTTCCCTCCTCTGTGACAGCTGCTGCGCAGGTCTGCATCTCCAAGCATGTCACACCTTCAGGGATTTACTACCCCATAATCACCTTGCAGTTGGTGCATTTCTTGCTGGCAATCAACCCATCTCTTCCATCTGTTGCTCTCATTGTTTTGTTTCAGCTTTCTGAGCCTGTGTCGGTACAAGTCCTTCTCAGGGCACTGCAAACAGAGACAGACAAAGCTTCCTTTTCTCCAATAGTTCCAGGAAGATTTCCGGCACTTCTAGGCAAGCACCGACAGAGTGACGGCTGTGAGGGGACATCAGCCTGGCACTGGAGCTGGGCATTCTGAGCAGATGAGGAACCCTGGGCAACACCTACAGAGAAATCTTGGTTTCTCTGCAGAGAAGCACTGGCCTTAGAGACAAAGCTGTCTTTGATCTGGGCACCAGCTGCAGCTCCCAGCGGTGCCTAGCTGCAGAGCAATGGCCTGCACCTTCATCCTGATCCAGGTGGAGAGAGAACTGCCAGGAGCACAACTTCTCTGCTACGGTTGCAGCATCCCCAGGGGCCGAGCGCAGCCTTGCTGTTAGTGAGGAACACAGCCCCTGTGAGAAGCTCCTGGGGTCAGGGGACAAACAAGAGGTTGTCCACACTGGAAACAAGGGAAGTCTCTTTGCCACTCCCATTATACCCATCAGAGGACTTCTGCTTGCTTACCTACCTGCTCGGTTGGAGTCTACACTGGAAGAAGTTTCAGCTCCCCGGTAAAAGCGTGGACTGAGCAGTTTCTTTTTCAGCCTTTCCTTCCTGACTGACAGATCAAACCCTACCTGGAGCCCACACAAGCCAAGCAGGAGATCCCCTGCTAGGCTGGCAGGGCGAGGCTGTACCGTCGCAGCAGCCGTAGCCCTTGTGCCGACCGTGTCGCTGCTGCACGTCTTGCTTGCTCGGTTAATGAAGTGGAAAGCAAAGAGTCAATCTGTAAAGAATAAAGCAAAAAGCAAAGAACAGATCTCAGTTACTCACATTGTAAAGCTCTGAGGAGGTTAGCATGCATTCAATAAAAATACCACAAAATCATTTGTTCTCCCTTCAGCGTTCATTTAACTCACAGAGCTGTGAACTGATGCTGTCCCAAAACACACACTCAGCATCTGGTGGTACTTGGGGCACCAAGAAGAGAGTTTGGCATGCTGGGAGAACACTTCCCCACTGAGGGAAGATCTGGGGCCCCACTGGGAGACTTGGGAAGGCACTGGGAGCACTAGAAAAGGATTTTGGAGTTACTGGGAAGAAGAGGGAGAACACAGGGGCCATGCTGGGAGCAATCAGGAAAGCAGAATAGAATACAGACTTAACCAGGTTGCAAAAGACCTTCCAGAACACTGAGTCCAACCTATCACCCACCACCATCTAGTCAACCAAACCATGGTACTCAGTGCCTCATCCAGTCTTACTTTAAACACTTGCAGTGATGGTGACTCCATCACCTCCCAGGGCAGCTCATTCCTCATGAGTGCAACACAAAGCAGACTTACTTGTGGTCTTGTTCTCCAAAGCACAACGTATAGACTGCTCCTGATGTAGACATACACACACACCCCACATGTGGAGAACAGCAAGAGTCCTGCAGACAAGACTCCTAACAGGAGTGGGGAAACACTGGGTGTACTAGAAAAGAAAAAGAGATAAAGGGCCAATTCTGTTATCACTTACAGCTCCACACTTCCGTCATTATTGCATGCACTAGAAGCACAGAGTTACAGGTATCTCTAGGTACAGTTGAGGCAGCAGCCGCCACCCCTCCAAAGCCCCGCGCTGCCCCGCCGGCCGCCGCCGCCACGGCCAGCCCCCAAAGCCTCGCGCAGCCCCGCCTGGGGCCACCCCCACAAGCCCCGCGCAGCACCGCCTGCGGCCACCCCCCCAAAGCCCCGCGCAGCACCGCCGGCGGCCACCCCCCCAAGCCACGCGCAGCTCCAGCGGCTGCTATAGAGAAACCCCACAAAGCAGCAGAGACTAGCACTGACCTGGGACACAGCAGAAGAGCTCCAACCTCTACCAGCCACGACCCTGCACTGAGCCATTTTAAAGCATCCGGCACCATGTTGTTGAGGGCGGTGCCACGCTGGGGGGTGGGGTTCAGGCTGGGGGGGGGGCGATGCTACGCTGAGGGGGCGGTGCCACGCTGGGGGAGGCGGTGCCGCGCTGGGGGAGGCGGTGCCGCGCTGGGGGAGGCGGTGCCGCGCTGGGGGAGGCGGTGCCGCGCTGGGAAGGGCGGTGCCGCGCTGGGAAGGGCGGTGCCGCGCTGGGAAGGGCGGTGCCACGCTGGGGGGGGGCGGTGCCACGCTGGGGGGGGGCGGTGCCACGCTGGGGGGGGGGGGCGGTGCCTGCTTTGTCACTTCACGCTCAGCTTTCCATGGGTTTTATTCCCCTCCAAGATTGTTGAGTTATGAGCAGCTGAGGAGCCCTGGGGAACACCTGTACAGAAATGTTCTTCCAAGAGCTGTCAGAAAAATGTGACTGAGAAGGACTGGGAAAGAACTGGGAGGGACTGGGATACCACTGGGACCCTCACAAGTCTATGGCACCAGATGGGATCCATCCCAGGGCAGAGAGCTCTGGCAGATGAGCTCCAAGCCACTGCCCAACATTTGCCACCAGTCCTGCATGACCACAGAGGTCCCAGGTGGCTGGAAGCTGCCAGTGTGATGCCATTCACGAGAAGGGCTGGAGGGAAGAACCTGGGAACTCCAGGCCTGTAAGCCTGACCTCAGTGCCTGGCAAGACTATGGAGCAGATCGTCCTGGGGGCAATCACAGCAAACCTGCAGGACGGGCAAGGGCTCAGGCCCAGCCAGCAAAGATTTGGTGGGAGGGGCAGGTCCTGCCTCACCAACCTGATCTCCTTCTATGCCCAGGTGACTGCCTGGTAGGTGTGGGGAAGGCTGTGGATGTAGTCTGCCTGGACTTCAGCAAGGCCTTTGACACTGTCTGCCACAACAACCACCTGGCCAAGCAGAACAGCCCACATCCTGGACAGGAGCACTCTGTGCTGGGTTAGGAACTGGCTGGAGTCCTGGGCCCAGAGAGTGGTGGTGAATGGTGCCACATGCAGCTGGCAGCCGGGCACTAGTGGTGTCCCCCAGGGATCAGTGCTGGGTCCCATCCTGTTCAATATCTGTATTGATGATCTGGATGAGGGGAGCGAGTCCATCATCAATAACTTTGCAGATGACACCAAGCTGGGGGCAGGAGTTGATCTGCTGGAAGGTAGGAGAGCTCAGCAGAGGGACCCTGACAGGCTGGACAGATGGGCAGAGTTTGGAAAGCATGCACGGACTCCCTGGTTGGTGAAGCAGGAATTGTTTAGTGGTACAGAACAAGCAGTGTATGTAGGAAAAATCAAGCAGGCTAAGCAATTCCCTGGCATTCTTGCACCACTGCTGCTAATTGAGTTTTCTCCTTTGATATGCAGCTCTCCATTATTATCTTCATCCCATAGCAGGTTGAGCTTCTCCGGCACGGAGGCGAGCGTCCTTCTGTCTCGCGCTTCAGGCTGTTTACTGCAGTCAGCTCTTCTTTATCATCAGACCGTTCTTCCGTCGTCAGCAGCCTGTTGTTCTTTCCTGTCCTGAAACCCTCCATAGATACTTTCTGCTTTCCTCCAGGCAGAGTCCAAGGGCATGATATTGAACACATCCAAGTGCCAGGTTCTACACATTACCACAACAACCCCAGGCATTGCTACAGGCTGGGGTCAGACTAGCTGGAGAGGAACCAGGCTGGAAAGGGAGCGGTAAGGGGGTGGCAAAGGGCTGGGAGGGGCTCAGGACAGTACTGGGAGGTACTGGGAGGCTGTGGAAGGACTCTGGGGGGGAGGGTTACTGGGGGGGAGTGAGGAGGCACTGGGAAAATTCTAAGGGTTAACTGGGAGGTACTGGGAAGGGCTCTGAATGGCACTGGGAAGAACTCAGAGACTGTGGAAAGACTCTGGGGCAGTGTGGAGGGGCTGAGGGGGGCACTTGGGGTTATGAGGAGATACTCACAGTGCTCCCAGTGCTCTCCCAGTTGTCTCCCAGTTGCTCCCAGTTGGGTTCCTGCTGCTTCCAGTTGTCTCCCATGGCTCCAGAACTGACTTCAGCTGCTGCAGGTATGGCTCCCAGTCCCTCCCAGTGCCTCTCAGCCCCTACCAGCTTCCTCCCAGACTGGGAAAGGACTGGGAGGCACTGGGAGGGGTTCAGGACAGTACTGGAAGGTACTGGGAGGCTGTGGAAGACCTGTGGTGGGGGTAAGGTTACGGGGGGGAGAGTAAGGGGACACTGGGAAAATTCTAAGGGTTAACTGGGAGGTACTGGGAAGGGCTCTACATGGCACTGGGAAGAACTCGGAGACTGTGGAAAGACTTTGGGGCAGTCTGGAGGGGCTCAGGGGGGCACTGGGGGTCATGGGGAGATACTCCCAGTGCTCTCCCAGTTGTCTCCCAGTTCCTCCCAGGGACCCCTAGTGCTCCCAGTTGGGATCCTGCTGCTTCCAGTTGTGTCCCAGGGCTCCAGCAATGCCTCCAGCTGGTCCAGGCATGTCTCCCAGTGCCTCCTGGTCCCTACTGGTCTCCTCCCATACTGGGATAGGACTAGAAGGGATTGGGAGGTACTGGGAGGGACAGGAATAAACAGGGAGGGACTGGGAAGGGACTGGGAAGGGAGTGGGACAGTGTGGGAGGGGACTTGGAGGGACAGGGAGGGGACACAGTGGGAATGGACTGGGAGGCTGTAAAGGGCTGTGGGAGGGAAATGGGGGACTGAGGGGGGGTACTGGGAATTCCTGGGTCATGCTCCCAGTGCTCCCAGTTGTCTCCCAGTGGGGATGCTACTGCTTCCAATTGTCCACCAGGGCTCTTGCCAGGTAGTGCAGGTATGACTGGGAGGGTACTGGAAAGGGATGGGGAAGGCACTGGTTGGGGACTGTGAAGGGACTGGGATGGAATGGGAGGAACTGGGATGGACTGGGAGGGGCTGGGATGGACTGGGGGGGCACTGGGAAGAGACTGGGATGGGAGTGGGAAAGGACAGGGAGCAACTGGGTGCACTGGAATGGGAATGGGAGGGAACTGGGAGAGACTGGGAAGGACTGGGAGTGCACTGCGACGGGACTGGGAGGGGAGTGGGGAGCCAGTGGGAGGGGATTGGGAGGGAACTAAGAAGGGAATGGGAAAGGAAAAGAGTTGGAAGGGACTGGGAAGGGACAGGGAGGGGATTGGAAAACGACTGGGAGGGTACTGGAAAGGGCTCAGGACAATAGTGGGAAGGACTGGGAGGCTGTTAACAGCTCTGGAGGGGAATTGGGGGGGGGCAGTGGGAGGCTGTGGAAGGATCTGGGGTAGGGAGGGTTACTGGGGGGGAGTGAGGGGGCACTGGGGAAGTCTAAGGGTTAACTGGGAGGTACTGGGAAGGGCTCTACATGGCACTGGGAAGAACTCAGAGACTGTGGAAAGACTTTGGGGCGGTCTGGAGGGGCTCAGGGGGGCACTGGGGGTCATGGGGAGATTCTCCCAGTTGTCTCCCAGTTCCTCCCAGGGACCCCTAGTGCTCCCAGTTGGGTTTCTGCTGCTTCCAGTTGTGTCCCAGGGCTCCAGCAATGCCTCCAGCTGGTCCAGGTATGCCTCCCAGTGCCTCCTGGTCCCTACTGGTCTCCTCCCATACTGGGATAGGACTAGAAGGGATTGGGAGGTACTGGGAGAGACAGGAATAAACAGGGAGGGACTGGGAGGGGACTGGGAAGGGAGTGGGACAGTGTGGGAGGGGACGTGGAGGGACAGGGAGGGGACATAGTGGGAATGGACTGGGAGGCTGTAAAGGGCTGTGGAGGGAAATGGGGGACTGAGGGGGGGTACTGGAAATTCCTGGGTCATGCTCCCAGTGCTCCCAGTTGTTTCCCAGTTGTCTCCCAGTGTTCCCAGTGGGGATGCTACTGTTTCCAATTGTCCACCAGGGCTCTTGCCAGGTAGTGCATGTATGACTGGGAGGGAACTGGAAAGGGATGGGGAAGGGACTGGTTGGGGACTGTGAAGGGACTTGAAGAGGACTGGGAGGGGCACTGGGAGGGGAGTGGGAGGGCCACTGGGCAGGACTGGGAGGGACTGGGGAGGAACTGGCAGGGACTGGCAAGGACTGGGAAGGGACTGAGAAAGGATTGGGAGGAAATGGGTTGAATGGGAGGGGATTGGGAAGGACTGGGGAAAACTAGGAAGGGACTAGTAGGGGACATGGAAGGGACTGGGATGGAATGGGAGGAACTGGGATGGACTGGGAGGGGCTGGGATGGACTGGGGGGGCACTGAGAAGAGACTGGGATGGGAGTGGGAAAGGACAGGGAGGAACTGGGTGTACTGGGATGGGAGTGGGAGGGAACCGGGAGAGACTGGGAAGGACTGGGAATGCAGTGCGACGGGACTGGGAGGGGAGTGGCAAGTGACTGGGAGGGGAGTGGGGAGCCAGTGGGAGGGAAATGGGAGGGAATTAAGAAGGGAATGGGAAGGGAAAAAAGTTGGAAGGGACTGGGAATGGAATGGGTAGGGAGTGTGAAGGCAGTGGGAAGGAACAGGGAGGGCACCGGGACAAACTGGGAGGGGACTGGCAATGGCACTGGGAGGACCTGAATGAAATGGGAGGGGACTGAGAGGGAATGGGAGGAACTGGGAAGGATGGGGAGGGAACTATGAGGGGAATGGGAATGGACTGGGACAAACTGGGAGGGGACTGGTTGGGAAGTGGATGAACTGTGAAGGGACTGGGAAGTGACAGTGAAGGGACAGGAAGGGACTGGGAAGGGACAGGGAGGGCACTGGGACAAACTGGGAAGGGACTGGGGGGGGGACTGGGAGGGGACTGCTTAGGCACTGGGATGGGAATGTAAAAGGGACAGGGAAAAGAGTTGGAAGGGACTGAGAAGGGACAGTGCGGGGAGTTTGAGGGACAGGGTGGACCAGGAGGGAATGGAAGGGACTGGGAGGGTACTGGGAAGGGTCTGGAAAAAGCCTGGGAGAAACTGGGAGGGGACTTGGAGGGAACTGGGAGTGGACTGGGAGGGAATGGGAGGGCACTGGGAAGGACTGGGCGGACTGGGAGGGGACCGGGAGGGAATGGGTGGAACTGGGATGGAGTGGGAGGGAACTGGGAGGGCCTGGGAAGGGACAAGGAAGGGGAGTGGGAAGAGATTGGCACAAACTGGGAGGGGACTGGGAGGGAACTGGGAAGGGAAAAGGAGGGCAGTGCAAAGGGACTGGGAAGGGACAGGAAGGGACTGGGAAGGGCCTGGGACAAATTGGGAGGGGACTTGGAGGGAACTGGGAGGACCCAGGAAGGGACAGGGAGGGGAGTGGGAAGGGACAGGGACGGGACAAGGAAGGGACAGGGAGGGGAGTGAGAGGAAGTGGGAGGGAACTGAGAAGGGAATGGGACGGGCCTGGAACTAACTGGGAGGGGACTTGGAGGACCTGGGAGGGCACTTGGAAGGACTGGGAGGGCACCAGGAGGGAGTGGGAGGAAACTGGGAGTGCCTGGGAAGGGACTGGAAAGGGCCTGGGACAAATTGGAGGGGACTGGGATGGAACTGGGAAGGGAAAAGGAAGGGACAAGAAGGGTAGAAGGAGGGGACAAGGAGGGGACTGGGAGGGGAGTGGGAGGACAAGGAGGGTACTGAGAAGGGACAGGGACAAACTAGGAAGGGCCTGGAACGAAGTGGGAGGGGACTTGGAGGACCTGGGAGGGCACTTGGAAGGAATGGGAGGGGACCGGGAGGGAGTGGGAGGAAACTTGGAGGGCCTGGGAAGGGACTGGAAAGGGCCTGGGACAAACTGGGAGGGGACTGGGATGGAACTGGGAAGGGAAAAGGAAGGGACAGGGAGGGGACAAGGAGGGGAGTGAGAAGGGACTGGGAGGGGAGTGAGAAGGGACTGGGAGGGGAGTGAGAAGGGACTGGGAGGGGAGTGAGAAGGGACTGGGAGGGGAGTGAGAAGGGACTGGGACAAACTGGGAAGGGCCTGGAACTAAGTGGGAGGGGACTTGGAGGGAACTGGGAGGGAATGGGAGGGCCTGGGAAGGAACTGGAAAGGGCCTGGGAGGGACTGAGAAGGGACTGGGTAGGTCCTGGGACAAACTGGGAGGGAACTGGGAATGCACAAGGAAGGGCAGTGGGAAGGGACTGCGAGGGGATTGGGATGGGACTGGGAGGGACCTGAGAAGGGACTGGGACAAACTGGGAAGGGCCTGGAACTAAGTGGGAGGGGACTTGGAGGGAACTGGGAGGGAATGGGAGGGCCTGGGAAGGAACTGGAAAGGGCCTGGGAGGGACTGAGAAGGGACTGGGTAGGTCCTGGGACAAACTGGGAGGGAACTGGGAATGCACAAGGAAGGGCAGTGGGAAGGGACTGGGAGGGGATTGGGATGGGACTGGGAGGGACCTGAGAAAGGGCCTGGGACAAACTGGGAAGGGCCTGGAACTAACTGGGAGGGGACTTGGAGGGAACTGGGAGGACCTGGGAGGGCACTGGGAAGGACCGGGAAGGAATGGGAGGGGGTGGGATGGAGTGGGAGGAAACTTGGAGGGCCTGGGAAGGGACTGGAAGAAACTGGGTGGACTGGGAGGGGACTGGAAGGGGACTGGGATGGAACAAGGAAGGGACAAGGAAGCAACAAGAAAGGGACCAGGAAGCGACACGGAGGCGACAAGAAAGGGACAGGGAGGGGAGTGGGAAGGGACAGGGAGGGGAGTGGGAAGGGACAGGGAGGGGAGTGGGAAGGGACAGGGAGGGGAGTGGGAAGGGAACTGAGAAGGGACAGGGAAGGGCCTAGAACTAAGTGGGAGGGGACTTGGAGGACCTGGGAGGGCACTTGGAAGAACTGGGAGGGGACCGGGAGGGAGTGGGAGGAAACTGGGAGGGCCTGGGAAGGGACTGGAAAGGGCCTAGGACAAACTGAGAGGGGACTGGGATTTAACTGGGAAGGGAAAAGGAAGAGACATGGAAAGGACAAGGAGAGGAGAAGGAGGAGACAAGGAGAACAAAGAGAGTACAAGGAGGGGAGTGGGAAGGGACTGGGAGGGGAGTGGGAAGGGACTGGGAGGGGAGTGGGAGGGCACTTGGAAGGACTGGGAGGGGACCGGGAGGGCCTGGGAAGGGACTGGGAGGAAATGGGTGGACTGGGAGGGGACTGGGAAGGGACAAGGAGGAGACAAGGAGGGAATTGGGGAGGGACGGAGGGGAGTGGGAAGGGACTGGGAAGGGACAGGGAGGGGATTAGGATGAGACTGGGACAAACTGGGAAGAGACTGGGACAAACTGGAAGGGGACAGGGAGGGAAGTGGGAGGGAACTGGAAGGGTAATGCAAAGGGACTGGGAGGGGAGTGGGAGAGACTGGGTGGAGTGGGATGGACTGGGATGGAACTGAGTAGGCACTGGGATAAACTTTGAAGGGACTGGGAAGGGCCTGGAACTAACTGGGAGGGGACTTGGAGGGAACTGGGAAGACCTGGGAGGGAATGGGAGGGAACGGGAGGGACTGGGAAGAGACGGGAAAGGGCCTGGGAGGAACTGGGTGGACTGGGAGGGGACTAGGACAAACTGGGAGGGGACTGGAAGGGAACTGGAAAGTAACAAGGAATGGACAGGGAGGGGAGTGGGAAGGGACTGGGAGGGGATTGGGAAGGGACTGGGACAAAGTGGGAAGGGACTGGGACACACTGGGAAGGGACTGGGACACACTGGGAGCAGACTTGGAGGGAAGTGGGAGGACCCGAGTGAAATGGGAGGGCACTGGGAGGGACTGGGAGGGCAGTGGGAAAGACTGGGTGACCACTGGAAAGGGAATGGGAAGAGACTGGGAGGGGCCTGGGAGGAACTGGGTGGACTGGGAGGGGACCGGGAGGGAATGGGAGGGACTGGTAGGAAACTGGGAGGACCAGGAAAGGGACTGGGACAAACTGGGAGGCGACTGGGAGGGCACTGGAAGGCTAATGGAAAGGGAGCGGGAGGGGAGTGAGAGGGTATTGGAAAGGGACGGGGAAGGGAGTGGGGGGGAGTGGGAGGGAATGGGTGGACTGGGTCAAACTGGGAAGGGACCGGGAAGGGCCTGGAACTAAGTGGGAAGGGACTTGGAGGGAACTGGGAGGGAATGGGAGGAATCTGGGAGGGCCTGGGAAGGGACTGGAGGAAGTGGGTGGACTGGAGGGGAATGGGATGGAGTGGGAGGACACTGGGAACGGCCTAGGAAGGCCCTGGAACTAAGTGGGAGGGGACTTGGAGGGAACTGGGAGGCAATGGGAGGGCCTGGGAAGGAACTGGAAAGGGCCTGGGAGGGACTGAGAAGGGACTGGGTAGGTCCTGGGACAAACTGGGAGGGAACTGGGAATGCACAAGGAAGGGCAGTGGGAAGGGACTGGGAGGGGATTGGGATGGGACTGGGAGGGACCTGAGAAGGGACTGGGAAGGGCCTGGAACTAAGTGGGAGGGGACTTGGAGGGAACTGGGAGGACCTAGGAGGGCACTGGGAAGGACCGGGAAGGAATGGGAGGAAACTTGGAAGGCCTGGGAAGGGACTGGAAAGGGACTGGGAGAAACTGGGTGGACTGGGAGGGAACTGGAAGGGGACTGGGAAGGTCCTGGGACAAAATGGGAGGGGACTGGGATGGAACAAGGAAGGGACAAGGAAGCAACACGGAGGAGACAAGGAGGCGACAAGAAAGGGACAAGGAAGCAACACAGAGGCGACAGGGAAGCGACACGGAGGTGACAGGGAAGGGACAGGGAGGGGAGTGGGAAGGGACAGGGAGGGGAGTGGGAAGGGACAGGGAGGGGCCTGGAACTAAGTGGGAGGGGACTGGGATGGACAGGGATGGGCTGGGATGGACAGGGAGGGGCTTGGAGGGACTGGGAGAGAATGGGAAGGGTCTGGGAGAGAATGGGAAGGGTCTGGAAGAGAATGGGAGGGGACTGGGAGTGCACTGGGAAGGGACTGGGAGTGCACTGGGAAGGGACTGGGAGTGCACTGGGAAGGGACAGGGAGGAAAGTGAGAATGGACTGGTAAGGGCCTGGGACAAACTGGGAGGGAACTGGGAGGGGAGTGGGAGGGACTGGGTGGACTGGGAGGGAATTGGGAGGGACAGGGCAGGACTGGGAGCTTGCTGGGAGGGACTGGAAAGGGCCTGGGCGAAACTGGGAGGGAACTGTGAAGAGACTGGGAAGGTATGGGGAGGGCACTGGGACGGACTGGGAGGGAACTGGGAAGGGACAGTGAGGGAGTGGGAGGGACTGGGTGGAACAGGAGGGAATGGGAGGGACTGGGATGGAGTGGGAGGGACTGGGAAGGGGCTGGGAAGGGACAGGGAGGGAACTGGGACAAAGTGGGAGGGGACTGGGAGTGCACTGGGAGGACCAGAGTGAAATGGGAGGGGACGGGGAGGGAATGGGAGGGCACTGGGAATGGACCAGGAGGGGACTGAGAGGGAATGGGAGGAACTGGGAATGACTGGGAGGGCACTGGGCGGACTGGGAGGGGACGGGGAGGGAATGGGAGGGGCTGGGATGGACAGGAATGGGGGGGGAGAGACTGGGAAGGACTGGGACGGAATGGGAGGGAACTGGGAAGGGAATGGGAAGGGACTGGGAGGGCCCGGGATGGAGTGGGATGGACTGGGATAGGACGGGGAAGGGACTGGGTGGGAATGGGATGGACTGGAAAGGACCTGGAGGGAACTGGCAAGGGACTAAGAAGAACTGGGAGGTAGTGGGAGAAATTGGGAGGGACTGGAAGGAAACTGGGAAGGGACTTGGCTGGGAATGGGAGAGTACTGCGAAGGGACTGGGATGCAGTGGGAAAGGACTGGGAATGAAACTGGGAAGGGACTGGGAAGGGACTGGGACAGTGTGGGAAGGGACTTGGTAGGGATAGCAAAGCGATTGTTACAGACTGGGACAAGCTGGGAGGGACAGGGACAAACAGGGAAGGGACTGGGAGAACACATTGCAGTACTGGGAGCCCTTGAGGGAGATCTTGGAGTTCCTGGGAGCACTGTTGTTGCTGCGAGGTCACCGAGAATAGGATCGGAGAGGTTTTACTGGCAGCACCGCGTGGGACAGGAGGTCACTCACTGCGTTCCTGGGAGCACTGGAGAGGGATTTTGCAGTTCCCGGGAGCACTGGCAGAGACTGGGAGGCGCTGGGTTCACCCTGGGATCGCTGGGCGAGTCTGGGGGCATTGGGGTCAGCCTGCAAGAGCTGGGAGAGACAGGAGAACAGCTCGTGAACTGGGAGCAGACTGCTCCTGACCGCGGCAAATCGACACCCACCCCCGCCCCCTCGCTGCTGCCCACCCCCAGACCCGTGGCAGAGTCCTGCAGCAGGGACAAAACAACTCCAGAGAGCAGCAGAGTCGACACTGAGCTGATGCGGAACAGAGAAAGCAGAGGGGACGAGGGTTACGCTGGCTAGGTCAGAGCCGAGGGGGCGAGGGCGGTGCCATCGTGGGAAGGGCAGGCGCTGTCACGGGGAGGACGGCGCCATCTTGGGAAGGGCAGGCGCTGTCACGGGGAGGACGGCGCCATCTTGGGAAGGGCAGGCGCTGTCACGGGGAGGACGGCGCCGAAGGGAGCCGAGCCGAGCCGAGGAGCCGAAGGGAGCCGAGCCGAGCCGAGGAGCCGAAGGGAGCCGAGCCTAGCCGAGGAGCCGAAGGGAGCCGAGCCGAGCCGAGGAGCCGAAGGGAGCCGAGCCGAGCCGAGGAGCCGAAGGGAGCCGAGCCGAGCCGAGGAGCCGAAGGGAGCCGAGCCGAGCCGAGGAGCCGAAGGGAGCCGAGCCGAGCCGAGGAGCCGAAGGGAGCCGAGCCGAGCCGAGGAGCCGAAGGGAGCCGAGCCGAGCCGAGGCGCCGAAGGGAGCCGAGCCGAGCCGAGGAGCCGAAGGGAGCCGAGCCGAGCCGAGGAGCCGAAGGGAGCCGAGCCGAGCCGAGGAGCCGAAGGGAGCCGAGCCGAGCCGAGGAGCCGAAGGGAGCCGAGCCGAACCGAGGAGCCGAAGGGAGCCGAGCCGAACCGAGGCGCCGAAGGGAGCCGAGCCGAACCGAGGCGCCGAAGGGAGCCGAGCCGAACCGAGGCGCCGAAGGGAGCCGAGCCGAACCGAGGCGCCGAAGGGAGCCGAGCCGAGCCGAGCCGCCGAAGGGAGCCGAGCCCAGCCGAGCCGCCGAAGGGAGCCGAGCCGAGCCGAGGCGCCGAAGGGAGCCGAGCCCAGCCGAGCCGCCGAAGGGAGCCGAGCCCAGCCGAGCCGCCGAAGGGAGCCGAGCCCAGCCGAGCCGCCGAAGGGAGCCGAGCCCAGCCGAGCCGCCGAAGGGAGCCGAGCCCAGCCGAGCCGCCGAAGGGAGCCGAGCCCAGCCGAGCCGCCGAAGGGAGCCGAGCCCAGCCGAGCCGCCGAAGGGAGCCGAGCCCAGCCGAGCCGCCGAAGGGAGCCGAGCCCAGCCGCGCCGCCGAAGGGAGCCGAGCCCAGCCGCGCCGCCGAAGGGAGCCGAGCCCAGCCGAGGGTTATATAAAAGGTTAATCTTTTCCCATGTTAATTCTTATTTTATACAGAACGGTTAATTTTTCCTATCAGGCTCAGCCAGCCTCTGTTCAGAGGGTTTTCCATTCACATAAAAAATAACCAATCGACAACAAAATCGATACTTTTAAAAAGCCACTCTTTGCATATGATAGATACACACTGCACATTTATATATTTGAGAACCCCACGTACCCCATTTCAAAGCCTCCCTTCTTACGAATTAACACTGTAGTATAGAGGTTTTACTTCGAGCAGTGCTTTCTGGGCCAGATGTAAGCAGCTGAAGACATTTATTACATTAAACAGCAAAGTCATATAGTCTAATCAGAAGGCACACGTGGCACATCTCAGTTGGGCATTTTCTGCTGGCATACAATAGGTTGCAATGAAACTATTTTAACACATCCAACCTGTTATAAAATATGCATCCTTTTTTTTTTTAATATATATAATCCTTCTCTTAAAACGATTTTGAATACAAAGAAACAAAAATCTCATTCTATAATATCCCTATATCAAACTCTTATCCTAACACCTTAGTACCTTAGTACAATCACTAATTACTTAATACTTATAAACACTAAATACTTACTATTCATTATGCTTACAGGTAAAACAACTATTAAAAACAAAAAAAAAAATCTCTAAAACACATCACAATCAGAAATAATGAAATAATCATTGTTGCTTTAAATCAGAACACAACTTTCATAGACTAGAGAGGTTATCAGAAAGGGGGGGAGAAATGGGGGGGGGGGAGGCGGCCGGCTAGCAAAGGCACCATAGGGACAAAGAGAGGGGGGGGAAAGGGGTGTGGGGAGAAAGCCACCGAATTCACACCAGCTGCCCTTCCAGGCAGCCTCGAGGTCAAATGTAGGATTCCCTGAAGGCATGGAGACTTCCATAGGAGGCGATAGCAGCAATTTTGAGCTACATTGATGTTTTTGAGCCTAAAACTCAAGGTGCTTGTAGCAGATGCCACTGTCTCTTCTCCACTCCATATTGCTGGATGTCAGTGCATACAACTTACAGCAGCAGTTCCTAAAGTACACAAAAGTATCTGGCAATCAGTGTTTCTTACAGGCTTCTAGGACAGTCATCTTCTCCCAAGTCATGCTTTTTGCCTAAAGTGTCCCTTCTGTCCACAATTAAAACACATGGAAAAACTTTTAAGGGTTAGTGGGAGGGTGTCCAGCAGCAGGGGGGGAGTGGGCTGCTGTTGCTATTGGCCAGGTGCCAGTGACTGCAGCTCCAGGGGTGCAGGTGAGCTTAGTGGCCATGGTGGGGGAGAAGGGCTGGGGGGCGTAGATGTCAAAGAAGAGCTTTGTTCTGGTGAAATGGCATTACTATTGTAACAGCTTTATAATGCTCTGCTAATTGATCTAAAGAATCTTTAATTAGTCCCTGTGTTGTAAGGGAAGATGTAACAATTTTGTTTACTTTTGTTGCCGCCATCCCTCCCCGCTCCCATGTCTTTTCATTCTACATTGTTGCCCTTTTTTTTCCCTCCAAGATGTAAGTAAATGACTCTGAGTATCAAGTTATCTTCTTTTGTTCTTTCATTACCCATACGTGCTCCTCAACAGGAGGCACCGACGCTCAGTTTCCCCAGTCACTTACCTCTGTCCGGGGTGACCATTTGTTGTAGTATTGATGTTTTAATTACTTCGAGCAGTGCTTTCTGGGCCAGATGTAAGCAGCTGAAGACATTTATTACATTATACAGCAAAGTTATATAGTCTAATCAGAAGGCACACCTCAATTGGGCATTTTCTACTGGCATACGTGCAATTAAGGCATACAGTAGGTCGTAACAACAAAACTATTTTAACACGTCCAACCAAACTCTGCCCAGTTTCTCTCCTTCGGTTCCAAAGTGTTTACATTACTCTCAGAGTCAAAGGCAAAACATAGCTTTCTCTGACTCGAGCAAAGGCAAATCTTCCCCGTAGTCTTCCAAAGCTATCCCAAAACACCTTCCCACATCATACTATTCTTCTACATCCACTTAAACAGGAGAGCTTCTGGAATGTAAAAGCAAATTCTAGGGAGAGCAAAACAGGGTTTCAAAGCATAAATATAACATGTGTATCACATAAAAACAGTAGACCTTCCTTTTTGTCTGTCATGGGAGGGGGGGGTTGCCCTTCTTTGTTCCTTTGGGGTTTTTTTCTTTTTGTTTCTTAGTTTTCAATACAAATGGAAAAACCTTCAAAGAGGGCCGCACTCAGCTGCTCCCCACACACAGGGGCAAGAGAAGCCCCTAACTGGTCAGTGTTGCCACCCCTCTTAAGGGGATCGGTTGGCACCTAAGGTGCACCTGGGGGTATCAAAGGGGAATTTGGGGGCACATAGAGGGATGAGGAGGGCCTCTGGAGAGTCTCCCAAAGGATTAGTTGGATATTTAGGGTTATTTGGAACCCCGCCACAAAGGCCACTACTGCAAAGCTTTCCCCCCACCACCACAACTAACCCTAACCATCCGACTAAAATACCCACAGGAGACCTTCCATTAGTCCCCACATGCCTCTATATTCCCCTTGACTTCCCATTCAAATTAAGAAACTAAAAATAAAACCAGTGATGTTTCTTTTGTGTGTCTTGTGGGGTTTTTTAGTTTGCAAATAAGAGTCATTTCAAAGCCTTTTTGCATCCACATTACTACTGTTCTGCAATCTCTCGATTAAGAGCACAGCTTTTTCTCTGCTGGAATACCTCACACTAACACTTAAATTTTTTTCATGGGTTTTCATCCCCTCTGAGAGCATTCAGGCAGCTTTTTTGGGCAGCATCCCCCGCCCCTCACTCACCTGCTCCTCTCCTGCATCAGCACCCACCCCCATGTGGTATCATGGAAGGAAAGAGAGACAGCTGAGGGGCTGCCCCGCTTTTTATCACCCCGACCCACGGATGCCCTTCTCAGTAGGATTTGCACCTTCAGCACGCAGCTGAGTTTTTGCTGCGCTTCCCTCCTCTGTGACAGCTGCTGCGCAGGTCTGCATCTCCAAGCATGTCACACCTTCAGGGATTTACTACCCCATAATCACCTTGCAGTTGGTGCATTTCTTGCTGGCAATCAACCCATCTCTTCCATCTGTTGCTCTCATTGTTTTGTTTCAGCTTTCTGAGCCTGTGTCGGTACAAGTCCTTCTCAGGGCACTGCAAACAGAGACAGACAAAGCTTCCTTTTCTCCAATAGTTCCAGGAAGATTTCCGGCACTTCTAGGCAAGCACCGACAGAGTGACGGCTGTGAGGGGACATCAGCCTGGCACTGGAGCTGGGCATTCTGAGCAGATGAGGAACCCTGGGCAACACCTACAGAGAAATCTTGGTTTCTCTGCAGAGAAGCACTGGCCTTAGAGACAAAGCTGTCTTTGATCTGGGCACCAGCTGCAGCTCCCAGCGGTGCCTAGCTGCAGAGCAATGGCCTGCACCTTCATCCTGATCCAGGTGGAGAGAGAACTGCCAGGAGCACAACTTCTCTGCTACGGTTGCAGCATCCCCAGGGGCCGAGCGCAGCCTTGCTGTTAGTGAGGAACACAGCCCCTGTGAGAAGCTCCTGGGGTCAGGGGACAAACAAGAGGTTGTCCACACTGGAAACAAGGGAAGTCTCTTTGCCACTCCCATTATACCCATCAGAGGACTTCTGCTTGCTTACCTACCTGCTCGGTTGGAGTCTACACTGGAAGAAGTTTCAGCTCCCCGGTAAAAGCGTGGACTGAGCAGTTTCTTTTTCAGCCTTTCCTTCCTGACTGACAGATCAAACCCTACCTGGAGCCCACACAAGCCAAGCAGGAGATCCCCTGCTAGGCTGGCAGGGCGAGGCTGTACCGTCGCAGCAGCCGTAGCCCTTGTGCCGACCGTGTCGCTGCTGCACGTCTTGCTTGCTCGGTTAATGAAGTGGAAAGCAAAGAGTCAATCTGTAAAGAATAAAGCAAAAAGCAAAGAACAGATCTCAGTTACTCACATTGTAAAGCTCTGAGGAGGTTAGCATGCATTCAATAAAAATACCACAAAATCATTTGTTCTCCCTTCAGCGTTCATTTAACTCACAGAGCTGTGAACTGATGCTGTCCCAAAACACACACTCAGCATCTGGTGGTACTTGGAGCACCAAGAAGAGAGTTTGGCATGCTGGGAGAACACTTCCCCACTGAGGGAAGATCTGGGGCCCCACTGGGAGACTTGGGAAGGCACTGGGAGCACTAGAAAAGGATTTTGGAGTTACTGGGAAGAAGAGGGAGAACACAGGGGCCATGCTGGGAGCAATCAGGAAAGCAGAATAGAATACAGACTTAACCAGGTTGCAAAAGACCTTCCAGAACACTGAGTCCAACCTATCACCCACCACCATCTAGTCAACCAAACCATGGTACTCAGTGCCTCATCCAGTCTTACTTTAAACACTTGCAGTGATGGTGACTCCATCACCTCCCAGGGCAGCTCATTCCTCATGAGTGCAACACAAAGCAGACTTACTTGTGGTCTTGTTCTCCAAAGCACAACGTATAGACTGCTCCTGATGTAGACATACACACACACCCCACATGTGGAGAACAGCAAGAGTCCTGCAGACAAGACTCCTAACAGGAGTGGGGAAACACTGGGTGTACTAGAAAAGAAAAAGAGATAAAGGGCCAATTCTGTTATCACTTACAGCTCCACACTTCCGTCATTATTGCATGCACTAGAAGCACAGAGTTACAGGTATCTCTAGGTACAGTTGAGGCAGCAGCCGCCACCCCTCCAAAGCCCCGCGCTGCCCCGCCGGCCGCCGCCGCCACGGCCAGCCCCCAAAGCCTCGCGCAGCCCCGCCTGGGGCCACCCCCACAAGCCCCGCGCAGCACCGCCTGCGGCCACCCCCCCAAAGCCCCGCGCAGCACCGCCAGCGGCCACCCCCCCAAGCCACGCGCAGCTCCAGCGGCTGCTATAGAGAAACCCCACAAAGCAGCAGAGACTAGCACTGACCTGGGACACAGCAGAAGAGCTCCAACCTCTACCAGCCACGACCCTGCACTGAGCCATTTTAAAGCATCCGGCACCATGTTGTTGAGGGCGGTGCCACGCTGGGGGGTGGGGTTCAGGCTGGGGGGGGGGCGATGCTACGCTGAGGGGGCGGTGCCACGCTGGGGGGCGGTGCCACATGGGTGGAGGCGGTGCCGCGCTGGGGGAGGCGGTGCCGCGCTGGGGGAGGCGGTGCCGCGCTGGGGGAGGCGGTGCCGCGCTGGGGGAGGCGGTGCCGCGCTGGGAAGGGCGGTGCCGCGCTGGGAAGGGCGGTGCCGCGCTGGGAAGGGCGGTGCCACGCTGGGGGGGGGCGGTGCCACGCTGGGGGGGGGCGGTGCCACGCTGGGGGGGGGGGGCGGTGCCTGCTTTGTCACTTCACGCTCAGCTTTCCATGGGTTTTATTCCCCTCCAAGATTGTTGAGTTATGAGCAGCTGAGGAGCCCTGGGGAACACCTGTACAGAAATGTTCTTCCAAGAGCTGTCAGAAAAATGTGACTGAGAAGGACTGGGAAAGAACTGGGAGGGACTGGGATACCACTGGGACCCTCACAAGTCTATGGCACCAGATGGGATCCATCCCAGGGCAGAGAGCTCTGGCAGATGAGCTCCAAGCCACTGCCCAACATTTGCCACCAGTCCTGCATGACCACAGAGGTCCCAGGTGGCTGGAAGCTGCCAGTGTGATGCCATTCACGAGAAGGGCTGGAGGGAAGAACCTGGGAACTCCAGGCCTGTAAGCCTGACCTCAGTGCCTGGCAAGACTATGGAGCAGATCGTCCTGGGGGCAATCACAGCAAACCTGCAGGACGGGCAAGGGCTCAGGCCCAGCCAGCAAAGATTTGGTGGGAGGGGCAGGTCCTGCCTCACCAACCTGATCTCCTTCTATGCCCAGGTGACTGCCTGGTAGGTGTGGGGAAGGCTGTGGATGTAGTCTGCCTGGACTTCAGCAAGGCCTTTGACACTGTCTGCCACAACAACCACCTGGCCAAGCAGAACAGCCCACATCCTGGACAGGAGCACTCTGTGCTGGGTTAGGAACTGGCTGGAGTCCTGGGCCCAGAGAGTGGTGGTGAATGGTGCCACATGCAGCTGGCAGCCGGGCACTAGTGGTGTCCCCCAGGGATCAGTGCTGGGTCCCATCCTGTTCAATATCTGTATTGATGATCTGGATGAGGGGAGCGAGTCCATCATCAATAACTTTGCAGATGACACCAAGCTGGGGGCAGGAGTTGATCTGCTGGAAGGTAGGAGAGCTCAGCAGAGGGACCCTGACAGGCTGGACAGATGGGCAGAGTTTGGAAAGCATGCACGGACTCCCTGGTTGGTGAAGCAGGAATTGTTTAGTGGTACAGAACAAGCAGTGTATGTAGGAAAAATCAAGCAGGCTAAGCAATTCCCTGGCATTCTTGCACCACTGCTGCTAATTGAGTTTTCTCCTTTGATATGCAGCTCTCCATTATTATCTTCATCCCATAGCAGGTTGAGCTTCTCCGGCACGGAGGCGAGCGTCCTTCTGTCTCGCGCTTCAGGCTGTTTACTGCAGTCAGCTCTTCTTTATCATCAGACCGTTCTTCCGTCGTCAGCAGCCTGTTGTTCTTTCCTGTCCTGAAACCCTCCATAGATACTTTCTGCTTTCCTCCAGGCAGAGTCCAAGGGCATGATATTGAACACATCCAAGTGCCAGGTTCTACACATTACCACAACAACCCCAGGCATTGCTACAGGCTGGGGTCAGACTAGCTGGAGAGGAACCAGGCTGGAAAGGGAGCGGTAAGGGGGTGGCAAAGGGCTGGGAGGGGCTCAGGACAGTACTGGGAGGTACTGGGAGGCTGTGGAAGGACTCTGGGGGGGAGGGTTACTGGGGGGGAGTGAGGAGGCACTGGGAAAATTCTAAGGGTTAACTGGGAGGTACTGGGAAGGGCTCTGAATGGCACTGGGAAGAACTCAGAGACTGTGGAAAGACTCTGGGGCAGTGTGGAGGGGCTGAGGGGGGCACTTGGGGTTATGAGGAGATACTCACAGTGCTCCCAGTGCTCTCCCAGTTGTCTCCCAGTTGCTCCCAGTTGGGTTCCTGCTGCTTCCAGTTGTCTCCCATGGCTCCAGAACTGACTTCAGCTGCTGCAGGTATGGCTCCCAGTCCCTCCCAGTGCCTCTCAGCCCCTACCAGCTTCCTCCCAGACTGGGAAAGGACTGGGAGGCACTGGGAGGGGTTCAGGACAGTACTGGAAGGTACTGGGAGGCTGTGGAAGACCTGTGGTGGGGGTAAGGTTACGGGGGGGAGAGTAAGGGGACACTGGGAAAATTCTAAGGGTTAACTGGGAGGTACTGGGAAGGGCTCTACATGGCACTGGGAAGAACTCGGAGACTGTGGAAAGACTTTGGGGCAGTCTGGAGGGGCTCAGGGGGGCACTGGGGGTCATGGGGAGATACTCCCAGTGCTCTCCCAGTTGTCTCCCAGTTCCTCCCAGGGACCCCTAGTGCTCCCAGTTGGGATCCTGCTGCTTCCAGTTGTGTCCCAGGGCTCCAGCAATGCCTCCAGCTGGTCCAGGCATGTCTCCCAGTGCCTCCTGGTCCCTACTGGTCTCCTCCCATACTGGGATAGGACTAGAAGGGATTGGGAGGTACTGGGAGGGACAGGAATAAACAGGGAGGGACTGGGAGGGGACTGGGAAGGGAGTGGGACAGTGTGGGAGGGGACTTGGAGGGACAGGGAGGGGACACAGTGGGAATGGACTGGGAGGCTGTAAAGGGCTGTGGGAGGGAAATGGGGGACTGAGGGGGGTACTGGGAATTCCTGGGTCATGCTCCCAGTGCTCCCAGTTGTCTCCCAGTGGGGATGCTACTGCTTCCAATTGTCCACCAGGGCTCTTGCCAGGTAGTGCAGGTATGACTGGGAGGGTACTGGAAAGGGATGGGGAAGGCACTGGTTGGGGACTGTGAAGGGACTGGGATGGAATGGGAGGAACTGGGATGGACTGGGAGGGGCTGGGATGGACTGGGGGGGCACTGGGAAGAGACTGGGATGGGAGTGGGAAAGGACAGGGAGCAACTGGGTGCACTGGAATGGGAATGGGAGGGAACTGGGAGAGACTGGGAAGGACTGGGAGTGCACTGCGACGGGACTGGGAGGGGAGTGGGGAGCCAGTGGGAGGGGATTGGGAGGGAACTAAGAAGGGAATGGGAAAGGAAAAGAGTTGGAAGGGACTGGGAAGGGACAGGGAGGGGATTGGAAAACGACTGGGAGGGTACTGGAAAGGGCTCAGGACAATAGTGGGAAGGACTGGGAGGCTGTTAACAGCTCTGGAGGGGAATTGGGGGGGGCAGTGGGAGGCTGTGGAAGGATCTGGGGTAGGGAGGGTTACTGGGGGGGAGTGAGGGGGCACTGGGGAAGTCTAAGGGTTAACTGGGAGGTACTGGGAAGGGCTCTACATGGCACTGGGAAGAACTCAGAGACTGTGGAAAGACTTTGGGGCGGTCTGGAGGGGCTCAGGGGGGCACTGGGGGTCATGGGGAGATTCTCCCAGTTGTCTCCCAGTTCCTCCCAGGGACCCCTAGTGCTCCCAGTTGGGTTTCTGCTGCTTCCAGTTGTGTCCCAGGGCTCCAGCAATGCCTCCAGCTGGTCCAGGTATGCCTCCCAGTGCCTCCTGGTCCCTACTGGTCTCCTCCCATACTGGGATAGGACTAGAAGGGATTGGGAGGTACTGGGAGAGACAGGAATAAACAGGGAGGGACTGGGAGGGGACTGGGAAGGGAGTGGGACAGTGTGGGAGGGGACGTGGAGGGACAGGGAGGGGACATAGTGGGAATGGACTGGGAGGCTGTAAAGGGCTGTGGAGGGAAATGGGGGACTGAGGGGGGTACTGGAAATTCCTGGGTCATGCTCCCAGTGCTCCCAGTTGTTTCCCAGTTGTCTCCCAGTGTTCCCAGTGGGGATGCTACTGTTTCCAATTGTCCACCAGGGCTCTTGCCAGGTAGTGCATGTATGACTGGGAGGGAACTGGAAAGGGATGGGGAAGGGACTGGTTGGGGACTGTGAAGGGACTTGAAGAGGACTGGGAGGGGCACTGGGAGGGGAGTGGGAGGGCCACTGGGCAGGACTGGGAGGGACTGGGGAGGAACTGGCAGGGACTGGCAAGGACTGGGAAGGGACTGAGAAAGGATTGGGAGGAAATGGGTTGAATGGGAGGGGATTGGGAAGGACTGGGGAAAACTAGGAAGGGACTAGTAGGGGACATGGAAGGGACTGGGATGGAATGGGAGGAACTGGGATGGACTGGGAGGGGCTGGGATGGACTGGGGGGGCACTGAGAAGAGACTGGGATGGGAGTGGGAAAGGACAGGGAGGAACTGGGTGTACTGGGATGGGAGTGGGAGGGAACCGGGAGAGACTGGGAAGGACTGGGAATGCAGTGCGACGGGACTGGGAGGGGAGTGGCAAGTGACTGGGAGGGGAGTGGGGAGCCAGTGGGAGGGAAATGGGAGGGAATTAAGAAGGGAATGGGAAGGGAAAAAAGTTGGAAGGGACTGGGAATGGAATGGGTAGGGAGTGTGAAGGCAGTGGGAAGGAACAGGGAGGGCACCGGGACAAACTGGGAGGGGACTGGCAATGGCACTGGGAGGACCTGAATGAAATGGGAGGGGACTGAGAGGGAATGGGAGGAACTGGGAAGGATGGGGAGGGAACTATGAGGGGAATGGGAATGGACTGGGACAAACTGGGAGGGGACTGGTTGGGAAGTGGATGAACTGTGAAGGGACTGGGAAGTGACAGTGAAGGGACAGGAAGGGACTGGGAAGGGACAGGGAGGGCACTGGGACAAACTGGGAAGGGACTGGGGGGGGGACTGGGAGGGGACTGCTTAGGCACTGGGATGGGAATGTAAAAGGGACAGGGAAAAGAGTTGGAAGGGACTGAGAAGGGACAGTGCGGGGAGTTTGAGGGACAGGGTGGACCAGGAGGGAATGGAAGGGACTGGGAGGGTACTGGGAAGGGTCTGGAAAAAGCCTGGGAGAAACTGGGAGGGGACTTGGAGGGAACTGGGAGTGGACTGGGAGGGAATGGGAGGGCACTGGGAAGGACTGGGCGGACTGGGAGGGGACCGGGAGGGAATGGGTGGAACTGGGATGGAGTGGGAGGGAACTGGGAGGGCCTGGGAAGGGACAAGGAAGGGGAGTGGGAAGAGATTGGCACAAACTGGGAGGGGACTGGGAGGGAACTGGGAAGGGAAAAGGAGGGCAGTGCAAAGGGACTGGGAAGGGACAGGAAGGGACTGGGAAGGGCCTGGGACAAATTGGGAGGGGACTTGGAGGGAACTGGGAGGACCCAGGAAGGGACAGGGAGGGGAGTGGGAAGGGACAGGGACGGGACAAGGAAGGGACAGGGAGGGGAGTGAGAGGAAGTGGGAGGGAACTGAGAAGGGAATGGGACGGGCCTGGAACTAACTGGGAGGGGACTTGGAGGACCTGGGAGGGCACTTGGAAGGACTGGGAGGGCACCAGGAGGGAGTGGGAGGAAACTGGGAGTGCCTGGGAAGGGACTGGAAAGGGCCTGGGACAAATTGGAGGGGACTGGGATGGAACTGGGAAGGGAAAAGGAAGGGACAAGAAGGGTAGAAGGAGGGGACAAGGAGGGGACTGGGAGGGGAGTGGGAGGACAAGGAGGGTACTGAGAAGGGACAGGGACAAACTAGGAAGGGCCTGGAACGAAGTGGGAGGGGACTTGGAGGACCTGGGAGGGCACTTGGAAGGAATGGGAGGGGACCGGGAGGGAGTGGGAGGAAACTTGGAGGGCCTGGGAAGGGACTGGAAAGGGCCTGGGACAAACTGGGAGGGGACTGGGATGGAACTGGGAAGGGAAAAGGAAGGGACAGGGAGGGGACAAGGAGGGGAGTGAGAAGGGACTGGGAGGGGAGTGAGAAGGGACTGGGAGGGGAGTGAGAAGGGACTGGGAGGGGAGTGAGAAGGGACTGGGAGGGGAGTGAGAAGGGACTGGGAGGGGAGTGAGAAGGGACTGGGACAAACTGGGAAGGGCCTGGAACTAAGTGGGAGGGGACTTGGAGGGAACTGGGAGGGAATGGGAGGGCCTGGGAAGGAACTGGAAAGGGCCTGGGAGGGACTGAGAAGGGACTGGGTAGGTCCTGGGACAAACTGGGAGGGAACTGGGAATGCACAAGGAAGGGCAGTGGGAAGGGACTGCGAGGGGATTGGGATGGGACTGGGAGGGACCTGAGAAGGGACTGGGACAAACTGGGAAGGGCCTGGAACTAAGTGGGAGGGGACTTGGAGGGAACTGGGAGGGAATGGGAGGGCCTGGGAAGGAACTGGAAAGGGCCTGGGAGGGACTGAGAAGGGACTGGGTAGGTCCTGGGACAAACTGGGAGGGAACTGGGAATGCACAAGGAAGGGCAGTGGGAAGGGACTGGGAGGGGATTGGGATGGGACTGGGAGGGACCTGAGAAAGGGCCTGGGACAAACTGGGAAGGGCCTGGAACTAACTGGGAGGGGACTTGGAGGGAACTGGGAGGACCTGGGAGGGCACTGGGAAGGACCGGGAAGGAATGGGAGGGGGTGGGATGGAGTGGGAGGAAACTTGGAGGGCCTGGGAAGGGACTGGAAGAAACTGGGTGGACTGGGAGGGGACTGGAAGGGGACTGGGATGGAACAAGGAAGGGACAAGGAAGCAACAAGAAAGGGACCAGGAAGCGACACGGAGGCGACAAGAAAGGGACAGGGAGGGGAGTGGGAAGGGACAGGGAGGGGAGTGGGAAGGGACAGGGAGGGGAGTGGGAAGGGACAGGGAGGGGAGTGGGAAGGGACAGGGAGGGGAGTGGGAAGGGACAGGGAGGGGAGTGGGAAGGGACAGGGAGGGGAGTGGGAAGGGAACTGAGAAGGGACAGGGAAGGGCCTAGAACTAAGTGGGAGGGGACTTGGAGGACCTGGGAGGGCACTTGGAAGAACTGGGAGGGGACCGGGAGGGAGTGGGAGGAAACTGGGAGGGCCTGGGAAGGGACTGGAAAGGGCCTAGGACAAACTGAGAGGGGACTGGGATTTAACTGGGAAGGGAAAAGGAAGAGACATGGAAAGGACAAGGAGAGGAGAAGGAGGAGACAAGGAGAACAAAGAGAGTACAAGGAGGGGAGTGGGAAGGGACTGGGAGGGGAGTGGGAAGGGACTGGGAGGGGAGTGGGAGGGCACTTGGAAGGACTGGGAGGGGACCGGGAGGGCCTGGGAAGGGACTGGGAGGAAATGGGTGGACTGGGAGGGGACTGGGAAGGGACAAGGAGGAGACAAGGAGGGAATTGGGGAGGGACGGAGGGGAGTGGGAAGGGACTGGGAAGGGACAGGGAGGGGATTAGGATGAGACTGGGACAAACTGGGAAGAGACTGGGACAAACTGGAAGGGGACAGGGAGGGAAGTGGGAGGGAACTGGAAGGGTAATGCAAAGGGACTGGGAGGGGAGTGGGAGAGACTGGGTGGAGTGGGATGGACTGGGATGGAACTGAGTAGGCACTGGGATAAACTTTGAAGGGACTGGGAAGGGCCTGGAACTAACTGGGAGGGGACTTGGAGGGAACTGGGAAGACCTGGGAGGGAATGGGAGGGAACGGGAGGGACTGGGAAGAGACGGGAAAGGGCCTGGGAGGAACTGGGTGGACTGGGAGGGGACTAGGACAAACTGGGAGGGGACTGGAAGGGAACTGGAAAGTAACAAGGAATGGACAGGGAGGGGAGTGGGAAGGGACTGGGAGGGGATTGGGAAGGGACTGGGACAAAGTGGGAAGGGACTGGGACACACTGGGAAGGGACTGGGACACACTGGGAGCAGACTTGGAGGGAAGTGGGAGGACCCGAGTGAAATGGGAGGGCACTGGGAGGGACTGGGAGGGCAGTGGGAAAGACTGGGTGACCACTGGAAAGGGAATGGGAAGAGACTGGGAGGGGCCTGGGAGGAACTGGGTGGACTGGGAGGGGACCGGGAGGGAATGGGAGGGACTGGTAGGAAACTGGGAGGACCAGGAAAGGGACTGGGACAAACTGGGAGGCGACTGGGAGGGCACTGGAAGGCTAATGGAAAGGGAGCGGGAGGGGAGTGAGAGGGTATTGGAAAGGGACGGGGAAGGGAGTGGGGGGGAGTGGGAGGGAATGGGTGGACTGGGTCAAACTGGGAAGGGACCGGGAAGGGCCTGGAACTAAGTGGGAAGGGACTTGGAGGGAACTGGGAGGGAATGGGAGGAATCTGGGAGGGCCTGGGAAGGGACTGGAGGAAGTGGGTGGACTGGAGGGGAATGGGATGGAGTGGGAGGACACTGGGAACGGCCTAGGAAGGCCCTGGAACTAAGTGGGAGGGGACTTGGAGGGAACTGGGAGGCAATGGGAGGGCCTGGGAAGGAACTGGAAAGGGCCTGGGAGGGACTGAGAAGGGACTGGGTAGGTCCTGGGACAAACTGGGAGGGAACTGGGAATGCACAAGGAAGGGCAGTGGGAAGGGACTGGGAGGGGATTGGGATGGGACTGGGAGGGACCTGAGAAGGGACTGGGAAGGGCCTGGAACTAAGTGGGAGGGGACTTGGAGGGAACTGGGAGGACCTAGGAGGGCACTGGGAAGGACCGGGAAGGAATGGGAGGAAACTTGGAAGGCCTGGGAAGGGACTGGAAAGGGACTGGGAGAAACTGGGTGGACTGGGAGGGAACTGGAAGGGGACTGGGAAGGTCCTGGGACAAAATGGGAGGGGACTGGGATGGAACAAGGAAGGGACAAGGAAGCAACACGGAGGAGACAAGGAGGCGACAAGAAAGGGACAAGGAAGCAACACAGAGGCGACAGGGAAGCGACACGGAGGTGACAGGGAAGGGACAGGGAGGGGAGTGGGAAGGGACAGGGAGGGGAGTGGGAAGGGACAGGGAGGGGCCTGGAACTAAGTGGGAGGGGACTGGGATGGACAGGGATGGGCTGGGATGGACAGGGAGGGGCTTGGAGGGACTGGGAGAGAATGGGAAGGGTCTGGGAGAGAATGGGAAGGGTCTGGAAGAGAATGGGAGGGGACTGGGAGTGCACTGGGAAGGGACTGGGAGTGCACTGGGAAGGGACTGGGAGTGCACTGGGAAGGGACAGGGAGGAAAGTGAGAATGGACTGGTAAGGGCCTGGGACAAACTGGGAGGGAACTGGGAGGGGAGTGGGAGGGACTGGGTGGACTGGGAGGGAATTGGGAGGGACAGGGCAGGACTGGGAGCTTGCTGGGAGGGACTGGAAAGGGCCTGGGCGAAACTGGGAGGGAACTGTGAAGAGACTGGGAAGGTATGGGGAGGGCACTGGGACGGACTGGGAGGGAACTGGGAAGGGACAGTGAGGGAGTGGGAGGGACTGGGTGGAACAGGAGGGAATGGGAGGGACTGGGATGGAGTGGGAGGGACTGGGAAGGGGCTGGGAAGGGACAGGGAGGGAACTGGGACAAAGTGGGAGGGGACTGGGAGTGCACTGGGAGGACCAGAGTGAAATGGGAGGGGACGGGGAGGGAATGGGAGGGCACTGGGAATGGACCAGGAGGGGACTGAGAGGGAATGGGAGGAACTGGGAATGACTGGGAGGGCACTGGGCGGACTGGGAGGGGACGGGGAGGGAATGGGAGGGGCTGGGATGGACAGGAATGGGGGGGGAGAGACTGGGAAGGACTGGGACGGAATGGGAGGGAACTGGGAAGGGAATGGGAAGGGACTGGGAGGGCCCGGGATGGAGTGGGATGGACTGGGATAGGACGGGGAAGGGACTGGGTGGGAATGGGATGGACTGGAAAGGACCTGGAGGGAACTGGCAAGGGACTAAGAAGAACTGGGAGGTAGTGGGAGAAATTGGGAGGGACTGGAAGGAAACTGGGAAGGGACTTGGCTGGGAATGGGAGAGTACTGCGAAGGGACTGGGATGCAGTGGGAAAGGACTGGGAATGAAACTGGGAAGGGACTGGGAAGGGACTGGGACAGTGTGGGAAGGGACTTGGTAGGGATAGCAAAGCGATTGTTACAGACTGGGACAAGCTGGGAGGGACAGGGACAAACAGGGAAGGGACTGGGAGAACACATTGCAGTACTGGGAGCCCTTGAGGGAGATCTTGGAGTTCCTGGGAGCACTGTTGTTGCTGCGAGGTCACCGAGAATAGGATCGGAGAGGTTTTACTGGCAGCACCGCGTGGGACAGGAGGTCACTCACTGCGTTCCTGGGAGCACTGGAGAGGGATTTTGCAGTTCCCGGGAGCACTGGCAGAGACTGGGAGGCGCTGGGTTCACCCTGGGATCGCTGGGCGAGTCTGGGGGCATTGGGGTCAGCCTGCAAGAGCTGGGAGAGACAGGAGAACAGCTCGTGAACTGGGAGCAGACTGCTCCTGACCGCGGCAAATCGACACCCACCCCCGCCCCCTCGCTGCTGCCCACCCCCAGACCCGTGGCAGAGTCCTGCAGCAGGGACAAAACAACTCCAGAGAGCAGCAGAGTCGACACTGAGCTGATGCGGAGCAGAGAAAGCAGAGGGGACGAGGGTTACGCTGGCTAGGTCAGAGCCGAGGGGGCGAGGGCGGTGCCATCGTGGGAAGGGCAGGCGCTGTCACGGGGAGGACGGCGCCATCTTGGGAAGGGCAGGCGCTGTCACGGGGAGGACGGCGCCATCTTGGGAAGGGCAGGCGCTGTCACGGGGAGGACGGCGCCGAAGGGAGCCGAGCCGAGCCGAGGAGCCGAAG
Organism: Melanerpes formicivorus; assembly: GCF_026170545.1. Classification (NCBI taxonomy): domain Eukaryota; kingdom Metazoa; phylum Chordata; class Aves; order Piciformes; family Picidae; genus Melanerpes; species Melanerpes formicivorus. Next base: position 4,263,644 of record NW_027142413.1, on the reverse strand, counting down.
GGAGCCGAGCCGAGCCGAGGAGCCGAAGGGAGCCGAGCCGAGCCGAGGAGCCGAAGGGAGCCGAGCCGAGCCGAGGAGCCGAAGGGAGCCGAGCCGAGCCGAGGAGCCGAAGGGAGCCGAGCCGAGCCGAGGAGCCGAAGGGAGCCGAGCCGAGCCGAGGAGCCGAAGGGAGCCGAGCCGAGCCGAGGAGCCGAAGGGAGCCGAGCCGAGCCGAGGAGCCGAAGGGAGCCGAGCCGAGCCGAGGCGCCGAAGGGAGCCGAGCCGAGCCGAGGCGCCGAAGGGAGCCGAGCCGAGCCGAGGAGCCGAAGGGAGCCGAGCCGAGCCGAGGAGCCGAAGGGAGCCGAGCCGAGCCGAGGAGCCGAAGGGAGCCGAGCCGAACCGAGGAGCCGAAGGGAGCCGAGCCGAACCGAGGCGCCGAAGGGAGCCGAGCCGAACCGAGGCGCCGAAGGGAGCCGAGCCGAGCCGAGGCGCCGAAGGGAGCCGAGCCGAGCCGAGGCGCCGAAGGGAGCCGAGCCCAGCCGAGCCGCCGAAGGGAGCCGAGCCGAGCCGAGGCGCCGAAGGGAGCCGAGCCCAGCCGAGCCGCCGAAGGGAGCCGAGCCCAGCCGAGCCGCCGAAGGGAGCCGAGCCCAGCCGAGCCGCCGAAGGGAGCCGAGCCCAGCCGAGCCGCCGAAGGGAGCCGAGCCCAGCCGAGCCGCCGAAGGGAGCCGAGCCCAGCCGAGCCGCCGAAGGGAGCCGAGCCCAGCCGAGCCGCCGAAGGGAGCCGAGCCCAGCCGAGCCGCCGAAGGGAGCCGAGCCCAGCCGCGCCGCCGAAGGGAGCCGAGCCCAGCCGAGGGTTATATAAAAGGTTAATCTTTTCCCATGTTAATTCTTATTTTATACAGAACGGTTAATTTTTCCTATCAGGCTCAGCCAGCCTCTGTTCAGAGGGTTTTCCATTCACATAAAAAATAACCAATCGACAACAAAATCGATACTTTTAAAAAGCCACTCTTTGCATATGATAGATACACACTGCACATTTATATATTTGAGAACCCCACGTACCCCATTTCAAAGCCTCCCTTCTTACGAATTAACACTGTAGTATGGAGGTTTTACTTCGAGCAGTGCTTTCTGGGCCAGATGTAAGCAGCTGAAGACATTTATTACATTAAACAGCAAAGTCATATAGTCTAATCAGAAGGCACACGTGGCACATCTCAGTTGGGCATTTTCTGCTGGCATACAATAGGTTGCAATGAAACTATTTTAACACATCCAACCTGTTATAAAATATGCATCCTTTTTTTTTTTAATATATATAATCCTTCTCTTAAAACGATTTTGAATACAAAGAAACAAAAATCTCATTCTATAATATCCCTATATCAAACTCTTATCCTAACACCTTAGTACCTTAGTACAATCACTAATTACTTAATACTTATAAACACTAAATACTTACTATTCATTATGCTTACAGGTAAAACAACTATTAAAAACAAAAAAAAAAATCTCTAAAACACATCACAATCAGAAATAATGAAATAATCATTGTTGCTTTAAATCAGAACACAACTTTCATAGACTAGAGAGGTTATCAGAAAGGGGGGGAGAAATGGGGGGGGGGGGAGGCGGCCGGCTAGCAAAGGCACCATAGGGACAAAGAGAGGGGGGGGAAAGGGGTGTGGGGAGAAAGCCACCGAATTCACACCAGCTGCCCTTCCAGGCAGCCTCGAGGTCAAATGTAGGATTCCCTGAAGGCATGGAGACTTCCATAGGAGGCGATAGCAGCAATTTTGAGCTACATTGATGTTTTTGAGCCTAAAACTCAAGGTGCTTGTAGCAGATGCCACTGTCTCTTCTCCACTCCATATTGCTGGATGTCAGTGCATACAACTTACAGCAGCAGTTCCTAAAGTACACAAAAGTATCTGGCAATCAGTGTTTCTTACAGGCTTCTAGGACAGTCATCTTCTCCCAAGTCATGCTTTTTGCCTAAAGTGTCCCTTCTGTCCACAATTAAAACACATGGAAAAACTTTTAAGAGTTAGTGGGGGGGGTGTCCAGCAGCAGGGGGGGAGTGGGCTGCTGTTGCTATTGGCCAGGTGCCAGTGACTGCAGCTCCAGGGGTGCAGGTGAGCTTAGTGGCCATGGTGGGGGAGAAGGGCTGGGGGGCGTAGATGTCAAAGAAGAGCTTTGTTCTGGTGAAATGGCATTACTATTCTAACAGCTTTATAATGCTCTGCTAATTGATCTAAAGAATCTTTAATTAGTCCCTGTGTTGTAAGGGAAGATGTAACAATTTTGTTTACTTTTGTTGCCGCCATCCCTCCCCGCTCCCATGTCTTTTCATTCTACATTGTTGCCCTTTTTTTTCCCTCCAAGATGTAAGTAAATGACTCTGAGTATCAAGTTATCTTCTTTTGTTCTTTCATTACCCATACGTGCTCCTCAACAGGAGGCACCGACGCTCAGTTTCCCCAGTCACTTACCTCTGTCCGGGGTGACCATTTGTTGTAGTATTGATGTTTTAATTACTTCGAGCAGTGCTTTCTGGGCCAGATGTAAGCAGCTGAAGACATTTATTACATTATACAGCAAAGTTATATAGTCTAATCAGAAGGCACACCTCAATTGGGCATTTTCTACTGGCATACGTGCAATTAAGGCATACAGTAGGTCGTAACAACAAAACTATTTTAACACGTCCAACCAAACTCTGCCCAGTTTCTCTCCTTCGGTTCCAAAGTGTTTACATTACTCTCAGAGTCAAAGGCAAAACATAGCTTTCTCTGACTCGAGCAAAGGCAAATCTTCCCCGTAGTCTTCCAAAGCTATCCCAAAACACCTTCCCACATCATACTATTCTTCTACATCCACTTAAACAGGAGAGCTTCTGGAATGTAAAAGCAAATTCTAGGGAGAGCAAAACAGGGTTTCAAAGCATAAATATAACATGTGTATCACATAAAAACAGTAGACCTTCCTTTTTGTCTGTCATGGGAGGGGGGGGTTGCCCTTCTTTGTTCCTTTGGGGTTTTTTTCTTTTTGTTTCTTAGTTTTCAATACAAATGGAAAAACCTTCAAAGAGGGCCGCACTCAGCTGCTCCCCACACACAGGGGCAAGAGAAGCCCCTAACTGGTCAGTGTTGCCACCCCTCTTAAGGGGATCGGTTGGCACCTAAGGTGCACCTGGGGGTATCAAAGGGGAATTTGGGGGCACATAGAGGGATGAGGAGGGCCTCTGGAGAGTCTCCCAAAGGATTAGTTGGATATTTAGGGTTATTTGGAACCCCGCCACAAAGGCCACTACTGCAAAGCTTTCCCCCCACCACCACAACTAACCCTAACCATCCGACTAAAATACCCACAGGAGACCTTCCATTAGTCCCCACATGCCTCTATATTCCCCTTGACTTCCCATTCAAATTAAGAAACTAAAAATAAAACCAGTGATGTTTCTTTTGTGTGTCTTGTGGGGTTTTTTAGTTTGCAAATAAGAGTCATTTCAAAGCCTTTTTGCATCCACATTACTACTGTTCTGCAATCTCTCGATTAAGAGCACAGCTTTTTCTCTGCTGGAATACCTCACACTAACACTTAAATTTTTTTCATGGGTTTTCATCCCCTCTGAGAGCATTCAGGCAGCTTTTTTGGGCAGCATCCCCCGCCCCTCACTCACCTGCTCCTCTCCTGCATCAGCACCCACCCCCATGTGGTATCATGGAAGGAAAGAGAGACAGCTGAGGGGCTGCCCCGCTTTTTATCACCCCGACCCACGGATGCCCTTCTCAGTAGGATTTGCACCTTCAGCACGCAGCTGAGTTTTTGCTGCGCTTCCCTCCTCTGTGACAGCTGCTGCGCAGGTCTGCATCTCCAAGCGTGTCACACCTTCTGGGATTTACTACCCCATAATCACCTTGCAGTTGGTGCATTTCTTGCTGGCAATCAACCCATCTCTTCCATCTGTTGCTCTCATTGTTTTGTTTCAGCTTTCTGAGCCTGTGTCGGTACAAGTCCTTCTCAGGGCACTGCAAACAGAGACAGACAAAGCTTCCTTTTCTCCAATAGTTCCAGGAAGATTTCCGGCACTTCTAGGCAAGCACCGACAGAGTGACGGCTGTGAGGGGACATCAGCCTGGCACTGGAGCTGGGCATTCTGAGCAGATGAGGAACCCTGGGCAACACCTACAGAGAAATCTTGGTTTCTCTGCAGAGAAGCACTGGCCTTAGAGACAAAGCTGTCTTTGATCTGGGCACCAGCTGCAGCTCCCAGCGGTGCCTAGCTGCAGAGCAATGGCCTGCACCTTCATCCTGATCCAGGTGGAGAGAGAACTGCCAGGAGCACAACTTCTCTGCTACGGTTGCAGCATCCCCAGGGGCCGAGCGCAGCCTTGCTGTTAGTGAGGAACACAGCCCCTGTGAGAAGCTCCTGGGGTCAGGGGACAAACAAGAGGTTGTCCACACTGGAAACAAGGGAAGTCTCTTTGCCACTCCCATTATACCCATCAGAGGACTTCTGCTTGCTTACCTACCTGCTCGGTTGGAGTCTACACTGGAAGAAGTTTCAGCTCCTCGGTAAAAGCGTGGACTGAGCAGTTTCTTTTTCAGCCTTTCCTTCCTGACTGACAGATCAAACCCTACCTGGAGCCCACACAAGCCAAGCAGGAGATCCCCTGCTAGGCTGGCAGGGCGAGGCTGTACCGTCGCAGCAGCCGTAGCCCTTGTGCCGACCGTGTCGCTGCTGCACGTCTTGCTTGCTCGGTTAATGAAGTGGAAAGCAAAGAGTCAATCTGTAAAGAATAAAGCAAAAAGCAAAGAACAGATCTCAGTTACTCACATTGTAAAGCTCTGAGGAGGTTAGCATGCATTCAATAAAAATACCACAAAATCATTTGTTCTCCCTTCAGCGTTCATTTAACTCACAGAGCTGTGAACTGATGCTGTCCCAAAACACACACTCAGCATCTGGTGGTACTTGGAGCACCAAGAAGAGAGTTTGGCATGCTGGGAGAACACTTCCCCACTGAGGGAAGATCTGGGGCCCCACTGGGAGACTTGGGAAGGCACTGGGAGCACTAGAAAAGGATTTTGGAGTTACTGGGAAGAAGAGGGAGAACACAGGGGCCATGCTGGGAGCAATCAGGAAAGCAGAATAGAATACAGACTTAACCAGGTTGCAAAAGACCTTCCAGAACACTGAGTCCAACCTATCACCCACCACCATCTAGTCAACCAAACCATGGTACTCAGTGCCTCATCCAGTCTTACTTTAAACACTTGCAGTGATGGTGACTCCATCACCTCCCAGGGCAGCTCATTCCTCATGAGTGCAACACAAAGCAGACTTACTTGTGGTCTTGTTCTCCAAAGCACAACGTATAGACTGCTCCTGATGTAGACATACACACACACCCCACATGTGGAGAACAGCAAGAGTCCTGCAGACAAGACTCCTAACAGGAGTGGGGAAACACTGGGTGTACTAGAAAAGAAAAAGAGATAAAGGGCCAATTCTGTTATCACTTACAGCTCCACACTTCCGTCATTATTGCATGCACTAGAAGCACAGAGTTACAGGTATCTCTGGGTACAGTTGAGGCAGCAGCCGCCACCCCCCCAAAGCCCCGCGCAGCACCGCCGGCGGCCACCCCCCCAAAGCCTCGCGCAGCACCGCGGGCGGCCACCCCCCCCAAAGCCCCGCGCAGCACCGCGGGCGGCCACACCCCCAAGCCCCGCGCAGCTCCAGCGGCTGCTATAGAGAAACCCCACAAAGCAGCAGAGACTGGCACTGACCCGGGACACAGCAGAAGAGCTCCAACCTCTACCAGCCACGACCCTGCACTGAGCCGTTTTAAAGCATCCGGCGCCATGTTGTTGAGGGCGGTGCCACGCTGGGGGGTGGGGTTCAGGCTGGGGGGGCGATGCTACGCTGAGGGGGCGGTGCCACGCTGGGGGGCGGTGCCACATGGGTGGAGGCGGTGCCGCGCTGGGGGGCGGTGCCGCGCTGGGAAGGGCGGTGCCACCCTGGGAAGGGCGGTGCCACCCTGGGAAGGGCGGTGCCACCCTGGGAAGGGGCGGTGCCACCCTGGGGGGGGCGGTGCCACCCTGGGAAGGGCGGTGCCACCCTGGGGGGGGGGCGGTGCAACCCTGGGGGGGGGCGGTGCCACTCTGGGGGGGGGCGGTGCCTGCTGTGTCACTTCACGCTCAGCTTTCCATGGGTTTTATTCCCCTCCAAGATTGTTGAGTTATGAGCAGCTGAGGAGCCCTGGGGAACACCTGTACAGAAATGTTCTTCCAAGAGCTGTCAGAAAAATGTGACTGAGAAGGACTGGGAAAGAACTGGGAGGGACTGGGATACCACTGGGACCCTCACAAGTCTATGGCACCAGATGGGATCCATCCCAGGGCAGAGAGCTCTGGCAGATGAGCTCCAAGCCACTGCCCAACATTTGCCACCAGTCCTGCATGACCACAGAGGTCCCAGGTGGCTGGAAGCTGCCAGTGTGATGCCATTCACGAGAAGGGCTGGAGGGAAGAACCTGGGAACTCCAGGCCTGTAAGCCTGACCTCAGTGCCTGGCAAGACTATGGAGCAGATCGTCCTGGGGGCAATCACAGCAAACCTGCAGGACGGGCAAGGGCTCAGGCCCAGCCAGCAAAGATTTGGTGGGAGGGGCAGGTCCTGCCTCACCAACCTGATCTCCTTCTATGCCCAGGTGACTGCCTGGTAGGTGTGGGGAAGGCTGTGGATGTAGTCTGCCTGGACTTCAGCAAGGCCTTTGACACTGTCTGCCACAACAAACTCCTGGCCAAGCAGAACAGCCCACATCCTGGACAGGAGCACTCTGTGCTGGGTTAGGAACTGGCTGGAGTCCTGGGCCCAGAGAGTGGTGGTGAATGGTGCCACATGCAGCTGGCAGCCGGGCACTAGTGGTGTCCCCCAGGGATCAGTGCTGGGTCCCATCCTGTTCAATATCTGTATTGATGATCTGGATGAGGGGAGCAAGTCCATCATCAATAACTTTGCAGATGACACCAAGCTGGGGGCAGGAGTTGATCTGCTGGAAGGTAGGAGAGCTCAGCAGAGGGACCCTGACAGGCTGGACAGATGGGCAGAGTTTGGAAAGCATGCACGGACTCCCTGGTTGGTGAAGCAGGAATTGTTTAGTGGTACAGAACAAGCAGTGTATGTAGGAAAAATCAAGCAGGCTAAGCAATTCCCTGGCATTCTTGCACCACTGCTGCTAATTGAGTTTTCTCCTTTGATATGCAGCTCTCCATTATTATCTTCATCCCATAGCAGGTTGAGCTTCTCCAGCACGGAGGCGAGCGTCCTTCTGTCTCGCGCTTCAGGCTGTTTACTGCAGTCAGCTCTTCTTTATCATCAGACCGTTCTTCCGTCGTCAGCAGCCTGTTGTTCTTTCCTGTCGTGAAACCTTCCATAGATACTTTCTGCTTTCCTCCAGGCAGAGTCCAAGGGCATGCTATTGAACACATGCAAGTGCCAGGTTCTACACATTACCACAACAACCCCAGGCATTGCTACAGGCTGGGGTCAGACTAGCTGGATAGGAACCAGGCTGGAAAGGGACCTGAGGGTGCTGGTTGACACCAGCTGAACATGAGCCAGCAGTGTGCCCAGGTGGCCAAGAAGGCCAAATACATCCTGGCCTGCATCAGGAACAGTGTGGCCAGCAGGAGCAGGGAGGTCATTCTGCCCTGTGCTCAGCACTGGTCAGGCCACACCTTGAGTTCTGGGTCCAGTTCCTGGGCCCCTCAGTTTAGGAAAGATGTTGAGATGCTGGAAGGTGTCCAGAGAAGGGCAACAAAGCTGGGGAGGGGTCTGGAGCACAGCCCTGTGAGGCAAGGCTGAGGGAGCTGGGGTTGCTTAGCCTGGAGAAGAGGAGGCTCAGGGGAGACCTTCTTGCTCTCTACAACTACCTGAGGGCAGATTGTAGCCAGGTGGGGTTTGGTCTGTTCACCCAGGCACCCAGTACCAGAACAAGAGGACGCAGTCTCAGGCTGTGCCAGGGAAGGTTTAAGCTAGAGGTGAGGACAAAGTTCATCCCAGAAAGAGGAACTGGCCATTGGAATGTGCTGCCCAGGGAGGTGGTGGAGTCCCCATCCCTGGAGGTGTTCCAAAAAAGAACTGGATGTGGCAGCTGAAGCCATGGTTTAATTGTGAGGAGGGGATAGGGATGCAGACATAGGAGGGAATTGATGAGATCTGAGGTCTCTTCAAACCTGGTTGATTATGTGAGACTGGGAGGTACTAGGAGGAACTGGGGGTTACTGGGAAGTACTAGAAGGTACTGGGAGGCTGTGGAAGGACTCTGGGGGGGAGTGAGGGGCACTGGAGAACTATAAGGGTTAACTGGGAGGTACTGGGAAGGGCTCTGAATGGCACTGGGAAAAACTCAGAGACTGTGGAGAGACTTTGGGGCAGTCTGCAGGGGGTGAAGGGGTCACTGGGGGTTATGGGGAGATACTCACAGTGCTCCCAGTGCTCTCCCAGTTGTCTCCCAGTTCCTCCCAGTGCTCCCAGTTGAGTTCCTGATGCTTCCAGTTGTATCCCAGGGCTCCAGAACTGACTCCAGGTGCTGCAGGTATGGCTCCCAGTCCCTCCCAGTGCCTCTCAGCCCCTGCCAGCCTCCTCCCAGACTGGGAAAGGACTGGGAGGCACTGGGAGGGGCTCAGGACAGTAGTGGGGAGGTACTGGGAGACTGTGGAAGGACTCTGGGGAGGAATTGGGGATGCTCAGTGGGGTACAGAGGGTCACTGGGAGGCTGTGGAAGGACTTCCTCGGTGGAACTGGGAGGGCTCAGGGGGGCACTGGGGGTTACTGGAAGGTACTGGGAGGTAGTGGGGAGTACTGGGAGGCTGTGAAAGGACTCTGGGAGGGGAGGGTTACTGTGGGGGGAGTGAGGGGGCACTGGGGAAGTCTAAGGGTTAACTGGGAGGTACTGGGAAGGGCTCTGAATGGCACTGGGAAGAACTCAGAGACTGTGGAAAGACTTTGGGGCGGTCCAGTTGTGTCCCAGGGCTCCAGCAATGCCTCCAGCTGGTCCAGGTATGTCTCCCAGTGCCTCCTGGTCCCTACTGGTCTCCTCCCATACTGGGATAGGACTAGAAGGGATTGGGAGGTACTGGGAGGGACAGGAATAAACAGGGAGGGACTGGGAAGGGAGTGGGACAGTATGGGAGGGGACATGGAGGGACAGGGAGGGGACATAGTGGGAATGGACTGGGAGGGACTGGCAGGGACTGAGAGGACACTTTCACAGCTGTCTCCCAGTTTTGTCCCAGTTGGGTTCCTGCTGCTTCCAGTTGTCTCCCAGGGCTCCAGGTCTGACTCCAGGTGCTGCAGGTACGGCTCCCAGACTCTTCCAGAAACTTCCAGTCCCTACCAGTCTCCTCCCAGACTGGGAAAGGTGTAGGAGAAAATGGGATGGACTGGGAGGCTGTAAAGGGCTGTGGGAGGGAAATGGGGGACTGAGGGGGGTACTGGGAATTCCTGGGTCATGCTCCCAGTGCTCCCAGTTGTCTCCCAGTGGGGATGCTACTGCTTCCAATTGTCCACCAGGGCTCTTGCCAGGTAGTGCAGGTAGAACTGGGAGGGTACTGGAAAGGGATGGGGAAGGGACTGGTTGGGGACTGTGAAGGGACTGGGATGGAATGGGAGGAACTGGGAGGGGCGGGGATGGACTGGGGGGGCACTGGGAAGAGACTGGGATGGGAGTGGGAAAGGACAGGGAGGAACTGGGTGTACTGGAATGGGAATGGGAGGGAACTGGGAGAGACTGGGAAGGACTGGGAGTGCACTGCGACGGGACTGGGAGGGGAGTGGGGAGCCAGTGGGAGGGGATTGGGAGGGAACTAAGAAGGGAATGGGAAGGGAAAAGAGTTGGAAGGGACTGGGATGGAGTGGGATGGATCAGGGAGGGAATTGGAAAGGGCTCAGGACAGTACTGTGAAGGACAGGGAGGCTGTTAAGGGCTCTGGGGGGGCACTGGGAGGTACTGGGAGGCTGTGAAAAGATCTGGGGGGGGAGGGTTACTGGGGGGAGTGAGGGGGCGCTGGAGAACTATAAGGGTTAACTGGGAGGTACTGGGAAGGGCTCTGAATGGCACTGGGAAGAACTCAGAGACTCTGGAAAGACTTTGAGGAGGTCTGGAGGGGCTGAGGGGGGCACTGGGGGTTATGTGGAGATACTCACAGTGCTCCCAGTGCTCTCCCAGTTGTCTCCCAGTTGTTCCCAGTGCTCCCAGTTGAGTTCCTGCTGCTTCCAGTTGTCTCCCAGGGCTCCAGCAATGCCTCCAGCTGGTCCAGGCATGTCTCCCAGTGCCTCCTGGTCCCTACTGGTCTCCTCCCATACTGGGATAGGACTAGAAGGGATTGGGAGGTACTGTAAGGGACAGGAATAAACAGGGAGGGACTGGGAGGGGATGGGAAGGGAGTGGGACAGTATGGTAGGGGACTTGGAGGGACAGGGAGGGGACATAGTGTGAATGGACTGGGAGGGACTGGCAGGGACTGGGATGGAGTGGGATGGGACAGTAAGGGGATTGGGAAGGGACAGGGAAGGGACAGGGAGGGGATTGGGATGGGACTGAGTGAACTGGGAAGGGAATGAAAGGGACTGGGATGGACTGTTAGGGGCTTGGGTGGACTGGGATTGACAGGGAGGGCAGTGGTAGGGAATGGGAGGGATGGGAGGGGACTGGGAAGGAACTGGGAAGGGCCTGGGTCAAACTGGAAGGGGACTTGGAGGGAACTGGGAGGACCTGAGTGAAATTGGAGGGGACTGGGAGGGAGCGGGAGGAAACTGGGAGGGAATTGGTAGGGAACAGTGAAGGGACTGGGAGGGCACTGGAAGGGTTTTGGAAAGGGAGTGGGAAAGGACAGGGAGGAACTGGGTGTAGTGGAATGGGAATGGGAGGGAACTGGGAGAGAATGCGAAGGACTGGGAGTGCACTGCGATGGGACTGGCTGGCCACGCCCCCTCCCAAATAAGGGAGGGAGAGTGAAACGGAGGAGGACGGCTGGCCACACCCACAAAGGGAGGGCAGTGAAGAAGCGAGGTGGGGGGCTGGCCACGCCACCCCCCCAAATAAGGGAGGGAGAAAGTGAAGCGGAGGCGGGTGGCTGGCCATGCCCCCTCCCCCCACCAAGCTAAAAGGGGGAGGGAGCTTCTGGCGCGATGCGGCCAATAGGAGGGAGGGGAAAGCGCAAAGGCGGGAAAGGGGTTAGGGGTGGGCGGCAAAAGGGAAGGGGAGGGTGGGAAAGGAATAAGGAAGGGGAAGGGAGGAGAGAGGAAGAGAGGGGGGACCAGTATGTACCAGTATGTACCAGTATGGAGCCAGGGCTAGACCAGTCTGGACCGGTCTGGACCAGTTTGGACCAGTCTGGACCAGTCTGGACCAGTCTGGACCATTTTGGAACAGTATGGATCAGTTTGGACCAGTGTAGACTGGTTTGGACCGGTTTGGACCAGTCTGGAGTGTTTTGGACCGGTTTGGACCGGTCTGGACCGGTCTGGACCAGTCTGGACCGGTTTTGACCGGTCTGGACCGGTCTGGACCGGTTTGGACCGGTCTGGACCGGTCTGGACCGGTTTGGACCGGTTTGGACCGGTTTGGACCGGTCTGGACCGGTTTGGGCCGGTCTGGACCGGTCTGGACCGGTCTGGACCGGTCTGGGCCGGTCTGGACCGGTTTGGACCGGTCTGGACCGGTTTGGACCGGTTTGGACCGGTCCGGACCGGCTTGGACCGGTCCGGACCGGTCCGGACCAGTCCGGACCGGTCCGGACCGGTTTTGACCGGTTTGGACCGGTCTGGACCAGTTTGGACCGGTCTGGGCCGGTCTGGACCGGTTTGGACCGGTCTGGACCGGTTTGGACCGGTTTTGACCGGTCCGGACCGGTCCGGACCGGTCCGGACCGGCTTGGACTGGTCTGGACCGGTCTGGACCGGCTTGGACCGGTCTGGACCAGTCTGGACCGGCTTGGACCGGTCTGGACCAGTCTGGACCGGCTTGGACCAGTCTGGACTGGTCTGGCCCGGTCTGGACCGGTTTGGACCAGTCTGGACCGGCTTGGACCGGTTTGGACCGGTCTGGACCAGTTTGGACCGGTCTGGACCGGCTTGGACCGGTTTGGACCGGTCTGGATCAGTATCGAGCTTGGGTGGCCACTAATGACCCCCCCCAGCCTCTCCCTCCCACCCCTCCTCCTCCTCTCCCCTCCCATTCTCCCTTTTCCGTGCTCCCCGCGGCCCCACTCCACTCTCTGATGTCACCGCGCGGGGCAGCCCTGGTGCCCTCCTCCCAACTCCCACCTGGGTGCTCCGCCCCCTTGCTCTGACGTAATCAGCAGCCATCGCCTCTCTGCCCCAGCTGCTCAGGCCACGCCCCCCGTGACATAGTCTGCGCTATTCCCCGCCCCCCCATAGCCATCCTGCTGCCCTCCTCCAGCCCCGCCCCCTCCTATAGCCATCCAATTGTCGCTCTCCAGCCCTGCCTCCAGTCCTCCAGTCCCACCTCCTGCAACCTCCCTCAGCCCTTTCCCCGCCCCCTCCATAACCATCCTATTTCACTCAAACCCCGCCCCCTTGTGACGCAGCTGTCCTCTCGTTCCCGCCCCCTCCCTTAGCCATTCTATTGCCGCCCGCTAGCCCCGCCTCCAGTGACGTAACCTGCGCACTCTTCCCCGCTCCCCCTCCCCTCTAGCTCCCTTCCCACCCTTTCCCTTTCCTATCCCCTCACAGCGCCGCCGCCGCTTTCTCTGCTCCCCGCCCCTCCTTTGCGCGGCCCCTAATCACGTGACGATCGCTGGGCGAGTCTGGGTGCTGCGGGGTTCACCCTGGGATCGCTGGGCGAGTCTGGGGGCATTGGGGTCAGCCTGCAAGAGCTGGGAGAGACAGGAGAACAGCTCGTGAGCAGACTGCTCCCGACCGCGGCAAATCGACACCCACCCCCCCCCCTCGCCGCTGATGTTTCTCGCCCCCCCCCCCCTCGCTGCTGCCCACCCTCAGACCCATAGCAGAGTCCTGCAGCAGGGACAGAACAACTCCAGAGAGCAGCAGAGTCTACACTGAGCTGATGCGGAGCGGAGAAAGCAGAGGGGACGATAGTTACGCTGGCTAGGTCGGAGCCGACGGGGCGAGGGCGGCGCCATCTTGGGAAGGGCAAGCGCTGTCACGGGGAGGGCGATGCCATCTTGGGAAGGGCAAGCGCTGTCACGGGGAGGGCGACGCCATCTTGGGAAGGGCAAGCGCTGTCACGGGGAGGGCGACGCCATCATGGGAAGGGCAGGCGCTGTCACGGGGAGGACGGTGCCGTCTTGGTGCCCTCACTTCCGTCTACATGCCCCCAGACCTCCTTTGTCACCCTCTAAGGCCCTTGAGGTGCTCGCAGCTCGCCTTGAGATGTCGGGGGAGATGTGGCTGGGGGGGCCTGGGACTGCAGGACACCCAATACCGGAGTGAGACCACCCCAATCCTGGGGGACCCCAAAACCTGGAACCCCCCAGAGACCTCTAACACAGCACCACCACTCCCCGCCCCCTCAGCTGCTTCAGGACCCTCCAGAGACACCCCCGGAGACCCTCCAGAGGCCGCCAGACACCTCTCGATGCCCACAAAGCCCCTCTAGACGCCCCAGAATACCTCTCTGCGCCTCCCTTCAGAGGCCACTCACACCCTTGGCAGCAGGCAACAGCAAGCAGTACCTGGCCGTGCCCACAAGGTGGGAGCAGTGAGCAGAAGAGCCAGGGGCGCTAGGGACACCGAGACTCCAGCAATGCCACACAGCAACCCACACGCTGTGGGGACCTGACACAGAGACCCCGAAACCACACTGAGGCACAGACCCCCCCACTCCTCCCTGACCCTCCAGACATGACCCAGGAGCCCCTCCAGAGGTCCCCAGACATCTCTAGATGCTCCCAGAACCCTTCACATGCCCCCAAATTCCCCTTTCATACCCCCAAGCCCACTTCAGATGACAGCAGACCCTCCTTAACAGGCCCCCAACGCTCAGCAGGTCCGGTGCTGCTGTGCCTCGGGAGCAGATCAGCTGGTCTCCCTGCAGAGCTTTTTCCAGTCAATGAAAAAACAGCACACCACACACACATGAAAGACAATCCACTGTTTTAATTGAGAGACAGTTGCTATTTCTGTTTCAAACCACACCCCACACCCCCCCGTGGCTCTGCTCAGGATGTGCTTTTCTCCTCTAGAAGCCTTTCTACAGAACAGAGGGGGGTCACGTCAAGGCCTTTCTGCACACAAATCACTGCCCTTCTGCAATCTCTCAATAAGCAGCACCGCTGTTCCTCTGCTGGAACACCTCACAATCACTCTTACACTTTCCCGGGGCTTTCCCTCCCCTCCAAGAACGTCCTGGCATTTCAAACATTTGGCATTTCAGGTCTGCAAGCAGCCTTTGTGGGAGGCTGCCCTCACCCCTCCCTCACTGCTCCTCTGCTGTATCCTCGCCCACCCCCCTGTGGCATCACAGAAGGAAAGACAGCCGAGCGGCTACGCTCCTGTTCTTTTTCTCACCCCGAGCCGGGGACAGCCTTCTGGGCAAGGTTTGCAGCTTCAGCACACAGCTGAGCTTTGCTCTCACCCATTAAACCCTTTGGTGGTTTCAGCTTCCCGAGGATGTGTCGGCACAAGTCCTTGTCGGGGCACCGCAAACAGGGAGAGACAAAGCTCCGAGATCCAGGAAGAGGACGGCTGAGCAGACACTCCTAAAGAGAGAAACTTCATCAGCTGAACCTCACACTTCTCCCAGCTTTGCAACAGCAAAGAACTTTGTGAACAACACAGTGGTGCTCCTAAGGAGGTCACCAGCTTGCAAGTTACAGGAGAAATAAAAACCTTTTTATTACAGAAGCACTGGCAAAAATTTACGGACAGGAACAGCAGACGAGCAAATTCTGCGATTGAGCTAACGACAGACATCAGGCCTAGGATCTGGCTACCCTGACAAAGGATGCCAACAGGACAGAGTGAGGCCTCAGCAGCACTCCCAAAAAGCCCCACAGAGAGCCACAGGCTCTGGCCCGTGCCCCACCTACGGGCCGGCCCTCCTGGCAGCAGCGCAACACCTCCTCTTCAGGAGCCCAGGGACTGACCTCAGCCCCCTAAGGGCCAGGCAAGGTTGGTTCCTGTTAGCTGCCTAAAGCAGCCTCCCCAGCCCTGCTTACAGGGACCTTGGGCTGCTGCTGGGGACAGAAGGGGGATGGAGGGCTCCACAACTCGTCACACAGGCCCCGAGTACAGGGCTGTTAAGCTGACAGGGTGCCAAGGGAACAGGCTGCCATGAAGGCACAGACCCAGGCCCTGAACTACAGGGTGGGTCACCTTGCCGCAGCAACACGACCCAGCGGCTTCGCTGCGTCCGACGAATAAAAGGAGGAAGTTCCGCAGGAACAGAAGGGAAAACCTTTTCACTGTGTGTGCCAGAGCCCTGGAGCAGGCTGCCCAGAGAGTTAGTGGAGTCTCTGGAGACATTCAAAACCTGCCCCAGGTGATCCTGCACTGGCACAGGGGTTGGACCGGATGCTATTTTGGGGTCCCTTCCAACCCCTAACACTCAGTGATTCTGTGATTAGCTATGCTGGTGACAGAGTCTCACTGAGTGCTCTTTAAAATGTTTTTCTTTTCTTTCAGCCTAGGAGTTTCATATTTAAATAGACCTTCTGCTCTGTCTTCCCCCTTCCTTCTTCCATCTTGCGTCTAAACACTAGGAGAGCTTGATCAGGTGTATCCTGGGCGTCCCAACATAACACATCTCAACTGCATACATGGATTTTGTAATCTTTTGCCCCATTGCTCGCACAGGGTGGATTAAGTTCATTACTTAGAGCTCGTCAGGACAGCTGTTGAAGTGTCCTGTGCAATGCAGGAGGAGTTGAATCCCATAGGAAACCACATTACTGTGCTTTGTCAGCCTGGTTATGGTCAGAAACCTCCTTCATTTTTTTTTCTCTTGAACAGATATATCACATGAGTCCCCAGAATTAATTTGCCTCTTCTCATAATTATTTCTTTAAAACTGTCTTAGAAGTGTCTCTGTCCTTCCCTCTCTCTAGATACTGGCCTCCTGAGCCCACGGCAGACTTGCACAGAGCTACTGCGAGCACCACTCTGCACGGCCTCTGGGGGGCTTTCAAGCACAGGCACCCCAGGAGAATCCAAACCTAACCTTGCAGCTGGCCTTAGAGCTCCTCTTTGGAAAACTGTCGCTGCCAGGGCCCACAAACCAACGTCCTCTGTCGGCAAACCGGATGTAAGGGCTGAAAAGTGTCAACGGAAACCGTAATCGGATGGCCCAGGAAGATCCTGCCGGTCTGAACACACCGGACCTGGAATGCACAAAGAAACTCTGTTAACAACTGCCTGTGTGTCTGCTCATAGCTTGAGGAGTAACAGAGCAGAACCAATTCCCAAAAGGTTTTCACTGCGTTCCCAGGGCAAGTAGAGGCTTGCTCTGGCTGTAGTTAATACCTAGAAATTCCTATCAAAATCTTTGCAGCACAACAAGAAAAAAACCAAACCAACCAAACCACAAACTGCTTTATATTATTAAGTAGGAACTCGAAAGCTTACAGGAACTGTGGGGATTTTTTTATGACAAATTATTCCTTTTATTTTTTTCAGTGAGCAATTGGGTTTCCAACAGCTCCACATTCTGACACCAAAGCACCCCGCTCCGTGTCAGGGCTTGTGGCTGAGGCCGAATACAAATCTGCAACTGGTCCTCAGGCAAAGCAGTTAAGCTCCCTGAAAAAAAAGGAAAGAAAGCAAGAGTGAGTCAACCATAAAAACAAGACCTAACCAAACCCCCAAAGCCATTTTGTCAGGAAGTCGCCTCCACTATCACCCACCACATGCTGAAATTCCCTTCCCCTGGGGCTCCTGCTTGGCCCACAGCTGGGGAACATAAAGCAAGGCACAGCCCTGTGGGTACCTGCTGCCCTGGAGCCACCAAAACCGGAGCACCCAGTCACTACCAATCCCACGGCAGACCCAAGATACAACAGGGACTCCATAGAGACTCCAAAACCTCACTGAGAACCCCCCAACTCCTTCAGGACCCCCACAGATTCTCCAACTTAGATGCCCACAAAACCCCTTTGGTTGCACCCAAACCCCCCATCTGAAACACCCAGCTCCACTTTAGGTACCCCCAGATGCTTCCAATGTCCCCAGACCCGCTGGTGGACCAGCCCAGAACCCCCTGACACTATCCCAGACCCTTTCAGGGGGCTCCACACCCCTTCTAGATGCCCACAAAACCCCTTCACACGCCAAAAGAAACCTTTACCTGCCTCCAAACCCCATTAGGGGGCCACTTAGCAGCGGGTGGCAGCAACCAAGTCTGTTGCTCTCACCAATTAAACCCTTTGGTGCTCTCAGCTCTCTGACCCTGTGTCAGTGCAAGTCCTTGTCGGCCGGCACCTTCGTCCTGATCCAGGCGGAGAGAGAACTGCCAGGAACACAGCTTCGCCGCTCCGCTTGCGGCACGCCTGCTGCCGAGGGCAGCCTCGTCCGCAGCCTGCCCGAGAGGAACACGGCCCCCGGGGCCGGGGGACACACAAAAGCCTTCCACAAAGGAAACAAGGGAAGTCTCTTGGCCACTCTTCACGTGCCGAGTGTGATTGTCATGTGGAACACACCGCGGCATCTGGAACGAGTTTAAGTCCAGGTCTATGGCAGCACAGAGGTTCCTGGAATATCCCGGTACATCGGTCCCCAGTCTGATGCTTTGCAGCACAGCCATCACACCATTTCTCTCGAGTGCTTTGAACTGACAATTCATGCAGGAGAATAAAACCAAACAGGAGTAAGCAGCTTGGAAAAGAACTTTGATCATCACCGGGCCCAACAAGAGGACACAGTCTCAGGCTGCACCAGGGGAGGTTTTGGCTAGAGGTTAGGAAGAGGTTCTGCACAGAGAGAGTGATGGCCCATTGGAATGGGCTGCCCAGGGAGGTGCTGGAGTCACCATCTTTGGAGGTGTTCAGGAGGAGACTGGATAGGGTGCTTGGTTGCATGGTTTAGTTAATTAGGTGGTGTTGGATGATAGGTTGGACACGATGATCTTGAAGGTCTCTTCCAACTCGGTCTGGTCTATTCTATTCTATTCTATTCCATTCCATTCCAACACCATCTAATCAACTAAACCACGGCACTGAGTGCCTCATCCAGTCTCTTTCTAAACACTTCCAGTGATGGTGACTCCCTGGGCACCACCTCCCTGAGCAGCACATTCCAAAGGCCAATCTCTCTTTCAACCTGCTCTATTCTATTCTATGAAGACCTTCTTCCTAACATCCAGCCTAAACCTCCCCTGGCACAGCTTGAGACTGTGTCCTCTTGCTCTGGTGCTGCTTGCCTGGGAGAAGGGACCAACCCCCACCTGGCTACAACCAGAACTGAGGGGACTGCAATCTTTGCAGCTTCAGCTTTCCTTCTCTGCTACTTCTTTTTTCAGATGGATTTTTTTTCAAAGGGACTGCTGGACAGCAGAACAGGATGGATGGCTGGGCCCCAAGAGCGGTGGGGAACAGAGTTAAACCCAGCCGGTGGACGGCCGGGCACGAGTGGTGTTCCCCAGGACACCCCTTGTGAGAGAGTGAGTCCAGAGAAGGGCCACAAAGCTGGTGAGGGGTCTGGATAACAAGCCTTACGAGGAGTGGCTGAAGGAACTGGGACTGTTTAATCTGCAGAAGAGGAAGCTGAGGGAATTAAGGTATGGTCTGGCTTCAGCTCTCAACTAGTTCCACGTTGAGCAAGGACAGCTTGTACTCACAGAAGGCACTGGCTGCTTGGGTTCAAGGTTCCTGCAGAGCTCAGGCTATCTCTCTTCATTAGTGAGGTCGTCCTGTCACCTAGGCAGAGAGAAGAAAATGCAGCTATGAAATTAGACCACTGGAATCGTGAGACTCGTTCTGTGTGCGACTCCAGGAGAATCCAAACCTAACCTTGGAGCTGCCCTGAAGAGCTCCTCTTTGGAAAAGTCTCGCTGCCGGGCCCCACAAACCCCACACCCTCTGTCAGCAAACCGGATGTACGAGCTGAAGAGTGTCGACAGAAACTGTACGTGGACAGCTCAGGAAGGTCCTGCCAGTCCCAGCACACCAGACCTGGAATGATCAAAGAAAGTCCGTTAACAGCTGTCTGTGTGTCTGCTCATAGCTTGAGGAGAACCCCCCAACTCCTTCAGGACCCCCCCAGACTCCCCAACTTAGATGCCCACAAAACCCCTTTGGAGGCACCCAAACCCCCCATCTGATACGCTCAGCTCCGTTTTA
The DNA here is from genome assembly GCF_026170545.1 of Melanerpes formicivorus. Lineage (NCBI taxonomy): Eukaryota > Metazoa > Chordata > Aves > Piciformes > Picidae > Melanerpes > Melanerpes formicivorus. The sequence goes on along the minus strand of NW_027142413.1, from coordinate 4,244,334 downwards.
GGTACCCCCAGACGCTTCTAATGTCCCCAGACCCGCTGGTAGACCAGCCCAGAACCCCCTGACACTATCCCAGACCCTTTCAGGGGGCTCCACACCCCTTCTAGATGCCCACAAAACCCCTTCACACGCCAAAAGAAACCTTTACCTGCCTCCAAACCCCATTTGGGGGCCACTCAGACCCCTTAGCAGCGGGTGGCAGCAACCAAGTCTGTGGCTCTCACCAATTAAACCTGGATGTTAGGAAGAAGGTCTTCATAGAATAGAATAGAGCAGGTTGAAAGAGAGATTGGCCTTTGGAATGTGCTGCCCAGGGAGGTGGTGGAGTCACCATCACTGGAAGTGTTTAGAAAGAGACTGGATGAGGCACTCAGTGCCGTGGTTTAGTTGATTAGATGGTGTTGGAATGGAATGGACCGGACCAGGTTGGAAGAGACCTTCAAGATCATCGTGTCCAACCTATCATCCAACACCACCTAATCAACTAAACCATGCAACCAAGCACCCTATCCAGTCTCCTCATGAACACCTCCAAAGATGGTGACTCCACCACCTCCCTGGGCAGCCCACTCCAATGGGCAATCACTCTCTCTGTGCAGAACCTCTTCCTAACCTCTAGCCTAAACCTCCCCTGCCACAGCTTGAGACTGTGTACTCTTGTTCTGCTGCTGCTTGCCTGGAAGAAGAGACCAACCCCCACCTGGCTACAACCTCCCTTCAGGGAGTTGCAGAGAGCAAGAAGGTCTCCCCTGAGCCTCCTCTTCTCCAGGCTAAGCAACCCCAGCTCCCTCAGCCGCTCCTCACAGGCCTGTGCTCCAAACCCCTCCCCAGCTTTGTTGCCCTTCTCCGGACTCCTTCCAGCAACTCAACGTCTTGCTTAAACGGAGGGGCCCAGAACTGGACACGGGACTCAAGGTGTGCCCTAACCAGTGCCAAGTGCAGGGGCAGAATGACCTCCCTGCTCCTGCTGGCCACACTGTTCCCGATATTGGCCAGGTTGCCAGTGGCCTTCTTGGCCACCCGTGCACGCTGCTGGTCACGACCAGAAGACAGGGATCAGAAGAGTCTTTGGCCAAGCTGTAAACCTCTTCCTAACATTCAGCCTAAACCTCCCCTGGCACAGCTTGAGACTGTGTCCTCTTGCTCTGGTGCTGCTTGCCTGGGAGAAGAGACCAACCCCCACCTGGCTACAACCAGAACTGAGGGGACTGCAATCTTTGCAGCTTCAGCTTTCCTTCTCTGCTACTTCTTTTTTCAGATGGATTGTTTTTCAAAGGGACTGCTGGACAGCAGAACAGGATGGATGGCTGGGCCCCAAGAGCAGTGGGGAACAGAGTTAAACCCAGCCGGTGGACGGCCGGGCACGAGTGGTGTTCCCCAGGACACCCCTTGTGAGAGAGTGAGTCCAGAGAAGGGCCACAAAGATGGTGAGGGGTCTGGATAACAAGTCTTATGAGGAGTGGCTGAAGGAACTGGGACTGTTTAATCTGCAGAAGAGGAAGCTGAGGGAATTAAGGCGTGGTCTGGCTTCAGCTCTCAACTACTTCCACGTTGAGCAAGGACAGCTTGTACTCACAGAAGGCACTGGCTGCTTGGGTTCAAGGTTCCTGCAGAGCTCAGGCTATCTCTCTTCATTAGTGAGGTCGTCCTGTCACCTAGGCAGAGAGAAGAAAATGCAGCTATGAAATTAGACCACTGGAATCGTGAGACTCGTTCTGTGTGAGACTCCAGGAGAATCCAAACCTAACCTTGGAGCTGCCCTGAAGAGCTCCTCATAGCTTGAGGAGTACCAGAGCAGGAACAATTCCCAAAAGGTTTTCACTGCATTCCTAGGGCACTTGAAGGATTGCCCTGGCTGTAGTTAATACCTAGAAATTCCCCTCAAAATCTTTGCAGCACAGCAAGGAAATTGAGGGATGGGAAGGCAATATGTACTTACACGTTAGGCAAGAATTGGCTTTGCAAACTAATCTCTCTAACTGTTGGATATGCACTGAACTTCCTCGAGGCCAAATGAGGACCCCTTTCTTTGGGGAAGCCTCAATGAATTGGACTTGGGGGGCATCAGACTGGGTGACTACATCTGAGAGTACCTTCCACAATTGTCAGCATGGGAAAGATAGCTCAGAAAGCCTGGGTCCAAAGTTTGCCTTAAGAAAATATAGTATAGGAATATACTGTTGGCTGTGAGAAAGGGGGGAATTGACGAACAGAAAAGTCTCATTAACAGAACCACAGAGTTGATAAGAATTTTCCGCTTGTTAGCTGAAATGCTGGGACGCAGGGAGGAGGAGAGGGGCTGGCAGACAGCCTTTGGATAGAGAAGGAATAACAGGATTTGTCAGTGATTCACTTCTGTTAGTCTTGGACAAGATGCTCTTTTGTATATGATAAAGGACACCTGCATGATATGTGTACTTCTGCTCTTTTAGATAGATAAGCTTTGTATAGATAGGCAGCATCTGGACCTCTGTCATTATAGACAGATAACTTTTTGTATAAAAGTTTGCCCAAACCTCTCTGAAGACACACAGCTCTTTTGAAATGATCCTACCTGTGTCAGGCGCCAGAATAGAAGCACGATACAAGAGACTTACTGAGTCTCTTGTGTGTCTTTCTCTAAGTCATTATCAACGCTGTTTGCAGCACAAACCCAAACCCAAACCCAAACCCACCCCGAGACACCCCCAGCTCCCACGGGAGCCTGCAGAGACCTCCCAAAGGGTCCGTCGGAGGTGCCCAGCTGCCTCTCCACGACCCTTGATCCTTTCAGATGGCCCCACCAGAACTTTACATATCCCCAGACCCTTTTAGGTGTCCCCAGACCTCCTCCGTCACCCCCAAAAGCCCTGCCGATGGCCCCAGACCACCTTCAGACGCCGGAAGGAACACACCTGGGAGTCCCGGGCCGGCAGCGACACCGGAAACCGCACTGCGAGCTCCCCGAATGCGCCAGGACGCCTTGCCCCGCCAAAGGACGGCGGTTCGCAGGCACCCTGGGGCACAGAACGGCGTCAGGCGCCGAATCAGGGCTCTCCGCCACCGCTCCGGCTCCAAAGCTGCTCAGCGCGGCGCCCGCCCCCCCGGCCAGAAAAGCGGGGCGCAGCCCGCGAGGAGGGCGCGTGCGCGGGACCGGACCCGCTGCGGCGCGGGCGCCGTATCCATAGCGACCACCGGGACGCTGCCCCCCTGGCGCGAGCAGAGCCGGGCTAGGGCGCGGGCGCCGTATCCATAGCGACCACAGGGACGCTGCCCCCCTGGCGCGAGCAGAGCCGGGCTAGGGCGCAGGCGCCGGACCCATAGCGACGCTCGACTCAAGCTCTCCGCTCTTCCCCTAAGAATTTTCGAGCATTCAGCGCAGTTAGGCTGCAGAAATTAGCTCCCCCGGGGCGGCACACGCCGCGGCACGGCAGCACTGCCGGCCATTACACACAGGGTGGCAGCATTGAGCTCCCACGGGGCGGCACACGCCGCGGCACGGCTGCACTGCCGGCCACTACACACCGGGTGGCAGCATTGAGCTCCCCCGGGGCGGCACACGCCGCGGCACGGCTGCACTGCCGGCCATTACACACCGGGTGGCAGCATTGAGCTCCCACGGGGCGGCACACGCCGCGGCACGGCTGCACTGCCAGCCATTACACACAGGGTTGAGCACTGAGCTCCCCCGGGGCGGCACACGCCGCGGCACGGCTGCACTGCCGGCCATTACACACAGGGTTGAGCACTGAGCTCCCCCGGGGCGGCACACGCCGCGGCACGGCTGCACTGCCGGCCATTACACACCGGGTGGCAGCATTGAGCTCCCACGGGGCCTCTGGGCACGGTTGAGGCAGCAGCCGCCATCCCCGCAGAGCCCCACCGGCCAAGCCCGGACACGCCCCCCCCCCCAAAAGCCCCGCGCTGCCCCGCCGGTGGCCACCCCCCCAAGCCCCGCGCAGCTCCAGCGGCTGCTATAGAGAAACCCCACAAAGCAGCAGAGACTGGCACTGACCTGGGACACAGCAGAAGAGCTCCAACCTCTACCAGCCACGACCCTGCACTGAGCCATTTTAAAGCATCTGGCGCCATGTTGTTGAGGGCGGTGCCATGCTGGGGGGTGGGGTTCAGGCTGGGGGGGGCGGTGACACGCTGGGGGGGGGCGGTGCCACGCGGGAGGGGGGCGGCGCCACGCTGGCGGGGGCGGCGCCACGCTGGCGGGGGCGGCGCCACGCTGGCGGGGGCGGCGCCACGCTGGCGGGGGCGGCGCCACGCTGGCGGGGGCGGCGCCACGCTGGCGGGGGCGGCGCCACGCTGGCGGGGGCGGCGCCACGCTGGCGGGGGCGGCGCCACGCTGGCGGGGGCGGCGCCACGCTGGCGGGGGCGGCGCCACGCTGGCGGGGGCGGCGCCACGCTGGCGGGGGCGGCGCCACGCTGGCGGGGGCGGCGCCACGCTGGCGGGGGCGGCGCCACGCTGGCGGGGGCGGCGCCACGCTGGCGGGGGCGGCGCCACGCTGGCGGGGGCGGCGCCACGCTGGCGGGGGCGGCGCCACGCTGGCGGGGGCGGCGCCACGCTGGCGGGGGCGGCGCCACGCTGGCGGGGGCGGCGCCACGCTGGCGGGGGCGGCGCCACGCTGGCGGGGGCGGCGCCTGCGTTGTCACCTCACGCTCAGCTTTCCATGGTTTTTATTCCCCTCAAGACAACACGTTGAGTTCTGAGCAGCTGAGGAGCCCTGGGGAACACCTGTACAGAAATGTTCCTCCAAGAGCTGTCAGAAAAACGTTCGTTCCGCCAGCACTGCCGGCCGTTACACACCGGGTGGCAGCATTGAGCTCCCACGGGGCGGCACACGCCGCGGCACGGCTGCACTGCCGGCCGTTACACACCGGGTGGCAGCATTGAGCTCCCCCGGGGCGGCACACGCCGCGGCACGGCTGCACTGCCGGCCGTTACACACCGGGTGGCAGCACTGAGCACCTCCCTGGGCGTGGGCAGCAGCCGGGCCCCCACGTGGCTTTTATTTTCCAACGCTAAAAGCCTTTTAGAAGCAGAGAGGGCAGACAGGGGTCGTTTCCAAAGCTTTCTTACGCACCAGTCACTCCAAGCCCTCCCTCTCCAGCTGCAAACCAGAGGTTTGCCTCCGCCTCGCCTCACCCCAGTACTTACACTTTTAAAGATAGTGTGGTCCCCTCGGAGAATTTTCAGCACTTTAGGGGGGGGCCATCAGCCCTCGCTCACCTGCTCCTCTGCTGCAGCAGCCCCCTGCCCCACGTGGCAGAACCAGCCCACCCACAATCCCCCCACTCCCTTTGATTCACCCCCAAAAAGGCACAAAATAAAGCAAACTGCCCAGCCAGCACCTCCTGCCTTTCACAGCAAGGACTGAACATTGCAGCTTTGGCCAAGACTATCAGCCCAAAGGAAGGCCTGGCCCCTGAGGAGCTAAATGCAAGTGAACTATCTGACACCACCACAGTCCTGTGAATGTTGCAAAGCAGTAGTGCATGCAGTATAATAATTCGAAAGTTAAGGGCTGCTCAAGCTTTACACAAAGTATCCTATTCAGTTTTGGGTTCCACTTAACACAAAGTAAAAGTGTAAAAGGTCAGAGGGAAAGCCAACTCTACCTCTGAACTACAGCAAGAAATACTGGAATCAAGGGGCCCTTTCTTCTGCTACTAATACATGAAGAGAACATGAAAACTGATGGGCTAAACCAACAGGGCAAGATTAGAATAACTAGTAGAGAGAACGGAAGATACAAAGCTTCAACTGCATCTGTTTAGCAACGACTCCTACCAGGTAACTTCCATGCCATAACTTTGCTGAATTCAAACAAGCCAGCTGGTGAAGCGTCTCGCTCACAGGCGGCCGACGAGGAGACGTGCAGAAGGCAGAGGCGAGGGAACAAGTCCTGAGCTTTGCTGCAGGCTGTCCTGCGGCTTCCCCTACCGACTCTTTCCCGTACACCACCGCAGAAGGAGTTGGGTGAATTTTGTCTCAAACCCATTAAACCCTTTGGTGGTTTCAGCTTCCCGAGGATGTGTCGGCACAAGTCCTTGTCGGGGCACCGCAAACAGGGAGAGACAAAGCTCCGAGATCCAGGAAGAGGACGGCTGAGCAGACACTCCTAAAGAGAGAAACTTCATCAGCTGAACCTCACACTTCTCCCAGCTTTGCAACAGCAAAGAACTTTGTGAACAACACAGTGGTGCTCCTAAGGAGGTCACCAGCTTGCAAGTTACAGGAGAAATAAAAACCTTTTTATTACAGAAGCACTGGCAAAAATTTACGGACAGGAACAGCAGACGAGGAAATTCTGCGATTGAGCTAACGATAGACATCGGGCCTAGGATCTGGCTACCCTGACAAAGGATGCCAACAGGACAGAGTGAGGCCTCAGCAGCACCCCCAAAAAGCCCCACAGAGAGCCACAGGCTCTGGCCCGTGCCCCACCTACGGGCCGGCCCTCCTGGCAGCAGCGCAACACCACCTCTTCAGGAGCCCAGGGACTGACCTCAGCCCCCTAAGGGCCAGGCAAGGTTGGTTCCTGTCAGCTGCCTAAAGCAGCCTCCCCAGCCCTGCTTACAGGGACCTTGGGCTGCTGCTGGGGACAGAAGGGGGATGGAGGGCTCCACAACTCGTCACACAGGCCCCGAGTACAAGGCTGTTAAGCTGACAGGGTGCCAAGGGAACAGGCTGCCATGAAGGCACAGACCCAGGCCCTGAACTACAGGGTGGGTCACCTTGCCGCAGCAACACGACCCAGCGGCTTCGCTGCGTCCGACGAATAAAAGGAGGAAGTTCCGCAGGAACAGAAGGGAAAACCTTTTCACTGTGTGTGCCAGAGCCCTGGAGCAGGCTGCCCAGAGAGTTAGTGGAGTCTCTGGAGACATTCAAAACCTGCCCCAGGTGATCCTGCACTGGCACAGGGGTTGGACCGGATGCTATTTTGGGGTCCCTTCCAACCCCTAACACTCAGTGATTCTGTGATTAGCTATGCTGGTGACAGAGTCTCACTGAGTGCTCTTTAAAATGTTTTTCTTTTCTTTCAGCCTAGGAGTTTCATATTTAAATAGACCTTCTGCTCTGTCTTCCCCCTTCCTTCTTCCATCTTGCGTCTAAACACTAGGAGAGCTTGATCAGGTGTATCCTGGGCGTCCCAACGTAACACATCTCAACTGCATACATGGATTTTGTAATCTTTTGCCCCATTGCTCGCACAGGGTGGATTAAGTTCATTACTTAGAGCTTGTCAGGACAGCTGTTGAAGTGTCCTGTGCAATGCAGGAGGAGTTGAATCCCATAGGAAACCACATTACTGTGCTTTGTCAGCCTGGTTATGGTCAGAAACCTCCTTCATTTTTTTTTCTCTTGAACAGATATATCACATGAGTCCCCAGAATTAATTTGCCTCTTCTCATAATTATTTCTTTAAAACTGTCTTAGAAGTGTCTCTGTCCTTCCCTCTCTCTAGATACTGGCCTCCTGAGCCCACGGCAGACTTGCACAGAGCTACTGCGAGCACCACTCTGCACGGCCTCTGGGGGGCTTTCAAGCACAGGCACCCCAGGAGAATCCAAACCTAACCTTGCAGCTGGCCTTAGAGCTCCTCTTTGGAAAACTGTCGCTGCCAGGGCCCACAAACCAACGTCCTCTGTCGGCAAACCGGATGTAAGGGCTGAAAAGTGTCAACGGAAACCGTAATCGGATGGCCCAGGAAGATCCTGCCGGTCTGAACACACCAGACCTGGAATGCACAAAGAAACTCTGTTAACAACTGCCTGTGTGTCTGCTCATAGCTTGAGGAGTAACAGAGCAGAACCAATTCCCAAAAGGTTTTCACTGCGTTCCCAGGGCAAGTAGAGGCTTGCTCTGGCTGTAGTTAATACCTAGAAATTCCTATCAAAATCTTTGCAGCACAACAAGAAAAAAACCAAACCAACCAAACCACAAACTGCTTTATATTATTAAGTAGGAACTCGAAAGCTTACAGGAACTGTGGGGATTTTTTTATGACAAATTATTCCTTTTCTTTTTTTCAGTGAGCAATTTGGTTTCCAACAGCTCCACATTCTGACACCAAAGCACCCCGCTCCGTGTCAGGGCTTGTGGCTGAGGCCGAATACAAATCTGCAACTGGTCATCAGGCAAAGCAGTTAAGCTCCCTGAAAAAAAAGGAAAGAAAGCAAGAGTGAGTCAACCATAAAAACAAGACCTAACCAAACCCCCAAAGCCATTTTGTCAGGAAGTCGCCTCCACTATCACCCGCCACATGCTGAAATTCCCTTCCCCTGGGGCTCCTGCTTGGCCCACAGCTGGGGAACATAAAGCAAGGCACAGCCCTGTGGGTACCTGCTGCCCTGGAGCCACCAAAACCGGAGCACCCAGTCACTACCAATCCCACAGCAGACCCAAGATACAACAGGGACTCCATAGAGACTCCAAAACCTCACTGAGAACCCCCCAACTCCTTCAGGACCCCCACAGATTCTCCAACTTAGATGCCCACAAAACCCCTTTGGTTGCACCCAAACCCCCCATCTGAAACACCCAGCTCCACTTTAGGTACCCCCAGATGCTTCCAATGTCCCCAGACCCGCTGGTGGACCAGCCCAGAACCCCCTGACACTATCCCAGACCCTTTCAGGGGGCTCCACACCCCTTCTAGATGCCCACAAAACCCCTTCACACGCCAAAAGAAACCTTTACCTGCCTCCAAACCCCACGTGGGGGCCACTTAGCAGCGGGTGGCAGCAACCAAGTCTGTTGCTCTCACCAATTAAACCCTTTGGTGCTCTCAGCTCTCTGACCCTGTGTCAGTGCAAGTCCTTGTCGGCCGGCACCTTCGTCCTGATCCAGGCGGAGAGAGAACTGCCAGGAACACAGCTTCGCCGCTCCGCTTGCGGCACGCCTGCTGCCGAGGGCAGCCTCGTCCGCAGCCTGCCCGAGAGGAACACGGCCCCCGGGGCCGGGGGACACACAAAAGCCTTCCACAAAGGTAACAAGGGAAGTCTCTTGGCCACTCTTCACGTGCCGAGTGCGATTGTCATGTGGAACACACCGCGGCATCTGGAACGAGTTTAAGTCCAGGTCTGTGGCAGCACAGAGGTTCCTGGAATATCCCGGTACATCGATCCACAGGAGGTTGTCTTTCGGTCCCCAGTCTGATGCTTGGCAGCACAGCCATCACACCATTTCTCTCGAGTGCTTTGAACTGACAATTCATGCAGGAGAATAAAACCAAACAGGAGTAAGCAGCTTGGAAAAGAACTTTGATCATCACCAGGCCCAGCAAGAGGACACAGTCTCAGGCTGCACCAGGGGAGGTTTAGGCTAGAGGTTAGGAAGAGGTTCTGCACAGAGAGAGTGATGGCCCATTGGAATGGGCTGCCCAGGGTGGTGGTGGAGTCACCATCTTTGGAGGTGTTCAGGAGGAGACTGGATAGGGTGCCTGGTTGCTTGGTTTAGTTGATTAGGTGGTGTTGGATGATAGGTTGGACACGATGATCTTGAAGGTCTCTTCCTACTCGGTCTGGTCTATTCTATTCTATTCCGTTCCATTCCATTCCAACACCATCTAATCAACTAAACCACGGCACTGAGTGCCTCATCCAGTCTCTTTCTAAACACTTCCAGTGATGGTGACTCCCTGGGCACCACCTCCCTGAGCAGCACATTCCAAAGGCCAATCTCTCTTTCAACCTGCTCTATTCTATTCTATGAAGACCTTCTTCCTAACATCCAGCCTAAACCTCCCCTGGCACAGCTTGAGACTGTGTCCTCTTGTTCTGGTGCTGCTTGCCTGGGAGAAGAGACCAACCCCCACCTGGCTACAACCAGAACTGAGGGGACTGCAATCCTTGCAGCTTCAGCTTTCCTTCTCTGCTACTTCTTTTTTCAGATGGATTGTTTTTCAAAGGGACTGCTGGACAGCAGAACAGGATGGATGGCTGGGCCCCAAGAGCGGTGGGGAACAGAGTTAAACCCAGCCGGTGGCCGGCCGGGCACAAGTGGTGTTCCCCAGGACACCCCTTGTGAGAGAGTGAGTCCAGAGAAGGGCCACAAAGCTGGTGAGGGGTCTGGATAACAAGCCTTAGGAGGAGTGGCTGAAGGAACTGGGACTGTTTAATCTGCAGAAGAGGAAGCTGAGGGAATTAAGGTATGGTCTGGCTTCAGCTCTCAACTACTTCCACGTTGAGCAAGGACAGCTTGTACTCACAGAAGGCACTGGCTGCTTGGGTTCAAGGTTCCTGCAGAGCTCAGGCTATCTCTCTTCATTAGTGAGGTCGTCCTGTCACCTAGGCAGAGAGAAGAAAATGCAGCTATGAAATTAGACCACTGGAATCGTGAGACTCGTTCTGTGTGCGACTCCAGGAGAATCCAAACCTAACCTTGGAGCTGCCCTGAAGAGCTCCTCTTTGGAAAAGTCTCGCTGCCGGGCCCCACAAACCCCACACCCTCTGTCAGCAAACCGGATGTACGAGCTGAAGAGTGTCGACAGAAACTGTACGTGGACAGCTCAGGAAGATCCTGCCAGTCCCAGCACACCAGTCCTGGAATGATCAAAGAAAGTCCGTTAACAACTGTCTGTGTGTCTGCTCATAGCTTGAGGAGAACCCCCCAACTCCTACAGGGCCCCCCCAGATTCCCCAACTTAGATGCCCACAAAACCCCTTTGGAGGCACCCAAACCCCCCATCTGATACGCCCAGATCTGTTTTAGGTACCCCCAGACGCTTCTAATGTCCCCAGACCCGCTTGTGGACCAGCCCAGAACCCCCTGACACTATCCCAGACCCTTTCAGGGGGCTCCACACCCCTTCTAGATGCCCACAAAACCCCTTCACATGCCAAAAGAAACCTTTACCTGCCTCCAAACCCCATTTGGGGGCCACTCAGACCCCTTAGCAGCGGGTGGCAGCAACCAAGTCTGTTGCTCTCACCAATTAAACCTGGATGTTAGGAAGAAGATCTTCATAGACTAGAATAGAGCAGGATGAAAGAGAGATTGGCCTTTGGAATGTGCTGCCCAGGGAGGTGGTGCCCAGGGAGTCACCATCACTGGAAGTGTTTAGAAAGAGACTGGATGAGGCACTCAGTGCCGTGGTTTAGTTGATTAGATGGTGATGGAATGGAATGGACCGGACCAGGTTGGAAGAGACCTTCAAGATCATCGTGTCCAACCTATCATCCAACACCACCTAATCAACTAAACCATGCAACCAAGCACCCTATCCAGTCTCCTCATGAACACCTCCAAAGATGGTGACTCCACCACCTCCCTGGGCAGCCCATTCCAATGGGCAATCACTCTCTCTGTGCAGAACCTCTTCCTAACCTCTAGCCTAAACCTCCCCTGCCACAGCTTGAGACTGTGTCCTCTTGTTCTGGTGCTGCTTGCCTGGAAGAAGAGACCAACCCCCACCTGGCTACAACCTCCCTTCAGGGAGTTGCAGAGAGCAAGGTCGTCTCCCCTGAGCCTCCTCTTCTCCAGGCTAAGCAACCCCAGCTCCCTCAGCCTCTCCTCACAGGCCTGTGCTCCAAACCCCTCCCCAGCTTTGTTGCCCTTCTCCGGACTCCTTCCAGCAACTCAACGTCTTGCTTAAACGGAGGGGCCCAGAACTGGACACGGGACTCAAGGTGTGCCCTAACCAGTGCCAAGTGCAGGGGCAGAATGACCTCCCTGCTCCTGCTGGCCACACTGTTCCTGATATTGGCCAGGTTGCCAGTGGCCTTCTTGGCCACCCGTGCACACTGCTGGTCACGACCAGAAGACAGGGATCAGAAGAGTCTTTGGCCAAGCTGTAAACCACTTCCTAACATCCAGCCTAAACCTCCCCTGGCACAGCTTGAGACTGTGTCCTCTTGTTCTGGTGCTGCTTGCCTGGGAGAAGAGACCAACCCCCACCTGGCTACAACCAGAACTGAGGGGACTGCAATCCTTGCAGCTTCAGCTTTCCTTCTCTGCTACTTCTTTTTTCAGATGGATTGTTTTTCAAAGGGACTGCTGGACAGCAGAACAGGATGGATGGCTGGGCCCCAAGAGCGGTGGGGAACAGAGTTAAACCCAGCCGGTGGCCGGCCGGGCACAAGTGGTGTTCCCCAGGACACCCCTTGTGAGAGAGTGAGTCCAGAGAAGGGCCACAAAGCTGGTGAGGGGTCTGGATAACAAGCCTTAGGAGGAGTGGCTGAAGGAACTGGGACTGTTTAATCTGCAGAAGAGGAAGCTGAGGGAATTAAGGCGTGGTCTGGCTTCAGCTCTCAACTACTTCCACGTTGAGCAAGGACAGCTAGTACTCACAGAAGGCACTGGCTGCTTGGGTTCAAGGTTCCTGCAGAGCTCAGGCTATCTCTCTTCATTAGTGAGGTCGTCCTGTCACCTAGGCAGAGAGAAGAAAATGCAGCTATGAAATGAGACCACTGGAATCGTGAGACTCGTTCTGTGTGAGACTCCAGGAGAATCCAAACCTAACCTTGGAGCTGCCCTGAAGAGCTCCTCATAGCTTGAGGAGTACCAGAGCAGGAACAATTCCCAAAAGGTTTTCACTGCATTCCTAGGGCACTTGAAGGATTGCCCTGGCTGTAGTTAATACCTAGAAATTCCTATCAAAATCTTTGCAGCACAGCAAGGAAATTGAGGGATGGGAAGGCAATATGTACTTACACGTTAGGCAAGAATTGGCTTTGCAAACTAATCTCTCTAACTGTTGGATATGCACTGAACTTCCTCGAGGCCAAATGAGGACCCCTTTATTTGGGGAAGCCTCAATGAATTGGACTTGGGGGGCATCAGACTGGGTGACTACATCTGAGAGTAACTTCCACAAGTGTCAGCATGGGAAAGATAGCTCAGAAAGCCTGGGTCCAAAGTTTGCCTTAAGAAAATATAGTATAGGAATATACTGTTGGCTGTGAGAAAGGGGGGAACTGATGAACAGAAAAGTCTCATTAACAGAACCACAGAGTTGATAAGAATTTTCCGCTTGTTAGCTGAAATGCTGGGACGCAGGGAGGGGGAGAGGGGCTGGCAGAGAGCCTTTGGATAGAGAAGGAATAACAGGATTTGTCAGTGATTCACTTCTGTTAGTCTTGGACAAGATGCTCTTTTGTATACGATAAAGGACACCTGCATGATATGTGTACTTCTGCTCTTTTAGAGAGATAAGCTTTGTATAGATAGGCAGCATCTGGACCTCTGTCATTATAGACAGATAACTTTTTGTATAAAAGTTTGCCCAAACCTCTCTGAAGACACACAGCTCTTTTGAAATGATCCTACCTGTGTCAGGCGCCAGAATAGAAGCACGATACAAGAGACTTACTGAGTCTCTTGTGTGTCTTTCTCTAAGTCATTATCAACGCTGTTTGCAGCACAAACCCAAACCCAAACCCAAACCCAGACACCCCCAGCTCCCACGGGAGCCTGCAGAGACCTCCCAAAGGGTCCGTCGGAGGTGCCCAGCTGCCTCTCCACGACCCTTGATCCTTTCAGATGGCCCCACGAGAACTTTACGTATCCCCAGACCCTTTTAGGTTTCCCCAGACCTCCTCCGTCACCCCCAAAAGCCCTGCCGATGGCCCCAGACCACCTTCAGACGCCGGAAGGAACACACCTGGGAGTCCCGGGCCGGCAGCGACACCGGGACGGGACCCGCTGCGGCGCAGGCGCCGTGTCCATAGCGACCACCGGGACGCTGCCCCCCTGGCGCGAGCAGAGCCGGGCTAGGGCGCAGGCGCCGGATCCATAGCGACGCTCGAGTCAAGCTCTCCGCTCTCCCCCTAAGAATTTTCGAGCATTCAGCGCAGTTAGGCTGCAGAAATTAGCTCCCACGGGGCGGCACACGCCGCGGCACGGCTGCACTGCCGGCCGTTACACACCGGGTGGCAGCACTGAGCACCTCCCTGGGCGTGGGCAGCAGCCGGGCCCCCACGTGGCTTTTATTTTCCAATGCTAAAAGCCTTTTAGAAGCAGAGAGGGCAGACAGGGGTCGTTTCCAAAGCTTTCTTACGCACCAGTCACTCCAAGCCCTCCCTCTCCAGCTGCAAACCAGAGGTTTGCCTCCGCCTCGCCTCACCCCAGTACTTACACTTTTAAAGATAGTGTGGTCCCCTCGGAGAATTTTCAGCACTTTAGGGGGGGGCCCCCAGCCCTCGCTCACCTGCTCCTCTGCTGCAGCAGCCCCCTGCCCCACGTGGCAGAACCAGCCCACCCACAATCCCCCCACTCCCTTTGATTCACCCCCAAAAAGGCACAAAATAAAGCAAACTTCCCCAGCCTTCCTGTAGGCCCCATTCAGATACTGGAAGGCCACAATTAGGTCACCTCGGAGCCCTCTCTTCTGCAGACTGAACAGCCCCAACTCCTTCAGTCTGCCCTCATAGGAGAGGTGCTCCAGCCCTCTGATCATCCTCGTGGCCCTTCTCTGGACATGTTCCAGCACCTCCACATCCCTCTTGTCATAGGGGCTCCAGAACTGGACACAGTACTCCAGGTGGGGTCTCACCAGGGCTGAGCAGAGGGGGAGGATCACCTCCCTCGACCTGCTAGCCACACTTCTCCTGATGCAGCCCAGGATCTGATTGGCCTTGCGGGCTGCAAGTGCACATTGAGAGCTCATGTTGAGCTTTTTGTCCACCAGCACCCCCAAGTCTCTCTCCTCAGGGCTACTTTCCAGCCAGTCACTGCCCAGCCTGGATTTGTGCCTGGGATTGCCTCGACCCAGATGCAGGACCCTGCACTTGCTCTTATTGAACTTCATGAGGTTGGCTTGTGCCCACCTCTCCAGCCTGTCAAGGTCCCTCTGGATGGCCTCCCTTCCCTCCAGCGTGTCTGCTGCACCACACAGCTTGGTGTCATCAGCAAACTTGCTGAGGGTGCACTCAATGCCACTGTCCATGGCACCCACAGAGATGTTGAACAAGCCTGGTTCCAGGAGTGATCCCTGAGGGACTCTGCTTGTCCCTGGCCTCCCCTGGGACATGGAGCCATTGACAGCCACTCTTTGGCTGCGGCCATCAAGCCAGTTCCTTATCCATCCAGTGGTCACCCATCACACCCATGTGTCACCAGCCTGGAGACCAGGATGTGGTGTGGGACAGTGTCGAAGGCTTTGCTCAGGTCCAGGTAAACGACATCAGTTGCTCGCCCCTCAGCTATTAATTTTGTCACCTGCTCATAGAAGGCCACCAGGTTGGTCAGGCAGGATTTGCCCTTGGCAAAGCCATGCTGACTGTTCCCAATCACCTCTTCACTATTCTTTTGAGCGAGTAGTGACTCCAGGAGGATCTGCTCCATGATCTTTCCAGGCACAGAGGTGAGACTGACTGGCCTGGAGTTCCCTGGTTACTCCTTCTTGCCCTTTTTGAAGATGGGGGCAATGTTTCCCCTTTTCCAGTCTGTGGGGACTGCCCCAGACTGCCATGACTTTTGAAATATAATAGAGAGGGGTTTAGCAACCTCCTCTGCCAGTTCTCTCAGCACCCGTGGGTGTATCCCGTCGGGTCCCATGGACTTGAACACTTTCAGGTTCTTCAGATGATCACGAACCTGATCTGCACTTACAATGGGCAGTTCTTCCTCCCTGTCCCTGGCTTTGACTTCCATAACATCAGGAGTGTGGCTAGAGGCCCTTGCAGTGAAGACTGAGGTAAAGAAGTTATTAAGCACCTCAGCCTTTTCCTCATCACTTGTGACCATGTCACCAGTTTCCTTTCTGAGGGGAACCTCCTCAGAAAGGAAACCTCCTGATGAACCTCCTGCCTTTCACAGCAATGACTGAACATGCAGCTTTGGCCAAGACTATCAGCCCAAAGGAAGGCCTGGCCCCTGAGGAGCTAAATGCAAGTGAACCGTCTGACACCACCACAGTCCTGTGAATGTTGCAAAGCAGTAGTGCATGCAGTATAATAATTCGAAAGTTAAGGGCTGCTCAAGCTTTACACAAAGTATCCTATTCAGTTTTGGGTTCCACTTAACACAAAGTAAAAGTATAAAAGGTCAGAGGGAAAGCCAACTCTACCTCTGAACTACAGCAAGAAATACTGGAATCAAGGGGCCCTTTCTTCTGCTACTAATAGATGAAGAGAACATGAAAACTGATGGGCTAAACCAACAGGGCAAGATTAGAATAACTAGTAGAGAGAACGGAAGATACAAAGCTTCAACTACATCTGTTTAGCAACGACTCCTACCAGATAACTTCCATGCCATAACTTTGCTGAATTCAAACAAGCCAGCTGGTGAAGCGTCTCGCTCACAGGCGGCCGACGAGGAGACGTGCAGAAGGCAGAGGCGAGGGAGCAAGTCCTGAGCTTTGCTGCAGGCTGTCCTGCGGCTTCCCCTACCGACTCTTTCCCGTACACCACCGCAGAAGGAGTTGGGTGAATTTTGTCTCAAACCCATTAAACCCTTTGGTGGTTTCAGCTTCCCGAGGATGTGTCGGCACAAGTCCTTGTCGGGGCACCGCAAACAGGGAGAGACAAAGCTCCGAGATCCAGGAAGAGGACGGCTGAGCAGACACCCCTAAAGAGAGAAACTTCATCAGCTGAACCTCACACTTCTCCCAGCTTTGCAACAGCAAAGAACTTTGTGAACAACACAGTGGTGCTCCTAAGGAGGTCACCAGCTTGCAAGTTACAGGAGAAATAAAAACCTTTTTATTACAGAAGCACTGGCAAAAATTTACGGACAGGAACAGCAGACGAGCAAATTCTGCGATTGAGCTAACGACAGACATCAGGCCTAGGATCTGGCTACCCTGACAAAGGATGCCAACAGGACAGAGTGAGGCCTCAGCAGCACTCCCAAAAAGCCCCACAGAGAGCCACAGGCTCTGGCCCGTGCCCCACCTACGGGCCGGCCCTCCTGGCAGCAGCGCAACACCACCTCTTCAGGAGCCCAGGGACTGACCTCAGCCCCCTAAGGGCCAGGCAAGGTTGGTTCCTGTTAGCTGCCTAAAGCAGCCTCCCCAGCCCTGCTTACAGGGACCTTGGGCTGCTGCTGGGGACAGAAGGGGGATGGAGGGCTCCACAACTCGTCACACAGGCCCCGAGCACAGGGCTGTTAAGCTGACAGGGTGCCAAGGGAACAGGCTGCCATGAAGGCACAGACCCAGGCCCTGAACTACAGGGTGGGTCACCTTGCCGCAGCAACACGACCCAGCGGCTTCGCTGCGTCCGACGAATAAAAGGAGGAAGTTCCACAGGAACAGAAGGGAAAACCTTTTCACTGTGTGTGCCAGAGCCCTGGAGCAGGCTGCCCAGAGAGTTAGTGGAGTCTCTGGAGACATTCAAAACCTGCCCCAGATGATCCTGCACTGGCACAGGGGTTGGACCGGATGCTATTTTGGGGTCCCTTCCAACCCCTAACACTCAGTGATTCTGTGATTAGCTATGCTGGTGACAGAGTCTCACTGAGTGCTCTTTAAAATGTTTTTCTTTTCTTTCAGCCTAGGAGTTTCATATTTAAATAGACCTTCTGCTCTGTCTTCCCCCTTCCTTCTTCCATCTTGCGTCTAAACACTAGGAGAGCTTGATGAGCTGTATCCTGGGCGTCCCAACGTAACACATCTCAACTGCATACATGGATTTTGTAATCTTTTGCCCCATTGCTCGCACAGGGTGGATTAAGTTCATTACTTAGAGCTTGTCAGGACAGCTGTTGAAGTGTCCTGTGCAATGCAGGAGGAGTTGAATCCCATAGGAAACCACATTACTGTGCTTTGTCAGCCTGGTTATGGTCAGAAACCGCCTTCATTTTTTTTTCTCTTAAACAGATATATCACATGAGTCCCCAGAATTAATTTGCCTCTTCTCATAATTATTTCTTTAAAACTGTCTTAGAAGTGTCTCTGTCCTTCCCTCTCTCTAGATACTGGCCTCCTGAGCCCACGGCAGACTTGCACAGAGCTACTGCGAGCACCACTCTGCACGGCCTCTGGGGGGGCTTTCAAGCACAGGCACCCCAGGAGAATCCAAACCTAACCTTGCAGCTGGCCTTAGAGCTCCTCTTTGGAAAACTGTCGCTGCCAGGGCCCACAAACCCAACATCCTCTGTCAGCAACCTGGATGTAAGAGCTGAAAAGTGTCAACAGAAATTGTACTTGGACACCTCAGGAAGATCCTTCAATGAAAGAGCTGGCTCCTCCTGAAGGGCAAGTATGAATGGAGCTCTCAAAGTACCACACTTCAGAGCCTCCTACTTGCTAGCACTAAGACAATTGTTCATGTAGAACGACTGGCCACTCACTTCAGTCTTTGCAGCTTCAGCTTTCCTTCTCTGCTACTTCTTTTTTCAGAAGAGGAAGCTGAGGGAATTATGGCGTGGTCTGGCTTCAGCTCTCAACTACCTCCATGCTGGACAAGGACAGCTTGTACTCACAGAAAGCACTTGGGGGTTTGTGTGCGAAGTTCCTGTAGAGCTCAGGTCTCTGAGACTTCTGAACAGCTGTGCTTAGCCCAAAATCAGACAGTTTCACATCACCCTGGGAAAAAAAAAAATCCAAGAATTCAGAAAGATTGTGCTTGAGCAAAAGAAAAGGTTTAACCGCTGCACAGCCTCCTGAGCCCATGGCAGACTTGCAGAGCTACTGTGAGCACCACTCTGCACGGCCTCTGGGGGGGTTTCAAGCACGGACACTCCAGGAGACTCCAGGCACTCCATAGAGACTCCAAAACCTCACTGAGAACCCCCCAACTCCTTCAGGACCCCCACAGATTCCCCAACTTAGATGCCCACAAAACCCCTTTGGAGGCACCCAAACCCCCCATCTGATACGCCCAGCTCCGGTTTAGGTACCCCCAGACGCTTCTAATGTCCCCAGACCCGCTGGTGGACCAGCCCAGAACCCCCTGACACTATCCCAGACCCTTTCAGGGGGCTCCACACCCCTTCTAGATGCCCACAAAACCCCTTCACATGCCAAAAGAAACCTTTACCTGCCTCCAAACCCCATTTGGGGGCCACTCAGACCCCTTAGCAGCGGGTGGCAGCAACCAAGTCTGTTGCTCTCACCAATTAAACCTGGATGTTAGGAAGAAGATCTTCATAGAATAGAATAGAGCAGGATGAAAGAGAGATTGGCCTTTGGAATGTGCTGCCCAGGGAGGTGGTGGAGTCACCATCACTGGAAGTGTTTAGAAAGAGACTGGATGAGGCACTCAGTGCCGTGGTTTAGTTGATTAGATGGTGTTGGAATGGAATGGACCGGACCAGGTTGGAAGAGACCTTCAAGATCATCGTGTCCAACCTATCATCCAACACCACCTAATCAACTAAACCATGCAACCAAGCACCCTATCCAGTCTCCTCCTGAACACCTCCAAAGATGGTGACTCCACCACCTCCCTGGGCAGCCCACTCCAATGGGCAATCACTCTCTCTGTGCAGAACCTCTTCCTAACCTCTAGCCTAAACCTCCCCTGCCACAGCTTGAGACTGTGTCCTCTTGTTCTGGTGCTGCTTGCCTGGAAGAAGAGACCAACCCCCACCTGGCTACAACCTCCCTTCAGGGAGTTGCAGAGAGCAAGAAGGTCTCCCCTGAGCCTCCTCTTCTCCAGGCTAAGCAACCCCAGCTCCCTCAGCCTCTCCTCACAGGCCTGTGCTCCAAACCCCTCCCCAGCTTTGTTGCCCTTCTCCGGACTCCTTCCAGCAACTCAACGTCTTGCTTAAACGGAGGGGCCCAGAACTGGACACGGGACTCAAGGTGTGCCCTAACCAGTGCCAAGTGCAGGGGCAGAATGACCTCCCTGCTCCTGCTGGCCACACTGTTCCTGATATTGGCCAGGTTGCCAGTGGCCTTCTTGGCCACCCGTGCACGCTGCTGGTCATGACCAGAAGACAGGGATCAGAAGAGTCTTTGGCCAAGCTGTAAACCACTTCCTAACATTCAGCCTAAACCTCCCCTGGCACAGCTTGAGACTGTGTCCTCTTGTTCTGGTGCTGCTTGCCTGGGAGAAGAGACCAACCCCCACCTGGCTACAACCAGAACTGAGGGGACTGCAATCCTTGCAGCTTCAGCTTTCCTTCTCTGCTACTTCTTTTTTCAGATGGATTGTTTTTCAAAGGGACTGCTGGACAGCAGAACAGGATGGATGGCTGGGCCCCAAGAGCGGTGGGGAACAGAGTTAAACCCAGCCGGTGGCCGGCCGGGCACGAGTGGTGTTCCCCAGGACACCCCTTGTGAGAGAGTGAGTCCAGAGAAGGGCCACAAAGCTGGTGAGGGGTCTGGATAACAAGCCTTAGGAGGAGTGGCTGAAGGAACTGGGACTGTTTAATCTGCAGAAGAGGAAGCTGAGGGAATTAAGGCGTGGTCTGGCTTCAGCTCTCAACTACTTCCACGTTGAGCAAGGACAGCTTGTACTCACAGAAGGCACTGGCTGCTTGGGTTCAAGGTTCCTGCAGAGCTCAGGCTATCTCTCTTCATTAGTGAGGTCGTCCTGTCACCTAGGCAGAGAGAAGAAAATGCAGCTATGAAATTAGACCACTGGAATCGTGAGACTCGTTCTGCGTGAGACTCCAGGAGAATCCAAACCTAACCTTGGAGCTGCCCTGAAGAGCTCCTCATAGCTTGAGGAGTACCAGAGCAGGAACAATTCCCAAAAGGTTTTCACTGCATTCCTAGGGCACTTGAAGGATTGCCCTGGCTGTAGTTAATACCTAGAAATTCCTATCAAAATCTTTGCAGCACAGCAAGGAAATTGAGGGATGGGAAGGCAATATGTACTTACACGTTAGGCAAGAATTGGCTTTGCAAACTAATCTCTCTAACTGTTGGATATGCACTGAACTTCCTCGAGGCCAAATGAGGACCCCTTTATTTGGGGAAGCCTCAATGAATTGGACTTGGGGGGCATCAGACTGGGTGACTACATCTGAGAGTACCTTCCACAAGTGTCAGCATGGGAAAGATAGCTCAGAAAGCCTGGGTCCAAAGTTTGCCTTAAGAAAATATAGTATAGGAATATACTGTTGGCTGTGAGAAAGGGGGGAACTGATGAACAGAAAAGTCTCATTAACAGAACCACAGAGTTGATAAGAATTTTCCGCTTGTTAGCTGAAATGCTGGGACGCAGGGAGGGGGAGAGGGGCTGGCAGAGAGCCTTTGGATAGAGAAGGAATAACAGGATTTGTCAGTGATTCACTTCTGTTAGTCTTGGACAAGATGCTCTTTTGTATACGATAAAGGACACCTGCATGATATGTGTACTTCTGCTCTTTTAGAGAGATAAGCTTTGTATAGATAGGCAGCATCTGGACCTCTGTCATTATAGACAGATAACTTTTTGTATAAAAGTTTGCCCAAACCTCTCTGAAGACACACAGCTCTTTTGAAATGATCCTACCTGTGTCAGGCGCCAGAACAGAAGCACGATACAAGAGACTTACTGAGTCTCTTGTGTGTCTTTCTCTAAGTCATTATCAACGCTGTTTGCAGCACAAACCCAAACCCAAACCCACCCCGAGACACCCCCAGCTCCCACGGGAGCCTGCAGAGACCTCCCAAAGGGTCCGTCGGAGGTGCCCAGCTGCCTCCCCACGACCCTTGACCCTTTCCGATGGCCCCACGAGAACTTTACGTATCCCCAGACCCTTTTAGGTGTCCCCAAGACCTCCTCCGTCACCCCCAAAAGCCCTGCCGATGGCCCCAGACCACCTTCAGACGCCGGAAGGAACACACCTGGGAGTCCCGGGCCGGCAGCGACACCGGGACGGGACCCGCTGCGGCGCAGGCGCCGTGTCCATAGCGACCACCGGGACGCTGCCCCCCTGGCGCGAGCAGAGCCGGGCTAGGGCGCAGGCGCCGGATCCATAGCGACGCTCGAGTCAAGCTCTCCGCCCTCCGCTCTTCCCCTAAGAATTTTCGAGCACTCAGCGCAGTTAGGCTGCAGAAATTAGCTCACCCAGGGCGGCACACGCCGCGGCACGGCTGCACTGCCGGCCATTACACACCGGGTTGAGCACTGACCTCCCACGGGGCGGTATACGCCGCGGCACGGCTGCACTGCCGGCCAGTACACACCGGGTGGCAGCATTGAGCTCCCCCGGGGCGGCACACGCCGCGGCACGGCTGCACTGCCGGCCATTACACACCGGGTGGCAGCATTGAGCTCCGACGGGGCCTCTGGGTACGGTTGAGGCAGCAGCCGCCACCCCCGCAGAGCCCCGCCGGCCAAGCCCGGACACGCCCCCCTCCCCCCCCCCAAAAGCCCCGCGCTGCCCCGCCGGTGGCCACCCCCCCCAAGCCCCGCGCAGCTCCAGCGGCTGCTATAGAGAAACCCCCCAAAGCAGCAGAGACTGGCACTGACCTGGGACACAGCAGAAGAGCTCCAACCTCTACCAGCCACAACCCTGCACTGAGCCACTTTAAAGCATCTGGCGCCATGTTGTTGAGGGCGGTGCCATGCTGGGGGGGGGCGGTGCCACGCTGGGGGGCGGTGCCACGCTGGGGGGGCGGTGCCACGCAGGGGGGGGCGGTGCCACGCAGGGGGGGCGGTGCCACGCTGGGGGGGGCGGTGCCACGCTGGGGGGGGGCGGTGCCACGCTGGGGGGGGGCGGTGCCACGCTGGGGGGGGCGGTGCCACGCTGGGGGGGGCGGTGCCACGCTGGGGGGGGCGGTGCCACGCTGGGGGGGGGCGGTGCCACGCTGGGGGGGGCGGTGCCACGCTGGGGGGGGGCGGTGCCACGCTGGGGGGGGCGGTGCCACGCTGGGGGGGGGCGGTGCCACGCTGGGGGGGGCGGTGCCACGCTGGGGGGGGCGGTGCCACGCTGGGGGGGGCGGTGCCACGCTGGGGGGGCGGTGCCCCGCTGGGGGGGGCGGTGCCGCGCTGGGGGGGGCGGTGCCGCGCTGGGGGGGGGCGGTGCCGCGCTGGGGGGGGGCGGTGCCGCGCTGGGGGGGGCGGTGCCGCGCTGGGGGGGGCGGTGCCGCGCTGGGGGGGGGCGGTGCCGCGCTGGGGGGGGGCGGTGCCGCGCTGGGGGGGGGCGGTGCCGCGCTGGGGGGGGGCGGTGCCGCGCTGGGGGGGGCGGTGCCGCGCTGGGGGGGGCGGTGCCGCGCTGGGGGGGGCGGTGCCGCGCTGGGGGGGGCGGTGCCGCGCTGGGGGGGGCGGTGCCGCGCTGGGGGGGGGCGGTGCCGCGCTGGGGGGGGGCGGTGCCGCGCTGGGGGGGGGCGGTGCCACGCTGGGGGGGGGCGGTGCCTGCGTTGTGACCTCACGCTCAGCGTTCCATGGGTTTTATTCCCCTCCAAGACAACACGTTGAGTTCTGAGCAGCTGAGGAGCCCTGGGGAACACCTGTACAGAAACGTTCCTCCAAGAGCTGTCAGAAAAACGTTCGTTCCGCCAGCACTGCCGGCCGTTACACACCGGATGGCAACATTGAGCTCCCCCGGGGCGGCACACGCCGCGGCACGGCTGCACTGCCGGCCGTTACACACCGGGTGGCAGCATTGAGCTCCCACGGAGGCACACGCCGCGGCACGGCTGCACTGCCGGCCGTTACACACCGGGTGGCAGCACTGAGCACCTCCCTGGGCGTGGGCAGCAGCCGGGCCCCCACCTGGCTTTTATTTTCCAATGCTAAAAGCCTTTTAGAAGCAGAGAGGGCAGACAGGGGTCGTTTCCAAAGCTTTCTTACGCACCAGTCACTCCAAGCCCGCCCTCTCCAGCTGCAAACCAGAGGTTTGCCTCCGCCTCGCCTCACCCCAGTACTTACACTTTTAAAGATAGTGTGGTCCCCTCGGAGAATTTTCAGCACTTTAGGGGGGGGGCCCCCAGCCCTCGCTCACCTGCTTCTCTGCTGCAGCAGCCCCCTGCCCCACGTGGCAGAACCAGCCCACCCACAATCCCCCCACTCCCTTTGAGTCGCCCCCAAAAAGGCTCAAAATAAAGCAAACTGCCCAGCCAGCACCTCCTGCCTTTCACAGCAAGGACTGAACATTGCAGCTTTGGCCAAGACCATCAGCCCAAAGGAAGGCCTGGGCCCTGAGGAACTAAATGCAAGTGAACTATCTGACACCACCACAGTCCTGTGAATGTTGCAAAGCAGTAGTGCATGCGGTATAATAATTCGAAAGTTAAGGGCTGCTCAAGCTTTACACAAAGTATCCTATTCAGTTTTGGGTTCCACTTAACACAAAGTAAAAGTATAAAAGGTCAGAGGGAAAGCCAACTCTACCTCTGAACTACAGCAAGAAATACTGGAATCAAGGGGCCCTTTCTTCTGCTATTAATAGATGAAGAGAACATGAAAACTGATGGGCTAAACCAACAGGGCAAGATTAGAATAACTAGTAGAGAGAACGGAAGATACAAAGCTTCAACTGCATCTGTTTAGCAACGACTCCTACCAGATAACTTCCATGCCATAACTTTGCTGATTTCAAACAAGCCAGCTGGTGAAGCGTCTCGCTCACAGGCGGCCGACGAGGAGACGTGCAGAAGGCAGAGGCGAGGGAACAAGTCCTGAGCTTTGCTGCAGGCTGTCCTGCGGCTTCCCCTACCGACTCTTTCCCGTACACCACCGCAGAAGGAGTTGGGTGAATTTTGTCTCAAACCGGCTCCTAAGACAACCTCCGCTTTTTCCCTGGGTGCCTACGTGGGTGTTGCTTCATCTTTCCCTCACGCTCGGTACGGCATTCGGGTGCAGAGCAAGGCTCTGGACAGCCAAACCGAACTCCTGTGCTGAAGAAAAGGAAGCGGAAGCACAGGCTGAGCCCCTGAGCTCTAAACATTCACTGAGCCCCAGGAAATGCCTGCATGTGCTGGCTGCTGCCACCTCCTCGTTGCCCCGGGCCTGCTCATTGGAGGCTGCCTGGCAAAAGCACCTGCCCCCACTTTCCTCGGCGTTCTTTGAATACCCAGGTTGGAAACCTAAGAGGTAGCGTACTAATTGGAAAGCATGTTCCAGCGGGCGTGGCTGGAGGCTGGGCGCCGCCGCCGCTTTCTCTGCTCCCCGCCCCTCCTGTGCGCGGCCCCTAATCACGTGACGATCGCTGGGCGAGTCTGGGTGCTGCTGGGTTCGCCCTGGGATCGCTGGGCGAGTCTGGGTGCTGCCGGGTTCACCCTGGGATCGCTGGGCGAGTCTGAGGGCATTGGGGTCAGCCTGCAAGAGCTGGGAGAGACAGGAGAACAGCTCGTGAACTGGGAGTAGACTGCTCCCGACCGCGGCAAATAGACACCCACCCCCCCCCCCCCGCCGCTGGTGTTTCTCGGCCCCCCCCCTCGCTGCCGCCCACCCTCAAACCCATAGCAGAGTCCTGCAGCAGGCACAGAGCAACTCCAGAGAGCAGCAGAGTCCACACCGAGCTGATGCGGAGCGGAGAAAGCAGAGGGGACGAGGATTACGCTGGCTAGGTCGGAGCCGACGGGGCGAGGGCGGCGCCATCTTGGGAAGGGCAGGCGCTGTCACGGGGAGGGCGACGCCATCTTGGAAAGGGCAGGCGCTGTCACGGGGAGATCGACGCCATCTTGGGAAGGGCAGGCGCTGTCACGGGTAGGGCGGCGCCATCTTGGGAAGGGCAGGCGCTGTCACGGGGAGGACGGTGCCGTCTTGGTGCCCTCACTTCCGTCTACATGCCCCCAGCCCTCCTTTCTCACCCTCTAAGGCCCTTGAGGTGCTCGCAGCTCGCCTTGAGATGCCGGGGGAGATGTGGCTGGGGGACCCTGGGACTGCAGGACACCCAATACCGGGGTGAGACCACCCCAATCCTGCGGGACCCCAAACCCTGGAACCCCCCCGAGACCTCTAACACAACACCACCACTCCCCGCCCCCTCAGCTGCTTCAGGACCCTCCAGAGACCCCCCCGGAGACCCTCCAGAGGCCGCCAGACACCTCTCGATGCCCACAAAGCCCCTCTAGACGCCCCAGAATACCTCTCTGCGCCTCCCTGCAGAGGCCACTCACACCCTTGGCAGCAGGCGACAGCAAGCAGTACCTGGCCGTGCCCACAAGGTGGGAGCAGTGAGCAGAAGAGTCAGCGGCGCTAGGGACACCGAGACTCCAGCAGTGCCACACAGCAACCCACACGCTGTGGGGACCTGACACAGAGACCCCGAAACCACACTGAGGCACAGACCCCCCCACTCCTCCGTGACCCTCCAGACATGACCCAGGAGCCCCTCCAGAGGTCCCCAGACATCTCTAGATGCTCCCAGAACCCTTCACATGCCCCCAAATTCCCCTTTCATACCCCCAAGCCCACTTCAGATGACAGCAGACCCTCCTTAACAGGCCCCCAGCGCTCAGCAGGTCCGGTGCTGCTGTGCCTCGGGAGCAGATCAGCTGGTCTCCCTGCAGAGCTTTTTCCAGTCAATGAAAAAACAGCACACCACACACACACACGAAAGACAATCCACTGTTTTAATTGAGAGACAGTTGCTATTTCTGCTTCAAACCACACCCCACACCCCCCCGTGGCTCTGCTCAGGATGTGCTTTTCTCCTCTAGAAGCCTTTCTACAGAACAGAGGGGGGTCACGTCAAGGCCTTTCTGCACACAAATCACTGCCCTTCTGCAATCTCTCAATAAGCAGCACCGCTGTTCCTCTGCTGGAACACCTCACACTCACTCTTACACTTTCCCAGGGCTTTCCCTCCCCTCCAAGAACGTCCTGGCATTTCAAACATTTGGCATTTCAGGTCTGCAAGCAGCCTTTGTGGGAGGCTGCCCTCACCCCTCCCTCACTGCTCCTCTGCTGTATCCTCGCCCACCCCGCTGTGGCATCACAGAAGGAAAGACAGCCGAGCGGCTACGCTCCTGTTCTTTTTATCACCCCGAGCCGGGGACAGCCTTCTGGGCAAGGTTTGCAGCTTCAGCACACAGCTGAGCTTTGCTCTCACCCATTAAACCCTTTGGTGGTTTCAGCTTCCCGAGGATGTGTCGCCACAAGTCCTTGTCGGGGCACCGCAAACAGGGAGAGACAAAGCTCCGAGATCCAGGAAGAGGACGGCTGAGCAGACACCCCTAAAGAGAGAAACTTCATCAGCTGAACCTCACACTTCTCCCAGCTTTGCAACAGCAAAGAACTTTGTGAACAACACAGTGCTGCTCCTAAGGAGGTCACCAGCTTGCAAGTTACAGGAGAAATAAAAACCTTTTTATTACAGAAGCACTGGCAAAAATTTACGGACAGGAACAGCAGACGAGCAAATTCTGCGATTGAGCTAACGACAGACATCAGGCCTAGGATCTGGCTACCCTGACAAAGGATGCCAACAGGACAGAGTGAGGCCTCAGCAGCACTCCCAAAAAGCCCCACAGAGAGCCACAGGCTCTGGCCCGTGCCCCACCTACGGGCCGGCCCTCCTGGCAGCAGCGCAACACCTCCTCTTCAGGAGCCCAGGGACTGACCTCAGCCCCCTAAGGGCCAGGCAAGGTTGGTTCCTGTTAGCTGCCTAAAGCAGCCTCCCCAGCCCTGCTTACAGGGACCTTGGGCTGCTGCTGGGGACAGAAGGGGGATGGAGGGCTCCACAACTCGTCACACAGACCCCGAGCACAGGGCTGTTAAGCTGACAGGGTGCCAAGGGAACAGGCTGCCACGAAGGCACAGACCCAGGCCCTGAACTACAGGGTGGGTCACCTTGCCGCAGCAACACGACCCAGCGGCTTCGCTGCGTCCGACGAATAAAAGGAGGAAGTTCCACAGGAACAGAAGGGAAAACCTTTTCACTGTGTGTGCCAGAGCCCTGGAGCAGGCTGCCCAGAGAGTTAGTGGAGTCTCTGGAGACATTCAAAACCTGCCCCAGGTGATCCTGCACTGGCACAGGGGTTGGACCGGATGCTATTTTGGGGTCCCTTCCAACCCCTAACACTCAGTGATTCTGTGATTAGCTATGCTGGTGACAGAGTCTCACTGAGTGCTCTTTAAAATGTTTTTCTTTTCTTTCAGCCTAGGAGTTTCATATTTAAATAGACCTTCTGCTCTGTCTTCCCCCTTCCTTCTTCCATCTTGCGTCTAAACACTAGGAGAGCTTGATGAGCTGTATCCTGGGCGTCCCAACGTAACACATCTCAACTGCATACATGGATTTTGTAATCTTTTGCCCCATTGCTCGCACAGGGTGGATTAAGTTCATTACTTAGAGCTTGTCAGGACAGCTGTTGAAGTGTCCTGTGCAATGCAGGAGGAGTTGAATCCCATAGGAAACCACATTACTGTGCTTTGTCAGCCTGGTTATGGTCAGAAACCTCCTTCATTTTTTTTTCTCTTGAACAGATATATCACATGAGTCCCCAGAATTAATTTGCCTCTTCTCATAATTATTTCTTTAAAACTGTCTTAGAAGTGTCTCTGTCCTTCCCTCTCTCTAGATACTGGCCTCCTGAGCCCACGGCAGACTTGCACAGAGCTACTGCGAGCACCACTCTGCACGGCCTCTGGGGGGCTTTCAAGCACAGGCACCCCAGGAGAATCCAAACCTAACCTTGCAGCTGGCCTTAGAGCTCCTCTTTGGAAAACTGTCGCTGCCAGGGCCCACAAACCAACATCCTCTGTCAGCAACCTGGATGTAAGAGCTGAAAAGTGTCAACAGAAATTGTACTTGGACACCTCAGGAAGATCCTTCAATGAAAGAGCTGGCTCCTCCTGAAGGGCAAGTATGAATGGAGCTCTCAAAGTACCACACTTCAGAGCCTCCTACTTGCTAGCACTAAGACAATTGTTCATGTAGAACGACTGGCCACTCCCTTCAACAAACCCCACAGAACTGGCTCCTATCAACTCTCCAGAAGACACTGCTGCACTAGCTTGGCTGCCTGACCGGCTCAGTTCAGGTGGCTTAGGATCTCACAGAGGGTACCACCAGAACTGAGGGGACTGCAATCTTTGCAGCTTCAGCTTTCCTTCTCTGCTACTTCTTTTTTCAGATGGATTGTTTTTCAAAGGGACTGCTGGACAGCAGAACAGGATGGATGGCTGGGCCCCAAGAGCGGTGGGGAACAGAGTTAAACCCAGCCGGTGGCCGGCCGGGCACAAGTGGTGTTCCCCAGCACACAGAGGTGAGAGAGTGAGTCCAGAGAAGGGCCACAAAGCTGGTGAAGGGTCTGGATAACAAGCCTTAGGAGGAGTGGCTGAAGGAACTGGGACTGTTTAATCTGCAGAAGAGGAAGCTGAGGGAATTATGGCGTGGTCTGGCTTCAGCTCTCAACTACCTCCATGCTGGACAAGGACAGCTTGTACTCACAGAAGGCACTTGGGGGTTTGTGTGTGAGGTTCCTGTAGAGCTCAGGTCTCTGAGACTTCTGAACAGCTGTGCTTAGCCCAAAATCAGACAGTTTCACATCACCCTGGGAAAAAAAAATCCAAGAAAAGAATTCAGAAAGATTGTGCTTGAGCAAAAGAAAAGGTTTAACCGCTGCACAGCCTCCTGAGCCCATGGCAGACTTGCAGAGCTACTGTGAGCACCACTCTGCAAGGCCTCTGGGGGGGTTTCAAGCACAGGCACTCCAGGAGACTCCAGGCACTCCATAGAGACTCCAAAACCTCACTGAGAACCCCCCAACTCCTTCAGGACCCCCACAGATTCCCCAACTTAGATGCCCACAAAACCCCTTTGGAGGCACCCAAACCCCCCATCTGATACGCCCAGCTCCGGTTTAGGTACCCCCAGACGCTTCTAATGTCCCCAGACCCGCTGGTGGACCAGCCCAGAACCCCCTGACACTATCCCAGACCCTTTCAGGGGGCTCCACACCCCTTCTAGATGCCCACAAAACCCCTTCACATGCCAAAAGAAACCTTTACCTGCCTCCAAACCCCATTTGGGGGCCACTCAGACCCCTTAGCAGCGGGTGGCAGCAACCAAGTCTGTTGCTCTCACCAATTAAACCTGGATGTTAGGAAGAAGGTCTTCATAGAATAGAATAGAGCAGGATGAAAGAGAGATTGGCCTTTGGAATGTGCTGCCCAGGGAGGTGGTGGAGTCACCATCACTGGAAGTGTTTAGAAAGAGACTGGATGAGGCACTCAGTGCCATGGTTTAGTTGATTAGATGGTGATGGAATGGACCGGACCAGGTTGGAAGAGACCTTCAAGATCATCGTGTCCAACCTATCATCCAACACCACCTAATCAACTAAACCATGCAACCAAGCACCCTATCCAGTCTCCTCATGAACACCTCCAAAGATGGTGACTCCACCACCTCCCTGGGCAGCCCACTCCAATGGGCAATCACTCTCTCTGTGCAGAACCTCTTCCTAACCTCTAGCCTAAACCTCCCCTGCCACAGCTTGAGACTGTGTCCTCTTGTTCTGGTGCTGCTTGCCTGGAAGAAGAGACCAACCCCCACCTGGCTACAACCTCCCTTCAGGGAGTCGCAGAGAGCAAGGAGGTCTCCCCTGAGCCTCCTCTTCTCCAGGCTAAGCAACCCCAGCTCCCTCAGCCTCTCCTCACAGGCCTGTGCTCCAAACCCCTCCCCAGCTTTGTTGCCCTTCTCCGGACTCCTTCCAGCAACTCAACGTCTTGCTTAAACGGAGGGGCCCAGAACTGGACACGGGACTCAAGGTGTGCCCTAACCAGTGCCAAGTGCAGGGGCAGAATGACCTCCCTGCTCCTGCTGGCCACTCTGATCCTGATATTGGCCAGGTTGCCAGTGGCCTTCTTGGCACCCGACACGACCAGAAGACAGGGATCAGAAGAGTCTTTGGCCAAGCTGTAAACCTCTTCCTAACATCCAGCCTAAACCTCCCCTGGCACAGCTTGAGACTGTGTCCTCTTGTTCTGGTGCTGCTTGCCTGGGAGAAGAGACCAACCCCCACCTGGCTACAAGCAGTTGAATTTAACATCCTCAGGGCAATCAGGAGGAAGTATTCCAAGCTTACGACCCTAGACTTTAGGCGTGCAGATTTTGATCGCTTCAGGGATCTGCTAGCCAAAGTGTCGTGGGACAAAGCCCTGGAGGGAAGAGGGACCCAGGACAGCTGGTCAGTATTCAAGGACCACCTCCTCTGTGTCCAGGAGCTCTGTGTACCAACAAAGAGAAAAGCAGGTAAGAATGCTAGGAGGCCTGCCTGGATGGGCAAGGAGCTACTGGACACACTATTACTTAAAAGGAAACTCTACAGGAAGTGGAGGGAAGGACAGGTAGAACAGGGGGAATATAAGGAAGCTGCCCGAGCAGCAAGAGTCCTGGTTAGGAAAGCCAAAGCAGAGTTTGAGTTGAATCTAGCCAGGGAGATTAAAGGGAATACTAAGAACTTTTACAGATATATTAATGGGAAGAAGAAGACTAGGGAAGGTGTGGGCCCCCTCAGAAAGGAAAATGGTGACATGGTCACATGTGATGAGGAAAAGGCTGAGGTACTTAATAACTTCTTTACCTCAGTCTTCACTGCAAGGGCCTCTAGCCACACTCCTGATGTTATGGAAGTCAAAGCCAGGGACAGGGAGGAAGAACTGCCCATTGTAAGTGCAGATCAGGTTCGTGATCATCTGAAGAACCTGAAAGTGTTCAAGTCCATGGGACCCGACGGGATACACCCACGGGTGCTGAGAGAACTGGCAGAGGAGGTTGCTAAACCCCTCTCTATTATATTTCAAAAGTCATGGCAGTCTGGGGCAGTCCCCACAGACTGGAAAAGGGGAAACATTGCCCCCATCTTCAAAAAGGGCAAGAAGGAGGAACCAGGGAACTCCAGGCCAGTCAGTCTCACCTCTGTGCCTGGAAAGATCATGGAACAGATCCTCCTGGAGTCACTACTCGCTCAAAAGAATAGTGAAGAGGTGATTGGGAACAGTCAGCATGGCTTTGCCAAGGGCAAATCCTGCCTGACCAACCTGGTGGCCTTCTATGAGCAGGTGACAAAATTAATAGCTGAGGGGCGAGCAACTGATGTCGTTTACCTGGAGCTGAGCAAAGCCTTCGACACTGTCCCGCACCACATCCTGGTCTCCAGGCTGGTGACACATGGGTGTGATGGGTGACCACTAGATGGATAAGGAACTGGCTTGATGGCCGCACCCAAAGAGTGGCTGTCAATGGTTCCATGTCCCAGTGGAGGCCAGGGACAAGCGGAGTCCCTCAGGGATCACTCCTGGGACCTGTCTTGTTCAACATCTTTGTGGGGGACATGGACAGTGGCATTGAGTGCACCCTCAGCAAGTTTGCTGATGACACCAAACTGTGTGGTGCAGCAGACACGCTGGAGGGAAGGGAGGCCATCCAGAGGGACCTTGACAGGCTGGAGAGGTGGGCACAAGCCAACCTCATGAAGTTCAATAAGAGCAAGTGCAGGGTCCTGCATCTGGGTCGAGGCAATCCCAGGCACAAATCCAGGCTGGGCAGTGACTGGCTGGAGAGTAGCCCTGAAGAGAGAGACTTGGGGGTGCTGGTGGACAAAAAGCTCAACATGAGCTCTCAGTGTGCACTTGCAGCCCGCAAGGCCAATCAGATCCTGGGCTGCATCAGGGGAAGTGTGGCTAGCAGGTCGAGGGAGGTGATCCTCCCCCTCTACTCAGCCCTGGTGAGACCCCACCTGGAGTACTGTGTCCAGTTCTGGAGCCCCTATGACAAGAGGGATGTGGAGGTGCTGGAACGTGTCCAGAGAAGGGCCATGAGGATGATCAGAGGGCTGGAGCACCTCTCCTATGAGGACAGACTGAAGGAGTTGGGGCTGTTCAGTCTGCAGAAGAGAGGGCTCCGAGGTGACCTCATTGTCGCCTTCCAGTATCTGAAAGGGGCCTACAGGAAGGCTGGGGAAGGACATCTCAGGATATCAGGTAGTGATAGGACTAGGGGGAATGGAATGAAGCTGGAGGTGGGGAGATTCAGGCTAGATGTGAGGAGGAGGTTCTTCACCATGAGAGTGGTGAAACCCTGGAATGTGTTGTCCAGGGAGGTGGTCGAGGCCCCGTCCCTGGGGGTGTTTAAGAGCAGGCTGGATGAGGCTCTGTCCAGCCTGATCTAGTTTGGGGTGTCCCTGCCCATGGCAGGGGGGTTGGAACTAGATGATCCTTGTGGTCCCTTCCAATCCTGAATGAAACTATGAAACCAGAACTGAGGGGACTGCAATCTTTGCAGCTTCAGCTTTCCTTCTCTGCTACTTCTTTTTTCAGATGGATTGTTTTTCAAAGGGACTGCTGGACAGCAGAACAGGATGGATGGCTGGGCCCCAAGAGCGGTGGGGAACAGAGTTAAACCCAGCCGGTGGCCGGCCGGGCACAAGTGGTGTTCCCCAGGACACCCCTTGTGAGAGAGTGAGTCCAGAGAAGGGCCACAAAGCTGGTGAGGGGTCTGGATAACAAGCCTTAGGAGGAGTGGCTGAAGGAACTGGGACTGTTTAATCTGCAGAAGAGGAAGCTGAGGGAATTATGGCGTGGTCTGGCTTCAGCTCTCAACTAGTTCCACGTTGAGCAAGGACAGCTTGTACTCACAGAAGGCACTGGCTGCTTGGGTTCAAGGTTCCTGCAGAGCTCAGGCTATCTCTCTTCATTAGTGAGGTCGTCCTGTCACCTAGGCAGAGAAAAGAAAATGCAGCTATGAAATGAGACCACTGGAATCGTGAGACTCGTTCTGTGTGAGACTCCAGGAGAATCCAAACCTAACCTTGGAGCTGCCCTGAAGAGCTCCTCATAGCTTGAGGAGTACCAGAGCAGGAACAATTCCCAAAAGGTTTTCACTGCATTCCTAGGGCACTTGAAGGATTGCCCTGGCTGTAGTTAATACCTAGAAATTCCTATCAAAATCTTTGCAGCACAGCAAGGAAATTGAGGGATGGGAAGGCAATATGTACTTACACGTTAGGCAAGAATTGGCTTTGCAAACTAATCTCTCTAACTGTTGGATATGCACTGAACTTCCTCGAGGCCAAATGAGGACCCCTTTATTTGGGGAAGCCTCAATGAATTGGACTTGGGGGGCATCAGACTGGGTGACTACATCTGAGAGTACCTTCCACAAGTGTCAGCATGGGAAAGATAGCTCAGAAAGCCTGGGTCCAAAGTTTGCCTTAAGAAAATATAGTATAGGAATATACTGTTGGCTGTGAGAAAGGGGGGAACTGATGAACAGAAAAGTCTCATTAACAGAACCACAGAGTTGATAAGAATTTTCCGCTTGTTAGCTGAAATGCTGGGACGCAGGGAGGGGGAGAGGGGTTGGCAGACAGCCTTTGGATAGAGAAGGAATAACAGGATTTGTCAGTGATTCACTTCTGTTAGTCTTGGACAAGATGCTCTTTTGGATAAGACAAAGGACACCTGCATGATATGTGTACTTCTGCTCTTTTAGAGAGATAAGCTTTGTATAGATAGGCAGCATCTGGACCTCTGTCATTATAGACAGATAACTTTTTGTATAAAAGTTTGCCCAAACCTCTCTGAAGACACACAGCTCTTTTGAAATGATCCTACCTGTGTCAGGCGCCAGAATAGAAGCACGATACAAGAGACTTACTGAGTCTCTTGTGTGTCTTTCTCTAAGTCATTATCAACGCTGTTTGCAGCACAAACCCAAACCCAAACCCACCCCCAGACACCCCCAGCTCCCACGGGAGCCTGCAGAGACCTCCCAAAGGGTCCGTCGGAGGTGCCCAGCTGCCTCCCCACGACCCTTGACCCTTTCCGATGGCCCCACGAGAACTTTACGTATCCCCAGACCCTTTTAGGTGTCCCCAAGACCTCCTCCGTCACCCCCAAAAGCCCTGCCGATGGCCCCAGACCACCTTCAGACGCCGGAAGGAACACACCTGGGAGTCCCGGGCCGGCAGCGACACCGGGACCGGACCCGCTGCGGCGCAGGCGCCGTATCCATAGCGACCACCGGGACGCTGCCCCCCTGGCGCGAGCAGAGCCGGGCTAGGGCGCAGGCGCCGGATCCATAGCGACGCTCGAGTCAAGCTCTCCGCCCTCCGCTCTTCCCCTAAGAATTTTCGAGCATTCAGCGCAGTTAGGCTGCAGAAATTAGCTCCCCCAGGGCGGCACACGCCGCGGCACGGCTGCACTGCCGGCCATTACACACAGGGTTGAGCACTGAGCTCCCCCGGGGCGGTATACGCCGCGGCACGGCTGCACTGCCGGCCAGTACACACCGGGTGGCAGCATTGAGCTCCCCCGGGGCGGCACACGCCGCGGCACGGCTGCACTGCCGGCCATTACACACAGGGTGGCAGCATTGAGCTCCCACGGGGCCTCTGGGTACGGTTGAGGCAGCAGCCGCCACCCCCGCAGAGCCCCGCCGGCCAAGCCCGGACACGCCCCCCTCCCCCCCCCCAAAAGCCCCGCGCTGCCCCGCCGGTGGCCACCCCCCCAAGCCCCGCGCAGCTCCAGCGGCTGCTATAGAGAAACCCCCCAAAGCAGCAGAGACTGGCACTGACCTGGGACACAGCAGAAGAGCTGCAACCTCTACCAGCCACAACCCTGCACTGAGCCACTTTAAAGCATCTGGCGCCATGTTGTTGAGGGCGGTGCCATGCTGGGGGGGGGCGGTGCCACGCTGGGGGGCGGTGCCACGCTGGGGGGGGCGGTGCCACGCTGGGGGGGGCGGTGCCACGCTGGGGGGGCGGTGCCACGCTGGGGGGGGCGGTGCCACGCTGGGGGGGCGGTGCCACGCTGGGGGGGCGGTGCCACGCTGGGGGGGCGGTGCCACGCTGGGGGGGCGGTGCCACGCTGGGGGGGGCGGTGCCACGCTGGGGGGGGCGGTGCCACGCTGGGGGGGGCGGTGCCACGCTGGGGGGGCGGTGCCACGCTGGGGGGGGGGGGCGGTGCCACGCTGGGGGGGGGGGGCGGTGCCACGCTGGGGGGGGGGGGCGGTGCCACGCTGGGGGGGGGGGGCGGTGCCACGCTGGGGGGGGGGGGGCGGTGCCACGCTGGGGGGGGGGGCGGTGCCACGCTGGGGGGGGCGGTGCCACGCTGGGGGGGCGGTGCCACGCTGGGGGGGGGCGGTGCCACGCTGGGGGGGGCGGTGCCACGCTGGGGGGGGCGGTGCCACGCTGGGGGGGGCGGTGCCACGCTGGGGGGGGGCGGTGCCACGCTGGGGGGGGGCGGTGCCACGCTGGGGGGGGGGCGGTGCCACGCTGGGGGGGGGGCGGTGCCACGCTGGGGGGGGCGGTGCCACGCTGGGGGGGGGCGGTGCCACGCTGGGGGGGGCGGTGCCACGCTGGGGGGGGCGGTGCCACGCTGGGGGGGCGGTGCCACGCTGGGGGGGCGGTGCCACGCTGGAGGGGGGCGGTGCCACGCTGGGGGGGGGCGGTGCCTGCGTTGTGACCTCACGCTCAGCGTTCCATGGGTTTTATTCCCCTCCAAGACAACACGTTGAGTTCTGAGCAGCTGAGGAGCCCTGGGGAACACCTGTACAGAAACGTTCCTCCAAGAGCTGTCAGAAAAACGTTCGTTCCGCCAGCACTGCCGGCCGTTACACACCGGATGGCAACATTGAGCTCCCCCGGGGCGGCACACGCCGCGGCACGGCTGCACTGCCGGCCGTTACACACCGGGTGGCAGCACTGAGCACCTCCCTGGGCGTGGGCAGCAGCCGGGCCCCCACCTGGCTTTTATTTTCCAACGCTAAAAGCCTTTTAGAAGCAGAGAGGGCAGACAGGGGTCGTTTCCAAAGCTTTCTTACGCACCAGTCACTCCAAGCCCTCCCTCTCCAGCTGCAAACCAGAGGTTTGCCTCCGCCTCGCCTCACCCCAGTACTTACACTTTTAAAGATAGTGTGGTCCCCTCGGAGAATTTTCAGCACTTTAGGGGGGGGCCCCCAGCCCTCGCTCACCTGCTCCTCTGCTGCAGCAGCCCCCTGCCCCACGTGGCAGAACCAGCCCACCCACAATCCCCCCACTCCCTTTGAGTCGCCCCCAAAAAGGCACAAAATAAAGCAAACTGCCCAGCCAGCACCTCCTGCCTTTCACAGCAAGGACTGAACATTGCAGCTTTGGCCAAGACCATCAGCCCAAAGGAAGGCCTGGGCCCTGAGGAACTAAATGCAAGTGAACTATCTGACACCACCACAGTCCTGTGAATGTTGCAAAGCAGTAGTGCATGCGGTATAATAATTCGAAAGTTAAGGGCTGCTCAAGCTTTACACAAAGTATCCTATTCAGTTTTGGGTTCCACTTAACACAAAGTAAAAGTAAAAAAGGTCAGAGGGAAAGCCAACTCTACCTCTGAACTACAGCAAGAAATACTGGAATCAAGGGGCCCTTTCTTCTGCTATTAATAGATGAAGAGAACATGAAAACTGATGGGCTAAACCAACAGGGCAAGATTAGAATAACTAGTAGAGAGAACGGAAGATACAAAGCTTCAACTGCATCTGTTTAGCAACGACTCCTACCAGATAACTTCCATGCCATAACTTTGCTGATTTCAAACAAGCCAGCTGGTGAAGCGTCTCGCTCACAGGCGGCCGACGAGGAGACGTGCAGAAGGCAGAGGCGAGGGAACAAGTCCTGAGCTTTGCTGCAGGCTGTCCTGCGGCTTCCCCTACCGACTCTTTCCCGTACACCACCGCAGAAGGAGTTGGGTGAATTTTGTCTCAAACCGGCTCCTAAGACAACCTCCGCTTTTTCCCTGGGTGCCTACGTGGGTGTTGCTTCATCTTTCCCTCACGCTCGGTACGGCATTCGGGTGCAGAGCAAGGCTCTGGACAGCCAAACCGAACTCCTGTGCTGAAGAAAAGGAAGCGGAAGCACAGGCTGAGCCCCTGAGCTCTAAACATTCACTGAGCCCCAGGAAATGCCTGCATGTGCTGGCTGCTGCCACCTCCTCGTTGCCCCGGGCCTGCTCATTGGAGGCTGCCTGGCAAAAGCACCTGCCCCCACTTTCCTCGGCGTTCTTTGAATACCCAGGTTGGAAACCTAAGAGGTAGCGTACTAATTGGAAAGCATGTTCCAGCGGGCGTGGCTGGAGGCTGGGCGCCGCCGCCGCTTTCTCTGCTCCCCGCCCCTCCTTTGCGCGGCCCCTAATCACGTGACGATCGCTGGGCGAGTCTGGGTGCTGCTGGGTTCGCCCTGGGATCGCTGGGCGAGTCTGGGTGCTGCCGGGTTCACCCTGGGATCGCTGGGCGAGTCTGAGGGCATTGGGGTCAGCCTGCAAGAGCTGGGAGAGACAGGAGAACAGCTCGTGAACTGGGAGTAGACTGCTCCCGACCGCGGCAAATCGACACCCACCCCCCCCCCCCCGCCGCTGGTGTTTCTCGGCCCCCCCCTCGCTGCCGCCCACCCTCAAACCCATAGCAGAGTCCTGCAGCAGGCACAGAGCAACTCCAGAGAGCAGCAGAGTCCACACCGAGCTGATGCGGAGCGGAGAAAGCAGAGGGGACGAGGATTACGCTGGCTAGGTCGGAGCCGACGGGGCGAGGGCGGCGCCATCTTGGGAAGGGCAGGCGCTGTCACGGGGAGGGCGACGCCATCTTGGAAAGGGCAGGCGCTGTCACGGGGAGATCGACGCCATCTTGGAAAGGGCAGGCGCTGTCACGGGGAGATCGACGCCATCTTGGGAAGGGCAGGCGCTGTCACGGGGAGGACGGTGCCGTCTTGGTGCCCTCACTTCCGTCTACATGCCCCCAGCCCTCCTTTCTCACCCTCTAAGGCCCTTGAGGTGCTCGCAGCTCGCCTTGAGATGCCGGGGGAGATGTGGCTGGGGGACCCTGGGACTGCAGGACACCCAATACCGGGGTGAGACCACCCCAATCCTGCGGGACCCCAAACCCTGGAACCCCCCCGAGACCTCTAACACAACACCACCACTCCCCGCCCCCTCAGCTGCTTCAGGACCCTCCAGAGACCCCCCCGGAGACCCTCCAGAGGCCGCCAGACACCTCTCGATGCCCACAAAGCCCCTCTAGACGCCCCAGAATACCTCTCTGCGCCTCCCTGCAGAGGCCACTCACACCCTTGGCAGCAGGCGACAGCAAGCAGTACCTGGCCGTGCCCACAAGGTGGGAGCAGTGAGCAGAAGAGCCAGGGGCGCTAGGGACACCGAGACTCCAGCAGTGCCACACAGCAACCCACACGCTGTGGGGACCTGACACAGAGACCCCGAAACCACACTGAGGCACAGACCCCCCCACTCCTCCGTGACCCTCCAGACATGACCCAGGAGCCCCTCCAGAGGTCCCCAGACATCTCTAGATGCTCCCAGAACCCTTCACATGCCCCCAAATTCCCCTTTCATACCCCCAAGCCCACTTCAGATGACAGCAGACCCTCCTTAACAGGCCCCCAGCGCTCAGCAGGTCCGGTGCTGCTGTGCCTCGGGAGCAGATCAGCTGGTCTCCCTGCAGAGCTTTTTCCAGTCAATGAAAAAACAGCACACCACACACACACACGAAAGACAATCCACTGTTTTAATTGAGAGACAGTTGCTATTTCTGCTTCAAACCACACCCCACACCCCCCCGTGGCTCTGCTCAGGATGTGCTTTTCTCCTCTAGAAGCCTTTCTACAGAACAGAGGGGGGTCACGTCAAGGCCTTTCTGCACACAAATCACTGCCCTTCTGCAATCTCTCAATAAGCAGCACCGCTGTTCCTCTGCTGGAACACCTCACACTCACTCTTACACTTTCCCAGGGCTTTCCCTCCCCTCCAAGAACGTCCTGGCATTTCAAACATTTGGCATTTCAGGTCTGCAAGCAGCCTTTGTGGGAGGCTGCCCTCACCCCTCCCTCACTGCTCCTCTGCTGTATCCTCGCCCACCCCGCTGTGGCATCACAGAAGGAAAGACAGCCGAGCGGCTACGCTCCTGTTCTTTTTATCACCCCGAGCCGGGGACAGCCTTCTGGGCAAGGTTTGCAGCTTCAGCACACAGCTGAGCTTTGCTCTCACCCATTAAACCCTTTGGTGGTTTCAGCTTCCCGAGGATGTGTCGGCACAAGTCCTTGTCGGGGCACCGCAAACAGGGAGAGACAAAGCTCCGAGATCCAGGAAGAGGACGGCTGAGCAGACACCCCTAAAGAGAGAAACTTCATCAGCTGAACCTCACACTTC
Organism: Melanerpes formicivorus; assembly: GCF_026170545.1. Lineage (NCBI taxonomy): Eukaryota > Metazoa > Chordata > Aves > Piciformes > Picidae > Melanerpes > Melanerpes formicivorus. Next base: position 4,204,437 of record NW_027142413.1, on the reverse strand, counting down.
TCCCAGCTTTGCAACAGCAAAGAACTTTGTGAACAACACAGTGCTGCTCCTAAGGAGGTCACCAGCTTGCAAGTTACAGGAGAAATAAAAACCTTTTTATTACAGAAGCACTGGCAAAAATTTACGGACAGGAACAGCAGACGAGCAAATTCTGCGATTGAGCTAACGACAGACATCAGGCCTAGGATCTGGCTACCCTGACAAAGGATGCCAACAGGACAGAGTGAGGCCTCAGCAGCACTCCCAAAAAGCCCCACAGAGAGCCACAGGCTCTGGCCCGTGCCCCACCTATGGGCCGGCCCTCCTGGCAGCAGCGCAACACCACCTCTTCAGGAGCCCAGGGACTGACCTCAGCCCCCTAAGGGCCAGGCAAGGTTGGTTCCTGTTAGCTGCCTAAAGCAGCCTCCCCAGCCCTGCTTACAGGGACCTTGGGCTGCTGCTGGGGACAGAAGGGGGATGGAGGGCTCCACAACTCGTCACACAGACCCCGAGCACAGGGCTGTTAAGCTGACAGGGTGCCAAGGGAACAGGCTGCCATGAAGGCACAGACCCAGGCCCTGAACTACAGGGTGGGTCACCTTGCCGCAGCAACACGACCCAGCGGCTTCGCTGCGTCCGACGAATAAAAGGAGGAAGTTCCACAGGAACAGAAGGGAAAACCTTTTCACTGTGTGTGCCAGAGCCCTGGAGCAGGCTGCCCAGAGAGTTAGTGGAGTCTCTGGAGACATTCAAAACCCGCCCCAGGTGATCCTGCACTGGCACAGGGGTTGGACCGGATGCTATTTTGGGGTCCCTTCCAACCCCTAACACTCAGTGATTCTGTGATTAGCTATGCTGGTGACAGAGTCTCACTGAGTGCTCTTTAAAATGTTTTTCTTTTCTTTCAGCCTAGGAGTTTCATATTTAAATAGACCTTCTGCTCTGTCTTCCCCCTTCCTTCTTCCATCTTGCGTCTAAACACTAGGAGAGCTTGATGAGCTGTATCCTGGGCGTCCCAACGTAACACATCTCAACTGCATACATGGATTTTGTAATCTTTTGCCCCATTGCTCGCACAGGGTGGATTAAGTTCATTACTTAGAGCTTGTCAGGACAGCTGTTGAAGTGTCCTGTGCAATGCAGGAGGAGTTGAATCCCATAGGAAACCACATTACTGTGCTTTGTCAGCCTGGTTATGGTCAGAAACCTCCTTCATTTTTTTTTCTCTTGAACAGATATATCACATGAGTCCCCAGAATTAATTTGCCTCTTCTCATAATTATTTCTTTAAAACTGTCTTAGAAGTGTCTCTGTCCTTCCCTCTCTCTAGATACTGGCCTCCTGAGCCCACGGCAGACTTGCACAGAGCTACTGCGAGCACCACTCTGCACGGCCTCTGGGGGGCTTTCAAGCACAGGCACCCCAGGAGAATCCAAACCTAACCTTGCAGCTGGCCTTAGAGCTCCTCTTTGGAAAACTGTCGCTGCCAGGGCCCACAAACCAACGTCCTCTGTCGGCAAACCGGATGTAAGGGCTGAAAAGTGTCAACGGAAACCATAATCGGATGGCCCAGGAAGATCCTGCCGGTCTGAACACACCAGACCTGGAATGCACAAAGAAACTCTGTTAACAACTGCCTGTGTGTCTGCTCATAGCTTGAGGAGTAACAGAGCAGAACCAATTCCCAAAAGGTTTTCACTGCGTTCCCAGGGCAAGTAGAGGCTTGCTCTGGCTGTAGTTAATACCTAGAAATTCCTATCAAAATCTTTGCAGCACAACAAGAAAAAAACCAAACCAACCAAACCACAAACTGCTTTATATTATTAAGTAGGAACTCGAAAGCTTACAGGAACTGTGGGGATTTGTTTATGACAAATTATTCCTTTTCTTTTTTTCAGTGAGCAATTGGGTTTCCAACAGCTCCACATTCTGACACCAAAGCACCCCGCTCCGTGTCAGGGCTTGTGGCTGAGGCCGAATACAAATCTGCAACTGGTCCTCAGGCAAAGCAGTTAAGCTCCCTGAAAAAAAAGGAAAGAAAGCAAGAGTGAGTCAACCATAAAAACAAGACCTAACCAAACCCCCAAAGCCATTTTGTCAGGAAGTCGCCTCCACTATCACCCGCCACATGCTGAAATTCCCTTCCCCTGGGGCTCCTGCTTGGCCCACAGCTGGGGAACATAAAGCAAGGCACAGCCCTGTGGGTACCTGCTGCCCTGGAGCCACCAAAACCGGAGCACCCAGTCACTACCAATCCCACAGCAGACCCAAGATACAACAGGGACTCCATAGAGACTCCAAAACCTCACTGAGAACCCCCCAACTCCTTCAGGACCCCCACAGATTCTCCAACTTAGATGCCCACAAAACCCCTTTGGTTGCACCCAAACCCCCCATCTGAAACACCCAGCTCCACTTTAGGTACCCCCAGATGCTTCCAATGTCCCCAGACCCGCTGGTGGACCAGCCCAGAACCCCCTGACACTATCCCAGACCCTTTCAGGGGGCTCCACACCCCTTCTAGATGCCCACAAAACCCCTTCACACGCCAAAAGAAACCTTTACCTGCCTCCAAACCCCACGTGGGGGCCACTTAGCAGCGGGTGGCAGCAACCAAGTCTGTTGCTCTCACCAATTAAACCCTTTGGTGCTCTCAGCTCTCTGACCCTGTGTCAGTGCAAGTCCTTGTCGGCCGGCACCTTCGTCCTGATCCAGGCGGAGAGAGAACTGCCAGGAACACAGCTTCGCCGCTCCGCTTGCGGCACGCCTGCTGCCGAGGGCAGCCTCGTCCGCAGCCTGCCCGAGAGGAACACGGCCCCCGGGGCCGGGGGACACACAAAAGCCTTCCACAAAGGAAACAAGGGAAGTCTCTTGGCCACTCTTCACGTGCCGAGTGCGATTGTCATGCGGAACACACCGCGGCATCTGGAACGAGTTTAAGTCCAGGTCTGTGGCAGCACAGAGGTTCCTGGAATATCCCGGTACATCGATCCACAGGAGGTTGTCTTTCAAAGGGACTGCTGGACAGCAGAACAGGATGGATGGCTGGGCCCCAAGAGCGGTGGGGAACAGAGTTAAACCCAGCCGGTGGCCGGCCGGGCACAAGTGGTGTTCCCCAGGACACCCCTTGTGAGAGAGTGAGTCCAGAGAAGGGCCACAAAGCTGGTGAGGGGTCTGGATAACAAGCCTTAGGAGGAGTGGCTGAAGGAACTGGGACTGTTTAATCTGCAGAAGAGGAAGCTGAGGGAATTAAGGTATGGTCTGGCTTCAGCTCTCAACTACTTCCACGTTGAGCAAGGACAGCTTGTACTCACAGAAGGCACTGGCTGCTTGGGTTCAAGGTTCCTGCAGAGCTCAGGCTATCTCTCTTCATTAGTGAGGTCGTCCTGTCACCTAGGCAGAGAGAAGAAAATGCAGCTATGAAATGAGACCACTGGAATCGTGAGACTCGTTCTGTGTGCGACTCCAGGAGAATCCAAACCTAACCTTGGAGCTGCCCTGAAGAGCTCCTCTTTGGAAAAGTCTCGCTGCCGGGCCCCACAAACCCCACACCCTCTGTCAGCAAACCGGATGTACGAGCTGAAGAGTGTCGACAGAAACTGTACGTGGACAGCTCAGGAAGATCCTGCCAGTCCCAGCACACCAGACCTGGAATGATCAAAGAAAGTCCGTTAACAACTGTCTGTGTGTCTGCTCATAGCTTGAGGAGAACCCCCCAACTCCTTCAGGACCCCCCCAGACTCCCCAACTTAGATGCCCACAAAACCCTTTTGGATGCACCCAAACCCCCCATCTGATACGCCCAGCTCCGTTTTAGGTACCCCCAGACGCTTCTAATGTCCCCAGACCCGCTGGTAGACCAGCCCAGAACCCCCTGACACTATCCCAGACCCTTTCAGGGAGCTCCACACCCCTTCTAGATGCCCACAAAACCCCTTCACATGCCAAAAGAAACCTTTACCTGCCTCCAAACCCCATTTGGGGGCCACTCAGACCCCTTAGCAGCGGGTGGCAGCAACCAAGTCTGTTGCTCTCACCAATTAAACCTGGATGTTAGGAAGAAGGTCTTCATAGAATAGAATAGAGCAGGTTGAAAGAGAGATTGGCCTTTGGAATGTGCTGCCCAGGGAGGTGGTGGAGTCACCATCACTGGAAGTGTTTAGAAAGAGACTGGATGAGGCACTCAGTGCCATGGTTTAGTTGATTAGATGGTGATGGAATGGAATGGACCGGACCAGGTTGGAAGAGACCTTCAAGATCATCGTGTCCAACCTATCATCCAACACCACCTAATCAACTAAACCATGCAACCAAGCACCCTATCCAGTCTCCTCATGAACACCTCCAAAGATGGTGACTCCACCACCTCCCTGGGCAGCCCATTCCAATGGGCAATCACTCTCTCTGTGCAGAACCTCTTCCTAACCTCTAGCCTAAACCTCCCCTGCCACAGCTTGAGACTGTGTCCTCTTGTTCTGGTGCTGCTTGCCTGGGAGAAGAGACCAACCCCCACCTGGCTACAACCAGAACTGAGGGGACTGCAATCCTTGCAGCTTCAACTTTCCTTCTCTGCTACTTCTTTTTTCAGGTGGATTGTTTTTCAAAGGGACTGCTGGACAGCAGAACAGGATGGATGGCTGGGCCCCAAGAGCGGTGGGGAACAGAGTTAAACCCAGCCGGTGGCCGGGCGGGCACAAGTGGTGTTCCCCAGGACACCCCTTGTGAGAGAGTGAGTCCAGAGAAGGGCCACAAAGCTGGTGAGGGGTCTGGATAACAAGCCTTAGGAGGAGTGGCTGAAGGAACTGGGACTGTTTAATCTGCAGAAGAGGAAGCTGAGGGAATTATGGCGTGGTCTGGCTTCAGCTCTCAACTAGTTCCACGTTGAGCAAGGACAGCTTGTACTCACAGAAGGCACTGGCTGCTTGGGTTCAAGGTTCCTGCAGAGCTCAGGCTATCTCTCTTCATTAGTGAGGTCGTCCTGTCACCTAGGCAGAGAAAAGAAAATGCAGCTATGAAATTAGACCACTGGAATCGTGAGACTCGTTCTGTGTGCGACTCCAGGAGAATCCAAACCTAACCTTGGAGCTGCCCTGAAGAGCTCCTCATAGCTTGAGGAGTACCAGAGCAGGAACAATTCCCAAAAGGTTTTCACTGCATTCCTAGGGCACTTGAAGGATTGCCCTGGCTGTAGTTAATACCTAGAAATTCCTATCAAAATCTTTGCAGCACAGCAAGGAAATTGAGGGATGGGAAGGCAATATGTACTTACACGTTAGGCAAGAATTGGCTTTGCAAACTAATCTCTCTAACTGTTGGATATGCACTGAACTTCCTCGAGGCCAAATGAGGACCCCTTTATTTGGGGAAGCCTCAATGAATTGGACTTGGGGGGCATCAGACTGGGTGACTACATCTGAGAGTACCTTCCACAAGTGTCAGCATGGGAAAGATAGCTCAGAAAGCCTGGGTCCAAAGTTTGCCTTAAGAAAATATAGTATAGGAATATACTGTTGGCTGTGAGAAAGGGGGGAACTGATGAACAGAAAAGTCTCATTAACAGAACCACAGAGTTGATAAGAATTTTCCGCTTGTTAGCTGAAATGCTGGGACGCAGGGAGGGGGAGAGGGGCTGGCAGACAGCCTTTGGATAGAGAAGGAATAACAGGATTTGTCAGTGATTCACTTCTGTTAGTCTTGGACAAGATGCTCTTTTGGATAAGACAAAGGACACCTGCATGATATGTGTACTTCTGCTCTTTTAGAGAGATAAGCTTTGTATAGATAGGCAGCATCTGGACCTCTGTCATTATAGACAGATAACTTTTTGTATAAAAGTTTGCCCAAACCTCTCTGAAGACACACAGCTCTTTTGAAATGATCCTACCTGTGTCAGGCGCCAGAACAGAAGCACGATACAAGAGACTTACTGAGTCTCTTGTGTGTCTTTCTCTAAGTCATTATCAACGCTGTTTGCAGCACAAACCCAAACCCACCCCGAGACACCCCCAGCTCCCACGGGAGCCTGCAGAGACCTCCCAAAGGGTCCGTCGGAGGTGCCCAGCTGCCTCCCCACGACCCTTGATCCTTTCCGATGGCCCCACGAGAACTTTACGTATCCCCAGACCCTTTTAGGTGTCCCCAAGACCTCCTCCGTCACCCCCAAAAGCCCTGCCGATGGCCCCAGACCACCTTCAGACGCCGGAAGGAACACACCTGGGAGTCCCGGGCCGGCAGCGACACCGGGACCGGACCCGCTGCGGCGCAGGCGCCGTATCCATAGCGACCACCGGGACGCTGCCCCCCTGGCGCGAGCAGAGCCGGGCTAGGGCGCAGGCGCCGGATCCATAGCGACGCTCGAGTCAAGCTCTCCGCTCTTCCCCTAAGAATTTTCGAGCATTCAGCGCAGTTAGGCTGCAGAAATTAGCTCACCCAGGGCGGCACACGCCGCGGCACGGCTGCACTGCCGGCCATTACACACAGGGTTGAGCACTGACCTCCCACGGGGCGGTATACGCCGCGGCACGGCTGCACTGCCGGCCATTACACACAGGGTTGAGCACTGACCTCCCACGGGGCGGTATACGCCGCGGCACGGCTGCACTGCCGGCCATTACACACCGGGTGGCAGCATTGAGCTCCCCCGGGGCGGCACACGCCGCGGCACGGCTGCACTGCCGGCCATTACACACAGGGTGGCAGCATTGAGCTCCCACGGGGCCTCTGGGTACGGTTGAGGCAGCAGCCGCCACCCCCGCAGAGCCCCGCCGGCCAAGCCCGGACACGCCCCCCTCCCCCCCCCAAAAGCCCCGCGCTGCCCCGCCGGTGGCCACCCCCCCAAGCCCCGCGCAGCTCCAGCGGCTGCTATAGAGAAACCCCCCAAAGCAGCAGAGACTGGCACTGACCTGGGACACAGCAGAAGAGCTCCAACCTCTACCAGCCATAACCCTGCACTGAGCCACTTTAAAGCATCTGGCGCCATGCTGGGGGGGGCGGTGCCACGCTGGGGGGGGGGCGGTGCCACGCTGGGGGGGGCGGTGCCACGCTGGGGGGGCGGCTCCCCGCTGGGGGGGCGGTGCCACGCCGGGGGGGGCGGTGCCACGCCGGGGGGGGCGGTGCCACGCTGGGGGGGGCGGTGCCACGCTGGGGGGGGCGGTGCCACGCTGGGGGGGGCGGTGCCACGCTGGGGGGGGCGGTGCCACGCTGGGGGGGGCGGTGCCACGCTGGGGGGGGGCGGTGCCACGCTGGGGGGGGGCGGTGCCACGCTGGGGGGGGGCGGTGCCACGCTGGGGGGGCGGTGCCACGCTGGGGGGGGCGGTGCCACGCTGGGGGGGGCGGTGCCACGCTGGGGGGGGCGGTGCCACGCTGGGGGGGGCGGTGCCTGCGTTGTGACCTCACGCTCAGCGTTCCATGGGTTTTATTCCCCTCCAAGACAACACGTTGAGTTCTGAGCAGCTGAGGAGCCCTGGGGAACACCTGTACAGAAACGTTCCTCCAAGAGCTGTCAGAAAAACGTTCGTTCCGCCAGCACTGCCGGCCGTTACACACCGGATGGCAACATTGAGCTCCCCCGGGGCGGCACACGCCGCGGCACGGCTGCACTGCCGGCCGTTACACACAGGGTGGCAGCATTGAGCTCCCACGGGGCGGCACACGCCGCGGCACGGCTGCACTGCCGGCCATTACACACAGGGTGGCAGCACTGAGCACCTCCCTGGGCGTGGGCAGCAGCCGGGCCCCCACCTGGCTTTTATTTTCCAACGCTAAAAGCCTTTTAGAAGCAGAGAGGGCAGACAGGGGTCGTTTCCAAAGCTTTCTTACGCACCAGTCACTCCAAGCCCTCCCTCTCCAGCTGCAAACCAGAGGTTTGCCTCCGCCTCGCCTCACCCCAGTACTTACACTTTTAAAGATAGTGTGGTCCCCTCGGAGAATTTTCAGCACTTTAGGGGGGGGCCCCCAGCCCTCGCTCACCTGCTCCTCTGCTGCAGCAGCCCCCTGCCCCACGTGGCAGAACCAGCCCACCCACAATCCCCCCACTCCCTTTGAGTCGCCCCCAAAAAGGCACAAAATAAAGCAAACTGCCCAGCCAGCACCTCCTGCCTTTCACAGCAAGGACTGAACATTGCAGCTTTGGCCAAGACCATCAGCCCAAAGGAAGGCCTGGGCCCTGAGGAACTAAATGCAAGTGAACTATCTGACACCACCACAGTCCTGTGAATGTTGCAAAGCAGTAGTGCATGCGGTATAATAATTCGAAAGTTAAGGGCTGCTCAAGCTTTACACAAAGTATCCTATTCAGTTTTGGGTTCCACTTAAACTTGGGTTCCACACAAAGTAAAAGTATAAAAGGTCAGAGGGAAAGCCAACTCTACCTCTGAACTACAGCAAGAAATACTGGAATCAAGGGGCCCTTTCTTCTGCTATTAATAGATGAAGAGAACATGAAAACTGATGGGCTAAACCAACAGGGCAAGATTAGAATAACTCGTAGAGAGAACGGAAGATACAAAGCTTCAACTGCATCTGTTTAGCAACGACTCCTACCAGATAACTTCCATGCCATAACTTTGCTGATTTCAAACAAGCCAGCTGGTGAAGCGTCTCGCTCACAGGCGGCCGACGAGGAGACGTGCAGAAGGCAGAGGCGAGGGAACAAGTCCTGAGCTTTGCTGCAGGCTGTCCTGCGGCTTCCCCTACCGACTCTTTCCCGTACACCACCGCAGAAGGAGTTGGGTGAATTTTGTCTCAAACCGGCTCCTAAGACAACCTCCGCTTTTTCCCTGGGTGCCTACGTGGGTGTTGCTTCATCTTTCCCTCACGCTCGGTACGGCATTCGGGTGCAGAGCAAGGCTCTGGACAGCCAAACCGAACTCCTGTGCTGAAGAAAAGGAAGCGGAAGCACAGGCTGAGCCCCTGAGCTCTAAACATTCACTGAGCCCCAGGAAATGCCTGCATGTGCTGGCTGCTGCCACCTCCTCGTTGCCCCGGGCCTGCTCATTGGAGGCTGCCTGGCAAAAGCACCTGCCCCCACTTTCCTCGGCGTTCTTTGAATACCCAGGTTGGAAACCTAAGAGGTAGCGTACTAATTGGAAAGCATGTTCCAGCGGGCGTGGCTGGAGGCTGGGCGCCGCCGCCGCTTTCTCTGCTCCCCGCCCCTCCTTTGCGCGGCCCCTAATCACGTGACGATCGCTGGGCGAGTCTGGGTGCTGCTGGGTTCGCCCTGGGATCGCTGGGCGAGTCTGGGTGCTGCCGGGTTCACCCTGGGATCGCTGGGCGAGTCTGAGGGCATTGGGGTCAGCCTGCAAGAGCTGGGAGAGACAGGAGAACAGCTCGTGAACTGGGAGTAGACTGCTCCCGACCGCGGCAAATCGACACCCACCCCCCCCCCCCCGCCGCTGGTGTTTCTCGGCCCCCCCCCTCGCTGCCGCCCACCCTCAAACCCATAGCAGAGTCCTGCAGCAGGCACAGAGCAACTCCAGAGAGCAGCAGAGTCCACACCGAGCTGATGCGGAGCGGAGAAAGCAGAGGGGACGAGGATTACGCTGGCTAGGTCGGAGCCGACGGGGCGAGGGCGGCGCCATCTTGGGAAGGGCAGGCGCTGTCACGGGGAGGGCGACGCCATCTTGGAAAGGGCAGGCGCTGTCACGGGGAGATCGACGCCATCTTGGGAAGGGCAGGCGCTGTCACGGGTAGGGCGGCGCCATCTTGGGAAGGGCAGGCGCTGTCACGGGGAGGACGGTGCCGTCTTGGTGCCCTCACTTCCGTCTACATGCCCCCAGCCCTCCTTTCTCACCCTCTAAGGCCCTTGAGGTGCTCGCAGCTCGCCTTGAGATGCCGGGGGAGATGTGGCTGGGGGACCCTGGGACTGCAGGACACCCAATACCGGGGTGAGACCACCCCAATCCTGCAGGACCCCAAACCCTGGAACCCCCCCGAGACCTCTAACACAACACCACCACTCCCCGCCCCCTCAGCTGCTTCAGGACCCTCCAGAGACCCCCCCGGAGACCCTCCAGAGGCCGCCAGACACCTCTCGATGCCCACAAAGCCCCTCTAGACGCCCCAGAATACCTCTCTGCGCCTCCCTGCAGAGGCCACTCACACCCTTGGCAGCAGGCGACAGCAAGCAGTACCTGGCCGTGCCCACAAGGTGGGAGCAGTGAGCAGAAGAGCCAGGGGCGCTAGGGACACCGAGACTCCAGCAGTGCCACACAGCAACCCACACGCTGTGGGGACCTGACACAGAGACCCCGAAACCACACTGAGGCACAGACCCCCCCACTCCTCCGTGACCCTCCAGACATGACCCAGGAGCCCCTCCAGAGGTCCCCAGACACCTCTAGATGCTCCCAGAACCCTTCACATGCCCCCAAATTCCCCTTTCATACCCCCAAGCCCACTTCAGATGACAGCAGACCCTCCTTAACAGGCCCCCAGCGCTCAGCAGGTCCGGTGCTGCTGTGCCTCGGGAGCAGATCAGCTGGTCTCCCTGCAGAGCTTTTTCCAGTCAATGAAAAAACAGCACACCACACACACACACGAAAGACAATCCACTGTTTTAATTGAGAGACAGTTGCTATTTCTGCTTCAAACCACACCCCACACCCCCCCGTGGCTCTGCTCAGGATGTGCTTTTCTCCTCTAGAAGCCTTTCTACAGAACAGAGGGGGGTCACGTCAAGGCCTTTCTGCACACAAATCACTGCCCTTCTGCAATCTCTCAATAAGCAGCACCGCTGTTCCTCTGCTGGAACACCTCACACTCACTCTTACACTTGCCCGGGGCTTTCCCTCCCCTCCAAGAACGTCCTGGCATTTCAAACATTTGGCATTTCAGGTCTGCAAGCAGCCTTTGTGGGAGGCTGCCCTCACCCCTCCCTCACTGCTCCTCTGCTGTATCCTCGCCCACCCCGCTGTGGCATCACAGAAGGAAAGACAGCCGAGCGGCTACGCTCCTGTTCTTTTTATCACCCCGAGCCGGGGACAGCCTTCTGGGCAAGGTTTGCAGCTTCAGCACACAGCTGAGCTTTGCTCTCACCCATTAAACCCTTTGGTGGTTTCAGCTTCCCGAGGATGTGTCGGCACAAGTCCTTGTCGGGGCACCGCAAACAGGGAGAGACAAAGCTCCGAGATCCAGGAAGAGGACGGCTGAGCAGACACCCCTAAAGAGAGAAACTTCATCAGCTGAACCTCACACTTCTCCCAGCTTTGCAACAGCAAAGAACTTTGTGAACAACACAGTGCTGCTCCTAAGGAGGTCACCAGCTTGCAAGTTACAGGAGAAATAAAAACCTTTTTATTACAGAAGCACTGGCAAAAATTTACGGACAGGAACAGCAGACGAGCAAATTCTGCGATTGAGCTAACGACAGACATCAGGCCTAGGATCTGGCTACCCTGACAAAGGATGCCAACAGGACAGAGTGAGGCCTCAGCAGCACTCCCAAAAAGCCCCACAGAGAGCCACAGGCTCTGGCCCGTGCCCCACCTACGGGCCGGCCCTCCTGGCAGCAGCGCAACACCACCTCTTCAGGAGCCCAGGGACTGACCTCAGCCCCCTAAGGGCCAGGCAAGGTTGGTTCCTGTTAGCTGCCTAAAGCAGCCTCCCCAGCCCTGCTTACAGGGACCTTGGGCTGCTGCTGGGGACAGAAGGGGGATGGAGGGCTCCACAACTCGTCACACAGACCCCGAGCACAGGGCTGTTAAGCTGACAGGGTGCCAAGGGAACAGGCTGCCATGAAGGCACAGACCCAGGCCCTGAACTACAGGGTGGGTCACCTTGCCGCAGCAACACGACCCAGCGGCTTCGCTGCGTCCGACGAATAAAAGGAGGAAGTTCCACAGGAACAGAAGGGAAAACCTTTTCACTGTGTGTGCCAGAGCCCTGGAGCAGGCTGCCCAGAGAGTCAGTGGAGTCTCTGGAGACATTCAAAACCCGCCCCAGGTGATCCTGCACTGGCACAGGGGTTGGACCGGATGCTATTTTGGGGTCCCTTCCAACCCCTAACACTCAGTGATTCTGTGATTAGCTATGCTGGTGACAGAGTCTCACTGAGTGCTCTTTAAAATGTTTTTCTTTTCTTTCAGCCTAGGAGTTTCATATTTAAATAGACCTTCTGCTCTGTCTTCCCCCTTCCTTCTTCCATCTTGCGTCTAAACACTAGGAGAGCTTGATGAGGTGTATCCTGGCCGTCCCAACGTAACACATCTCAACTGCATACATGGATTTTGTAATCTTTTGCCCCATTGCTCGCACAGGGTGGATTAAGTTCATTACTTAGAGCTTGTCAGGACAGCTGTTGAAGTGTCCTGTGCAATGCAGGAGGAGTTGAATCCCATAGGAAACCACATTACTGTGCTTTGTCAGCCTGGTTATGGTCAGAAACCTCCTTCATTTTTTTTTCTCTTGAACAGATCTATCACATGAGTCCCCAGAATTAATTTGCCTCTTCTCATAATTATTTCTTTAAAACTGTCTTAGAAGTGTCTCTGTCCTTCCCTCTCTCTAGATACTGGCCTCCTGAGCCCACGGCAGACTTGCACAGAGCTACTGCGAGCACCACTCTGCACGGCCTCTGGGGGGCTTTCAAGCACAGGCACCCCAGGAGAATCCAAACCTAACCTTGCAGCTGGCCTTAGAGCTCCTCTTTGGAAAACTGTCGCTGCCAGGGCCCACAAACCAACGTCCTCTGTCGGCAAACCGGATGTAAGGGCTGAAAAGTGTCAACGGAAACCGTAATCGGATGGCCCAGGAAGATCCTGCCGGTCTGAACACACCAGACCTGGAATGCACAAAGAAACTCTGTTAACAACTGCCTGTGTGTCTGCTCATAGCTTGAGGAGTAACAGAGCAGAACCAATTCCCAAAAGGTTTTCACTGCGTTCCCAGGGCAAGTAGAGGCTTGCTCTGGCTGTAGTTAATACCTAGAAATTCCTATCAAAATCTTTGCAGCACAACAAGAAAAAAACCAAACCAACCAAACCACAAACTGCTTTATATTATTAAGTAGGAACTCGAAAGCTTACAGGAACTGTGGGGATTTGTTTATGACAAATTATTCCTTTTCTTTTTTTCAGTGAGCAATTGGGTTTCCAACAGCTCCACATTCTGACACCAAAGCACCCCGCTCCGTGTCAGGGCTTGTGGCTGAGGCCGAATACAAATCTGCAACTGGTCCTCAGGCAAAGCAGTTAAGCTCCCTGAAAAAAAAGGAAAGAAAGCAAGAGTGAGTCAACCATAAAAACAAGACCTAACCAAACCCCCAAAGCCATTTTGTCAGGAAGTCGCCTCCACTATCACCCGCCACATGCTGAAATTCCCTTCCCCTGGGGCTCCTGCTTGGCCCACAGCTGGGGAACATAAAGCAAGGCACAGCCCTGTGGGTACCTGCTGCCCTGGAGCCACCAAAACCGGAGCACCCAGTCACTACCAATCCCACAGCAGACCCAAGATACAACAGGGACTCCATAGAGACTCCAAAACCTCACTGAGAACCCCCCAACTCCTTCAGGACCCCCACAGATTCTCCAACTTAGATGCCCACAAAACCCCTTTGGTTGCACCCAAACCCCCCATCTGAAACACCCAGCTCCACTTTAGGTACCCCCAGATGCTTCCAATGTCCCCAGACCCGCTGGTGGACCAGCCCAGAACCCCCTGACACTATCCCAGACCCTTTCAGGGGGCTCCACACCCCTTCTAGATGCCCACAAAACCCCTTCACACGCCAAAAGAAACCTTTACCTGCCTCCAAACCCCATGTGGGGGCCACTTAGCAGCGGGTGGCAGCAACCAAGTCTGTTGCTCTCACCAATTAAACCCTTTGGTGCTCTCAGCTCTCTGACCCTGTGTCAGTGCAAGTCCTTGTCGGCCGGCACCTTCGTCCTGATCCAGGCGGAGAGAGAACTGCCAGGAACACAGCTTCGCCGCTCCGCTTGCGGCACGCCTGCTGCCGAGGGCAGCCTCGTCCGCAGCCTGCCCGAGAGGAACACGGCCCCCGGGGCCGGGGGACACACAAAAGCCTTCCACAAAGGAAACAAGGGAAGTCTCTTGGCCACTCTTCACGTGCCGAGTGCGATTGTCATGCGGAACACACCGCGGCATCTGGAACGAGTTTAAGTCCAGGTCTGTGGCAGCACAGAGGTTCCTGGAATATCCCGGTACATCGATCCACAGGAGGTTGTCTTTCGGTCCCCAGTCTGATGCTTGGCAGCACAGCCATCACACCATTTCTCTCGAGTGCTTTGAACTGACAATTCATGCAGGAGAATAAAACCAAACAGGAGTAAGCAGCTTGGAAAAGAACTTTGATCATCACCAGGCCCAGCAAGAGGACACAGTCTCAGGCTGCACCAGGGGAGGTTTAGGCTAGAGGTTAGGAAGAGGTTCTGCACGGAGAGAGTGATGGCCCATTGGAATGGGCTGCCCAGGGTGGTGGTGGAGTCACCATCTTTGGAGGTGTTCAGGAGGAGACTGGATAGGGTGCCTGGTTGCTTGGTTTAGTTGATTAGGTGGTGTTGGATGATAGGTTGGACACGATGATCTTGAAGGTCTCTTCCAACCCAGTCTAGTCTATTCTATTCTATTCCGTTCCATTCCATTCCAACACCATCTAATCAACTAAACCACGGCACTGAGTGCCTCATCCAGTCTCTTTCTAAACACTTCCAGTGATGGTGACTCCCTGGGCACCACCTCCCTGAGCAGCACATTCCAAAGGCCAATCTCTCTTTCAACCTGCTCTATTCTATTCTATGAAGACCTTCTTCCTAACATCCAGCCTAAACCTCCCCTGGCACAGCTTGAGACTGTGTCCTCTTGTTCTGGTGCTGCTTGCCTGGGAGAAGAGACCAACCCCCACCTGGCTACAACCAGAACTGAGGGGACTGCAATCCTTGCAGCTTCAGCTTTCCTTCTCTGCTACTTCTTTTTTCAGATGGATTGTTTTTCAAAGGGACTGCTGGACAGCAGAACAGGATGGATGGCTGGGCCCCAAGAGCGGTGGGGAACAGAGTTAAACCCAGCCGGTGGCCGGCCGGGCACAAGTGGTGTTCCCCAGGACACCCCTTGTGAGAGAGTGAGTCCAGAGAAGGGCCACAAAGCTGGTGAGGGGTCTGGATAACAAGCCTTAGGAGGAGTGGCTGAAGGAACTGGGACTGTTTAATCTGCAGAAGAGGAAGCTGAGGGAATTATGGCGTGGTCTGGCTTCAGCTCTCAACTAGTTCCACGTTGAGCAAGGACAGCTTGTACTCACAGAAGGCACTGGCTGCTTGGGTTCAAGGTTCCTGCAGAGCTCAGGCTATCTCTCTTCATTAGTGAGGTCGTCCTGTCACCTAGGCAGAGAGAAGAAAATGCAGCTATGAAATGAGACCACTGGAATCGTGAGACTCGTTCTGTGTGCGACTCCAGGAGAATCCAAACCTAACCTTGGAGCTGCCCTGAAGAGCTCCTCTTTGGAAAAGTCTCGCTGCCGGGCCCCACAAACCCCACACCCTCTGTCAGCAAACCGGATGTACGAGCTGAAGAGTGTCGACAGAAACTGTACGTGGACAGCTCAGGAAGGTCCTGCCAGTCCCAGCACACCAGACCTGGAATGATCAAAGAAAGTCCGTTAACAACTGTCTGTGTGTCTGCTCATAGCTTGAGGAGAACCCCCCAACTCCTTCAGGACCCCCCCAGACTCCCCAACTTAGATGCCCACAAAACCCCTTTGGATGCACCCAAACCCCCCATCTGATACGCCCAGATCTGTTTTAGGTACCCCCAGACGCTTCTAATGTCCCCAGACCCGCTGGTAGACCAGCCCAGAACCCCCTGACACTATCCCAGACCCTTTCAGGGGGCTCCACACCCCTTCTAGATGCCCACAAAACCCCTTCACATGCCAAAAGAAACCTTTACCTGCCTCCAAACCCCATTTGGGGGCCACTCAGACCCCTTAGCAGCGGGTGGCAGCAACCAAGTCTGTTGCTCTCACCAATTAAACCTGGATGTTAGGAAGAAGGTCTTCATAGAATAGAATAGAGCAGGTTGAAAGAGAGATTGGCCTTTGGAATGTGCTGCCCAGGGAGGTGGTGGAGTCACCATCACTGGAAGTGTTTAGAAAGAGACTGGATGAGGCACTCAGTGCCATGGTTTAGTTGATTAGATGGTGTTGGAATGGAATGGACCGGACCAGGTTGGAAGAGACCTTCAAGATCATCGTGTCCAACCTATCATCCAACACCACCTAATCAACTAAACCATGCAACCAAGCACCCTATCCAGTCTCCTCCTGAACACCTCCAAAGATGGTGACTCCACCACCTCCCTGGGCAGCCCATTCCAATGGGCAATCACTCTCTCTGTGCAGAACCTCTTCCTAACCTCTAGCCTAAACCTCCCCTGCCACAGCTTGAGACTGTGTCCTCTTGTTCTGGTGCTGCTTGCCTGGAAGAAGAGACCAACCCCCACCTGGCTACAACCTCCCTTCAGGGAGTTGCAGAGAGCAAGAAGGTCTCCCCTGAGCCTCCTCTTCTCCAGGCTAAGCAACCCCAGCTCCCTCAGCCTCTCCTCACAGGCCTGTGCTCCAAACCCCTCCCCAGCTTTGTTGCCCTTCTCCGGACTCCTTCCAGCAACTCAACGTCTTGCTTAAACGGAGGGGCCCAGAACTGGACACGGGACTCAAGGTGTGCCCTAACCAGTGCCAAGTGCAGGGGCAGAATGACCTCCCTGCTCCTGCTGGCCACACTGTTCCTGATATTGGCCAGGTTGCCAGTGGCCTTCTTGGCCACCCGTGCACGCTGCTGGTCATGACCAGAAGACAGGGATCAGAAGAGTCTTCGGCCAAGCTGTAAACCTCTTCCTAACATTCAGCCTAAACCTCCCCTGGCACAGCTTGAGACTGTGACCTCTTGTTCTGGTGCTGCTTGCCTGGGAGAAGAGACCAACCCCCACCTGGCTACAACCAGAACTGAGGGGACTGCAATCCTTGCAGCTTCAACTTTCCTTCTCTGCTACTTCTTTTTTCAGATGGATTGTTTTTCAAAGGGACTGCTGGACAGCAGAACAGGATGGATGGCTGGGCCCCAAGAGCGGTGGGGAACAGAGTTAAACCCAGCCGGTGGCCGGCCGGGCACAAGTGGTGTTCCCCAGGACACCCCTTGTGAGAGAGTGAGTCCAGAGAAGGGCCACAAAGCTGGTGAGGGGTCTGGATAACAAGCCTTAGGAGGAGTGGCTGAAGGAACTGGGACTGTTTAATCTGCAGAAGAGGAAGCTGAGGGAATTATGGCGTGGTCTGGCTTCAGCTCTCAACTAGTTCCACGTTGAGCAAGGACAGCTTGTACTCACAGAAGGCACTGGCTGCTTGGGTTCAAGGTTCCTGCAGAGCTCAGGCTATCTCTCTTCATTAGTGAGGTCGTCCTGTCACCTAGGCAGAGAGAAGAAAATGCAGCTATGAAATTAGACCACTGGAATCGTGAGACTCGTTCTGTGTGAGACTCCAGGAGAATCCAAACCTAACCTTGGAGCTGCCCTGAAGAGCTCCTCATAGCTTGAGGAGTACCAGAGCAGGAACAATTCCCAAAAGGTTTTCACTGCATTCCTAGGGCACTTGAAGGATTGCCCTGGCTGTAGTTAATACCTAGAAATTCCTATCAAAATCTTTGCAGCACAGCAAGGAAATTGAGGGATGGGAAGGCAATATGTACTTACACGTTAGGCAAGAATTGGCTTTGCAAACTAATCTCTCTAACTGTTGGATATGCACTGAACTTCCTCGAGGCCAAATGAGGACCCCTTTATTTGGGGAAGCCTCAATGAATTGGACTTGGGGGGCATCAGACTGGGTGACTACATCTGAGAGTAACTTCCACAAGTGTCAGCATGGGAAAGATAGCTCAGAAAGCCTGGGTCCAAAGTTTGCCTTAAGAAAATATAGTATAGGAATATACTGTTGGCTGTGAGAAAGGGGGGAACTGATGAACAGAAAAGTCTCATTAACAGAACCACAGAGTTGATAAGAATTTTCCGCTTGTTAGCTGAAATGCTGGGACGCAGGGAGGGGGAGAGGGGTTGGCAGACAGCCTTTGGATAGAGAAGGAATAACAGGATTTGTCAGTGATTCACTTCTGTTAGTCTTGGACAAGATGCTCTTTTGGATAAGACAAAGGACACCTGCATGATATGTGTACTTCTGCTCTTTTAGAGAGATAAGCTTTGTATAGATAGGCAGCATCTGGACCTCTGTCATTATAGACAGATAACTTTTTGTATAAAAGTTTGCCCAAACCTCTCTGAAGACACACAGCTCTTTTGAAATGATCCTACCTGTGTCAGGCGCCAGAATAGAAGCACGATACAAGAGACTTACTGAGTCTCTTGTGTGTCTTTCTCTAAGTCATTATCAACGCTGTTTGCAGCACAAACCCAAACCCAAACCCACCCCGAGACACCCCCAGCTCCCACGGGAGCCTGCAGAGACCTCCCAAAGGGTCCGTCGGAGGTGCCCAGCTGCCTCCCCACGACCCTTGACCCTTTCCGATGGCCCCACGAGAACTTTACGTATCCCCAGACCCTTTTAGGTGTCCCCAAGACCTCCTCCGTCACCCCCAAAAGCCCTGCCGATGGCCCCAGACCACCTTCAGACGCCGGAAGGAACACACCTGGGAGTCCCGGGCCGGCAGCGACACCGGGACCGGACCCGCTGCGGCGCAGGCGCCGTATCCATAGCGACCACCGGGACGCTGCCCCCCTGGCGCGAGCAGAGCCGGGCTGGGGCGCAGGCGCCGGATCCATAGCGACGCTCGAGTCAAGCTCTCCGCTCTCCGCTCTTCCCCTAAGAATTTTAGAGCATTCAGCGCAGTTAGGCTGCAGAAATTAGCTCACCCAGGGCGGCACACGCCGCGGCACGGCTGCACTGCCGGCCATTACACACCGGGTTGAGCACTGACCTCCCACGGGGCGGTATACGCCGCGGCACGGCTGCACTGCCGGCCATTACACACCGGGTTGAGCACTGAGCTCCCCCGGGGCGGTATACGCCGCGGCACGGCTGCACTGCCGGCCATTACACACCGGGTGGCAGCATTGAGCTCCCCCGGGGCGGCACACGCCGCGGCACGGCTGCACTGCCGGCCATTACACACAGGGTGGCAGCATTGAGCTCCCACGGGGCCTCTGGGTACGGTTGAGGCAGCAGCCGCCACCCCCGCAGAGCCCCGCCGGCCAAGCCCGGACACGCCCCCCTCCCCCCCCCAAAAGCCCCGCGCTGCCCCGCCGGTGGCCACCCCCCCAAGCCCCGCGCAGCTCCAGCGGCTGCTATAGAGAAACCCCCCAAAGCAGCAGAGACTGGCACTGACCTGGGACACAGCAGAAGAGCTGCAACCTCTACCAGCCACAACCCTGCACTGAGCCACTTTAAAGCATCTGGCGCCATGTTGTTGAGGGCGGTGCCACGCTGCGGGGGGCGGTGCCACGCTGCGGGGGGCGGTGCCACGCTGGGGGGGGCGGTGCCACGCTGCGGGGGGCGGTGCCACGCTGCGGGGGGCGGTGCCACGCTGCGGGGGGCGGTGCCACGCTGCGGGGGGCGGTGCCACGCTGCGGGGGGCGGTGCCACGCTGCGGGGGGCGGTGCCACGCTGCGGGGGGCGGTGCCACGCTGCGGGGGGCGGTGCCACGCTGCGGGGGGCGGTGCCACGCTGCGGGGGGCGGTGCCACGCTGCGGGGGGCGGTGCCACGCTGCGGGGGGCGGTGCCACGCTGCGGGGGGCGGTGCCACGCTGCGGGGGGCGGTGCCACGCTGCGGGGGGCGGTGCCACGCTGCGGGGGGCGGTGCCACGCTGCGGGGGGGCGGTGCCACGCTGCGGGGGGCGGTGCCACGCTGCGGGGGGCGGTGCCACGCTGCGGGGGGCGGTGCCACGCTGCGGGGGGCGGTGCCACGCTGGGGGGGGCGGTGCCACGCTGCGGGGGGCGGTGCCACGCTGGGGGGGCGGTGCCACGCTGGGGGGGCGGTGCCACGCTGGGGGGGCGGTGCCACGCTGGGGGGGCGGTGCCACGCTGGGGGGGCGGTGCCACGCTGGGGGGGCGGTGCCACGCTGGGGGGGCGGTGCCACGCTGGGGGGGCGGTGCCACGCTGGGGGGGCGGTGCCACGCTGGGGGGGCGGTGCCACGCTGGGGGGGCGGTGCCACGCTGGGGGGGCGGTGCCACGCTGGGGGGGGCGGTGCCTGCGTTGTGACCTCACGCTCAGCGTTCCATGGGTTTTATTCCCCTCCAAGACAACACGTTGAGTTCTGAGCAGCTGAGGAGCCCTGGGGAACACCTGTACAGAAACGTTCCTCCAAGAGCTGTCAGAAAAACGTTCGTTCCGCCAGCACTGCCGGCCGTTACACACCGGATGGCAACATTGAGCTCCCCCGGGGCGGCACACGCCGCGGCACGGCTGCACTGCCGGCCGTTACACACAGGGTGGCAGCATTGAGCTCCCACGGGGCGGCACACGCCGCGGCACGGCTGCACTGCCGGCCGTTACACACCGGGTGGCAGCACTGAGCACCTCCCTGGGCGTGGGCAGCAGCCGGGCCCCCACCTGGCTTTTATTTTCCAACGCTAAAAGCCTTTTAGAAGCAGAGAGGGCAGACAGGGGTCGTTTCCAAAGCTTTCTTACGCACCAGTCACTCCAAGCCCTCCCTCTCCAGCTGCAAACCAGAGGTTTGCCTCCGCCTCGCCTCACCCCAGTACTTACACTTTTAAAGATAGTGTGGTCCCCTCGGAGAATTTTCAGCACTTTAGGGGGGGGGCCCCCAGCCCTCGCTCACCTGCTCCTCTGCTGCAGCAGCCCCCTGCCCCACGTGGCAGAACCAGCCCACCCACAATCCCCCCACTCCCTTTGAGTCGCCCCCAAAAAGGCACAAAATAAAGCAAACTGCCCAGCCAGCACCTCCTGCCTTTCACAGCAAGGACTGAACATTGCAGCTTTGGCCAAGACCATCAGCCCAAAGGAAGGCCTGGGCCCTGAGGAACTAAATGCAAGTGAACTATCTGACACCACCACAGTCCTGTGAATGTTGCAAAGCAGTAGTGCATGCGGTATAATAATTCGAAAGTTAAGGGCTGCTCAAGCTTTACACAAAGTATCCTATTCAGTTTTGGGTTCCACTTAACACAAAGTAAAAGTAAAAAAGGTCAGAGGGAAAGCCAACTCTACCTCTGAACTACAGCAAGAAATACTGGAATCAAGGGGCCCTTTCTTCTGCTATTAATAGATGAAGAGAACATGAAAACTGATGGGCTAAACCAACAGGGCAAGATTAGAATAACTAGTAGAGAGAACGGAAGATACAAAGCTTCAACTGCATCTGTTTAGCAACGACTCCTACCAGATAACTTCCATGCCATAACTTTGCTGATTTCAAACAAGCCAGCTGGTGAAGCGTCTCGCTCACAGGCGGCCGACGAGGAGACGTGCAGAAGGCAGAGGCGAGGGAACAAGTCCTGAGCTTTGCTGCAGGCTGTCCTGCGGCTTCCCCTACCGACTCTTTCCCGTACACCACCGCAGAAGGAGTTGGGTGAATTTTGTCTCAAACCGGCTCCTAAGACAACCTCCGCTTTTTCCCTGGGTGCCTACGTGGGTGTTGCTTCATCTTTCCCTCACGCTCGGTACGGCATTCGGGTGCAGAGCAAGGCTCTGGACAGCCAAACCGAACTCCTGTGCTGAAGAAAAGGAAGCGGAAGCACAGGCTGAGCCCCTGAGCTCTAAACATTCACTGAGCCCCAGGAAATGCCTGCATGTGCTGGCTGCTGCCACCTCCTCGTTGCCCCGGGCCTGCTCATTGGAGGCTGCCTGGCAAAAGCACCTGCCCCCACTTTCCTCGGCGTTCTTTGAATACCCAGGTTGGAAACCTAAGAGGTAGCGTACTAATTGGAAAGCATGTTCCAGCGGGCGTGGCTGGAGGCTGGGCGCCGCCGCCGCTTTCTCTGCTCCCCGCCCCTCCTTTGCGCGGCCCCTAATCACGTGACGATCGCTGGGCGAGTCTGGGTGCTGCTGGGTTCGCCCTGGGATCGCCGGGCGAGTCTGGGTGCTGCCGGGTTCACCCTGGGATCGCTGGGCGAGTCTGAGGGCATTGGGGTCAGCCTGCAAGAGCTGGGAGAGACAGGAGAACAGCTCGTGAACTGGGAGTAGACTGCTCCCGACCGCGGCAAATCGACACCCACCCCCCCCCCCCCGCCGCTGGTGTTTCTCGGCCCCCCCCTCGCTGCCGCCCACCCTCAAACCCATAGCAGAGTCCTGCAGCAGGCACAGAGCAACTCCAGAGAGCAGCAGAGTCCACACCGAGCTGATGCGGAGCGGAGAAAGCAGAGGGGACGAGGATTACGCTGGCTAGGTCGGAGCCGACGGGGCGAGGGCGGCGCCATCTTGGGAAGGGCAGGCGCTGTCACGGGGAGGGCGACGCCATCTTGGAAACGGCAGGCGCTGTCACGGGGAGATCGACGCCATCTTGGAAAGGGCAGGCGCTGTCACGGGGAGATCGACGCCATCTTGGGAAGGGCAGGCGCTGTCACGGGTAGGGCGGCGCCATCTTGGGAAGGGCAGGCGCTGTCACGGGGAGGACGGTGCCGTCTTGGTGCCCTCACTTCCGTCTACATGCCCCCAGCCCTCCTTTCTCACCCTCTAAGGCCCTTGAGGTGCTCGCAGCTCGCCTTGAGATGCCGGGGGAGATGTGGCTGGGGGACCCTGGGACTGCAGGACACCCAATACCGGGGTGAGACCACCCCAATCCTGCAGGACCCCAAACCCTGGAACCCCCCCGAGACCTCTAACACAACACCACCACTCCCCGCCCCCTCAGCTGCTTCAGGACCCTCCAGAGACCCCCCCGGAGACCCTCCAGAGGCCGCCAGACACCTCTCGATGCCCACAAAGCCCCTCTAGACGCCCCAGAATACCTCTCTGCGCCTCCCTGCAGAGGCCACTCACACCCTTGGCAGCAGGCGACAGCAAGCAGTACCTGGCCGTGCCCACAAGGTGGGAGCAGTGAGCAGAAGAGCCAGGGGCGCTAGGGACACCGAGACTCCAGCAGTGCCACACAGCAACCCACACGCTGTGGGGACCTGACACAGAGACCCCGAAACCACACTGAGGCACAGACCCCCCCACTCCTCCGTGACCCTCCAGACATGACCCAGGAGCCCCTCCAGAGGTCCCCAGACACCTCTAGATGCTCCCAGAACCCTTCACATGCCCCCAAATTCCCCTTTCATACCCCCAAGCCCACTTCAGATGACAGCAGACCCTCCTTAACAGGCCCCCAGCGCTCAGCAGGTCCGGTGCTGCTGTGCCTCGGGAGCAGATCAGCTGGTCTCCCTGCAGAGCTTTTTCCAGTCAATGAAAAAACAGCACACCACACACACACACGAAAGACAATCCACTGTTTTAATTGAGAGACAGTTGCTATTTCTGCTTCAAACCACACCCCACACCCCCCCGTGGCTCTGCTCAGGATGTGCTTTTCTCCTCTAGAAGCCTTTCTACAGAACAGAGGGGGGTCACGTCAAGGCCTTTCTGCACACAAATCACTGCCCTTCTGCAATCTCTCAATAAGCAGCACCGCTGTTCCTCTGCTGGAACACCTCACACTCACTCTTACACTTGCCCGGGGCTTTCCCTCCCCTCCAAGAACGTCCTGGCATTTCAAACATTTGGCATTTCAGGTCTGCAAGCAGCCTTTGTGGGAGGCTGCCCTCACCCCTCCCTCACTGCTCCTCTGCTGTATCCTCGCCCACCCCGCTGTGGCATCACAGAAGGAAAGACAGCCGAGCGGCTACGCTCCTGTTCTTTTTATCACCCCGAGCCGGGGACAGCCTTCTGGGCAAGGTTTGCAGCTTCAGCACACAGCTGAGCTTTGCTCTCACCCATTAAACCCTTTGGTGGTTTCAGCTTCCCGAGGATGTGTCGGCACAAGTCCTTGTCGGGGCACCGCAAACAGGGAGAGACAAAGCTCCGAGATCCAGGAAGAGGACGGCTGAGCAGACACCCCTAAAGAGAGAAACTTCATCAGCTGAACCTCACACTTCTCCCAGCTTTGCAACAGCAAAGAACTTTGTGAACAACACAGTGCTGCTCCTAAGGAGGTCACCAGCTTGCAAGTTACAGGAGAAATAAAAACCTTTTTATTACAGAAGCACTGGCAAAAATTTACGGACAGGAACAGCAGACGAGCAAATTCTGCGATTGAGCTAACGACAGACATCAGGCCTAGGATCTGGCTACCCTGACAAAGGATGCCAACAGGACAGAGTGAGGCCTCAGCAGCACTCCCAAAAAGCCCCACAGAGAGCCACAGGCTCTGGCCCGTGCCCCACCTACGGGCCGGCCCTCCTGGCAGCAGCGCAACACCACCTCTTCAGGAGCCCAGGGACTGACCTCAGCCCCCTAAGGGCCAGGCAAGGTTGGTTCCTGTTAGCTGCCTAAAGCAGCCTCCCCAGCCCTGCTTACAGGGACCTTGGGCTGCTGCTGGGGACAGAAGGGGGATGGAGGGCTCCACAACTCGTCACACAGACCCCGAGCACAGGGCTGTTAAGCTGACAGGGTGCCAAGGGAACAGGCTGCCATGAAGGCACAGACCCAGGCCCTGAACTACAGGGTGGGTCACCTTGCCGCAGCAACACGACCCAGCGGCTTCGCTGCGTCCGACGAATAAAAGGAGGAAGTTCCACAGGAACAGAAGGGAAAACCTTTTCACTGTGTGTGCCAGAGCCCTGGAGCAGGCTGCCCAGAGAGTCAGTGGAGTCTCTGGAGACATTCAAAACCCGCCCCAGGTGATCCTGCACTGGCACAGGGGTTGGACCGGATGCTATTTTGGGGTCCCTTCCAACCCCTAACACTCAGTGATTCTGTGATTAGCTATGCTGGTGACAGAGTCTCACTGAGTGCTCTTTAAAATGTTTTTCTTTTCTTTCAGCCTAGGAGTTTCATATTTAAATAGACCTTCTGCTCTGTCTTCCCCCTTCCTTCTTCCATCTTGCGTCTAAACACTAGGAGAGCTTGATGAGGTGTATCCTGGCCGTCCCAACGTAACACATCTCAACTGCATACATGGATTTTGTAATCTTTTGCCCCATTGCTCGCACAGGGTGGATTAAGTTCATTACTTAGAGCTTGTCAGGACAGCTGTTGAAGTGTCCTGTGCAATGCAGGAGGAGTTGAATCCCATAGGAAACCACATTACTGTGCTTTGTCAGCCTGGTTATGGTCAGAAACCTCCTTCATTTTTTTTTCTCTTGAACAGATCTATCACATGAGTCCCCAGAATTAATTTGCCTCTTCTCATAATTATTTCTTTAAAACTGTCTTAGAAGTGTCTCTGTCCTTCCCTCTCTCTAGATACTGGCCTCCTGAGCCCACGGCAGACTTGCACAGAGCTACTGCGAGCACCACTCTGCACGGCCTCTGGGGGGCTTTCAAGCACAGGCACCCCAGGAGAATCCAAACCTAACCTTGCAGCTGGCCTTAGAGCTCCTCTTTGGAAAACTGTCGCTGCCAGGGCCCACAAACCAACGTCCTCTGTCGGCAAACCGGATGTAAGGGCTGAAAAGTGTCAACGGAAACCGTAATCGGATGGCCCAGGAAGATCCTGCCGGTCTGAACACACCAGACCTGGAATGCACAAAGAAACTCTGTTAACAACTGCCTGTGTGTCTGCTCATAGCTTGAGGAGTAACAGAGCAGAACCAATTCCCAAAAGGTTTTCACTGCGTTCCCAGGGCAAGTAGAGGCTTGCTCTGGCTGTAGTTAATACCTAGAAATTCCTATCAAAATCTTTGCAGCACAACAAGAAAAAAACCAAACCAACCAAACCACAAACTGCTTTATATTATTAAGTAGGAACTCGAAAGCTTACAGGAACTGTGGGGATTTGTTTATGACAAATTATTCCTTTTCTTTTTTTCAGTGAGCAATTGGGTTTCCAACAGCTCCACATTCTGACACCAAAGCACCCCGCTCCGTGTCAGGGCTTGTGGCTGAGGCCGAATACAAATCTGCAACTGGTCCTCAGGCAAAGCAGTTAAGCTCCCTGAAAAAAAAGGAAAGAAAGCAAGAGTGAGTCAACCATAAAAACAAGACCTAACCAAACCCCCAAAGCCATTTTGTCAGGAAGTCGCCTCCACTATCACCCGCCACATGCTGAAATTCCCTTCCCCTGGGGCTCCTGCTTGGCCCACAGCTGGGGAACATAAAGCAAGGCACAGCCCTGTGGGTACCTGCTGCCCTGGAGCCACCAAAACCGGAGCACCCAGTCACTACCAATCCCACAGCAGACCCAAGATACAACAGGGACTCCATAGAGACTCCAAAACCTCACTGAGAACCCCCCAACTCCTTCAGGACCCCCACAGATTCTCCAACTTAGATGCCCACAAAACCCCTTTGGTTGCACCCAAACCCCCCATCTGAAACACCCAGCTCCACTTTAGGTACCCCCAGATGCTTCCAATGTCCCCAGACCCGCTGGTGGACCAGCCCAGAACCCCCTGACACTATCCCAGACCCTTTCAGGGGGCTCCACACCCCTTCTAGATGCCCACAAAACCCCTTCACACGCCAAAAGAAACCTTTACCTGCCTCCAAACCCCATGTGGGGGCCACTTAGCAGCGGGTGGCAGCAACCAAGTCTGTTGCTCTCACCAATTAAACCCTTTGGTGCTCTCAGCTCTCTGACCCTGTGTCAGTGCAAGTCCTTGTCGGCCGGCACCTTCGTCCTGATCCAGGCGGAGAGAGAACTGCCAGGAACACAGCTTCGCCGCTCCGCTTGCGGCACGCCTGCTGCCGAGGGCAGCCTCGTCCGCAGCCTGCCCGAGAGGAACACGGCCCCCGGGGCCGGGGGACACACAAAAGCCTTCCACAAAGGAAACAAGGGAAGTCTCTTGGCCACTCTTCACGTGCCGAGTGCGATTGTCATGCGGAACACACCGCGGCATCTGGAACGAGTTTAAGTCCAGGTCTGTGGCAGCACAGAGGTTCCTGGAATATCCCGGTACATCGATCCACAGGAGGTTGTCTTTCGGTCCCCAGTCTGATGCTTGGCAGCACAGCCATCACACCATTTCTCTCGAGTGCTTTGAACTGACAATTCATGCAGGAGAATAAAACCAAACAGGAGTAAGCAGCTTGGAAAAGAACTTTGATCATCACCAGGCCCAGCAAGAGGACACAGTCTCAGGCTGCACCAGGGGAGGTTTAGGCTAGAGGTTAGGAAGAGGTTCTGCACGGAGAGAGTGATGGCCCATTGGAATGGGCTGCCCAGGGTGGTGGTGGAGTCACCATCTTTGGAGGTGTTCAGGAGGAGACTGGATAGGGTGCCTGGTTGCTTGGTTTAGTTGATTAGGTGGTGTTGGATGATAGGTTGGACACGATGATCTTGAAGGTCTCTTCCAACCCAGTCTAGTCTATTCTATTCTATTCCGTTCCATTCCATTCCAACACCATCTAATCAACTAAACCACGGCACTGAGTGCCTCATCCAGTCTCTTTCTAAACACTTCCAGTGATGGTGACTCCCTGGGCACCACCTCCCTGAGCAGCACATTCCAAAGGCCAATCTCTCTTTCAACCTGCTCTATTCTATTCTATGAAGACCTTCTTCCTAACATCCAGCCTAAACCTCCCCTGGCACAGCTTGAGACTGTGTCCTCTTGTTCTGGTGCTGCTTGCCTGGGAGAAGAGACCAACCCCCACCTGGCTACAACCAGAACTGAGGGGACTGCAATCCTTGCAGCTTCAGCTTTCCTTCTCTGCTACTTCTTTTTTCAGATGGATTGTTTTTCAAAGGGACTGCTGGACAGCAGAACAGGATGGATGGCTGGGCCCCAAGAGCGGTGGGGAACAGAGTTAAACCCAGCCGGTGGCCGGCCGGGCACAAGTGGTGTTCCCCAGGACACCCCTTGTGAGAGAGTGAGTCCAGAGAAGGGCCACAAAGCTGGTGAGGGGTCTGGATAACAAGCCTTAGGAGGAGTGGCTGAAGGAACTGGGACTGTTTAATCTGCAGAAGAGGAAGCTGAGGGAATTATGGCGTGGTCTGGCTTCAGCTCTCAACTAGTTCCACGTTGAGCAAGGACAGCTTGTACTCACAGAAGGCACTGGCTGCTTGGGTTCAAGGTTCCTGCAGAGCTCAGGCTATCTCTCTTCATTAGTGAGGTCGTCCTGTCACCTAGGCAGAGAGAAGAAAATGCAGCTATGAAATGAGACCACTGGAATCGTGAGACTCGTTCTGTGTGCGACTCCAGGAGAATCCAAACCTAACCTTGGAGCTGCCCTGAAGAGCTCCTCTTTGGAAAAGTCTCGCTGCCGGGCCCCACAAACCCCACACCCTCTGTCAGCAAACCGGATGTACGAGCTGAAGAGTGTCGACAGAAACTGTACGTGGACAGCTCAGGAAGGTCCTGCCAGTCCCAGCACACCAGACCTGGAATGATCAAAGAAAGTCCGTTAACAACTGTCTGTGTGTCTGCTCATAGCTTGAGGAGAACCCCCCAACTCCTTCAGGACCCCCCCAGACTCCCCAACTTAGATGCCCACAAAACCCCTTTGGATGCACCCAAACCCCCCATCTGATACGCCCAGATCTGTTTTAGGTACCCCCAGACGCTTCTAATGTCCCCAGACCCGCTGGTAGACCAGCCCAGAACCCCCTGACACTATCCCAGACCCTTTCAGGGGGCTCCACACCCCTTCTAGATGCCCACAAAACCCCTTCACATGCCAAAAGAAACCTTTACCTGCCTCCAAACCCCATTTGGGGGCCACTCAGACCCCTTAGCAGCGGGTGGCAGCAACCAAGTCTGTTGCTCTCACCAATTAAACCTGGATGTTAGGAAGAAGGTCTTCATAGAATAGAATAGAGCAGGTTGAAAGAGAGATTGGCCTTTGGAATGTGCTGCCCAGGGAGGTGGTGGAGTCACCATCACTGGAAGTGTTTAGAAAGAGACTGGATGAGGCACTCAGTGCCATGGTTTAGTTGATTAGATGGTGTTGGAATGGAATGGACCGGACCAGGTTGGAAGAGACCTTCAAGATCATCGTGTCCAACCTATCATCCAACACCACCTAATCAACTAAACCATGCAACCAAGCACCCTATCCAGTCTCCTCCTGAACACCTCCAAAGATGGTGACTCCACCACCTCCCTGGGCAGCCCACTCCAATGGGCAATCACTCTCTCTGTGCAGAACCTCTTCCTAACCTCTAGCCTAAACCTCCCCTGCCACAGCTTGAGACTGTGTCCTCTTGTTCTGGTGCTGCTTGCCTGGAAGAAGAGACCAACCCCCACCTGGCTACAACCTCCCTTCAGGGAGTTGCAGAGAGCAAGAAGGTCTCCCCTGAGCCTCCTTTCTCCAGGCTAAGCAACCCCAGCTCCCTCAGCCTCTCCTCACAGGCCTGTGCTCCAAACCCCTCCCCAGCTTTGTTGCCCTTCTCCGGACTCCTTCCAGCAACTCAACGTCTTGCTTAAACGGAGGGGCCCAGAACTGGACACGGGACTCAAGGTGTGCCCTAACCAGTGCCAAGTGCAGGGGCAGAATGACCTCCCTGCTCCTGCTGGCCACACTGTTCCTGATATTGGCCAGGTTGCCAGTGGCCTTCTTGGCCACCCGTGCACGCTGCTGGTCATGACCAGAAGACAGGGATCAGAAGAGTCTTCGGCCAAGCTGTAAACCTCTTCCTAACATTCAGCCTAAACCTCCCCTGGCACAGCTTGAGACTGTGACCTCTTGTTCTGGTGCTGCTTGCCTGGGAGAAGAGACCAACCCCCACCTGGCTACAACCAGAACTGAGGGGACTGCAATCCTTGCAGCTTCAACTTTCCTTCTCTGCTACTTCTTTTTTCAGATGGATTGTTTTTCAAAGGGACTGCTGGACAGCAGAACAGGATGGATGGCTGGGCCCCAAGAGCGGTGGGGAACAGAGTTAAACCCAGCCGGTGGCCGGCCGGGCACAAGTGGTGTTCCCCAGGACACCCCTTGTGAGAGAGTGAGTCCAGAGAAGGGCCACAAAGCTGGTGAGGGGTCTGGATAACAAGCCTTAGGAGGAGTGGCTGAAGGAACTGGGACTGTTTAATCTGCAGAAGAGGAAGCTGAGGGAATTATGGCGTGGTCTGGCTTCAGCTCTCAACTAGTTCCACGTTGAGCAAGGACAGCTTGTACTCACAGAAGGCACTGGCTGCTTGGGTTCAAGGTTCCTGCAGAGCTCAGGCTATCTCTCTTCATTAGTGAGGTCGTCCTGTCACCTAGGCAGAGAGAAGAAAATGCAGCTATGAAATTAGACCACTGGAATCGTGAGACTCGTTCTGTGTGAGACTCCAGGAGAATCCAAACCTAACCTTGGAGCTGCCCTGAAGAGCTCCTCATAGCTTGAGGAGTACCAGAGCAGGAACAATTCCCAAAAGGTTTTCACTGCATTCCTAGGGCACTTGAAGGATTGCCCTGGCTGTAGTTAATACCTAGAAATTCCTATCAAAATCTTTGCAGCACAGCAAGGAAATTGAGGGATGGGAAGGCAATATGTACTTACACGTTAGGCAAGAATTGGCTTTGCAAACTAATCTCTCTAACTGTTGGATATGCACTGAACTTCCTCGAGGCCAAATGAGGACCCCTTTATTTGGGGAAGCCTCAATGAATTGGACTTGGGGGGCATCAGACTGGGTGACTACATCTGAGAGTAACTTCCACAAGTGTCAGCATGGGAAAGATAGCTCAGAAAGCCTGGGTCCAAAGTTTGCCTTAAGAAAATATAGTATAGGAATATACTGTTGGCTGTGAGAAAGGGGGGAATTGACGAACAGAAAAGTCTCATTAACAGAACCACAGAGTTGATAAGAATTTTCCGCTTGTTAGCTGAAATGCTGGGACGCAGGGAGGGGGAGAGGGGTTGGCAGACAGCCTTTGGATAGAGAAGGAATAACAGGATTTGTCAGTGATTCACTTCTGTTAGTCTTGGACAAGATGCTCTTTTGGATAAGACAAAGGACACCTGCATGATATGTGTACTTCTGCTCTTTTAGAGAGATAAGCTTTGTATAGATAGGCAGCATCTGGACCTCTGTCATTATAGACAGATAACTTTTTGTATAAAAGTTTGCCCAAACCTCTCTGAAGACACACAGCTCTTTTGAAATGATCCTACCTGTGTCAGGCGCCAGAATAGAAGCACGATACAAGAGACTTACTGAGTCTCTTGTGTGTCTTTCTCTAAGTCATTATCAACGCTGTTTGCAGCACAAACCCAAACCCAAACCCACCCCGAGACACCCCCAGCTCCCACGGGAGCCTGCAGAGACCTCCCAAAGGGTCCGTCGGAGGTGCCCAGCTGCCTCCCCACGACCCTTGACCCTTTCCGATGGCCCCACGAGAACTTTACGTATCCCCAGACCCTTTTAGGTGTCCCCAAGACCTCCTCCGTCACCCCCAAAAGCCCTGCCGATGGCCCCAGACCACCTTCAGACGCCGGAAGGAACACACCTGGGAGTCCCGGGCCGGCAGCGACACCGGGACCGGACCCGCTGCGGCGCAGGCGCCGTATCCATAGCGACCACCGGGACGCTGCCCCCCTGGCGCGAGCAGAGCCGGGCTGGGGCGCAGGCGCCGGATCCATAGCGACGCTCGAGTCAAGCTCTCCGCTCTCCGCTCTTCCCCTAAGAATTTTAGAGCATTCAGCGCAGTTAGGCTGCAGAAATTAGCTCACCCAGGGCGGCACACGCCGCGGCACGGCTGCACTGCCGGCCATTACACACCGGGTTGAGCACTGACCTCCCACGGGGCGGTATACGCCGCGGCACGGCTGCACTGCCGGCCATTACACACCGGGTGGCAGCATTGAGCTCCCCCGGGGCGGCACACGCCGCGGCACGGCTGCACTGCCGGCCATTACACACAGGGTGGCAGCATTGAGCTCCCACGGGGCCTCTGGGTACGGTTGAGGCAGCAGCCGCCAC